>NW_027507790.1:79819775-80249775 GCF_037356315.1 Lithobates pipiens | reverse complement strand
TTTACCCAAGACTGGCAAATTATTCCAACTGAATCTTGGGTTAGATATTGTGTGAATCTTGGATGAAACCATTGATAAATAGTCCCCTACATTTTACCTGATTTGTTTGAAGTTTTATGAACACAAGGGTAACAGTAAATAAAGAATGCCCATCCATTAAATTAGAAAAAGTCTTACTGACTGTCATATGGGTTATTTTGATGTTCTACAGAACTTGTCTTTCACACTGTATCCTGGGAAAATCACCGCACTGGTGGGACCATCAGGAAGTGGGAAGAGCTCCTGCGTGAATATCTTGGAGAACTTTTATCCTGTGCAGGAAGGAGAAGTCCTCCTGGATGGTCACCCCATCACAATGTATGATCATAAATACCTGCATGCAAAGGTATGTCTTACCCCAATGTTATCATATAATGTGATTTATACCTTTTTAAGGTAAAAATGTAAGTGCACTATTAAAATTAACCCTTCACATGAGCCCTATGTACAAAAAAATTATATTCACCTAATATCTCTGCTGTCAATAAATACTCCAATGAATCATCCAACCAGCATTGTGGTTATAATCTTTGGCTTTCATTCACCAAGCTGACAAAGGTTATAGGAATACAGGTAATGACAGTAGCTGGGCAAATGATAATAACACAGCCAGCTAGTCATGCTAACATTTATAGCATTTTAAAAAAGGAGGTCAACAAGGGCAATCCGCATATCTGTTATCATAGCTTCTCCTTTTAATGAAACTGTTTTTATTGCAAAGGGTCCAGTTTATAAAAACTAGAGAGAGAAACTGTGAATTCAAAGTCGCAGAACATGCGAACAGGCAAATAATTTGTGCGAACGTCCCAAACCCTATTAAAGTCTATGGGACATGAACATGAAAAATCAAAAGTGCTAATTTTAAAGGATTATATGCAAGTTATTGCCATAAAAAGGTTTGTGGGGACATGAGTACTGGCCTAGGGGACATGTATCAATGCAAACAAACGTTTTTAAAACAACCGTTTTTTCAGGAGCGGTGACTTTAACAATGCTTAAAGTGAAACAATAGCAATGAAGTTGTCAGAAACCATGAATCAGACCGAGACAAAAGTACAGTTAAATCACACTTGTTTAATAATAAAAGTAAATAGAACAAACGTATGTCAAAACATAGCCAATCGGAACAGATAGTCAGACAAGCCAGGAAAGTCAGGAATCCAGGAATCAGCGTAGTGGGACAGCAAGCAGGATCTGGAGCCAGAAGGAACATCAGCCAAGTAAGTCTTTAACAGGCATGCAGGAGAGAATCTCTGAAGCTGACCAGGCGAAGGCAGAGATCATCTGGGCTGGACGGCTTAAGAAGAAGGAGAAGGAAGGGCTGAGCCCAGCCCTGATGGAAATATTCCTTTAAATATCGTGCCTGGGGGGTCCCCTTAGTCTACTTGTAAAGTGGCACATCTGTGTGATGTGTACAACAGTGCCGCAGCAAAATGACATTTCTAAAGGAAACCTTTTTATTTAAACTTGCTTGCAGCTGTAATGTATTGCCGAAAATATAGATAAAAAAAATCAAGGAAAATATTGTCATGGGTTCCCCCCCCCCCCCATCCATATAAGGCCCTTCAGATCTGGTATGGATTTTTCCACGCCAAACTTTTTTATAAAAACAGCGTGGGGTCCCACCAAAATCCATACCAGGCCATTTGGGTCTGGCATAGATTTTAGGGGAAACTCCACGGCAATTTTTTTTTTAAATTGGTGTGGCCCCCCCAGAATCCATACCAGGCCCTTACCCAAGCAAGCAGGCCAGAAAAGTAGGGGGATAAGCGAGCGCCCTGCTCCAGAACCATACCAGGCCGCTTGCCCCCAACATGGGGAGGGTGATTTAGGGTCCCCCCAAAACACCTCATCCCCATGTTGATGGGGACAAGGGCCTTGTCCCCACAACCCTGGCCCGGTGGTTGTGAGGGTCTGCAGGTGGGGGGCTTATCGGAATCTGGGAGCCCCCTTTAACAAGGGTGCCCCCAGATCCCACTCCCCCCATGTGAATGGGTAGGGGTACATTGTACCCTTACCCATTCACCAAAAAAAGTGTCAAAAATTAAAAACCACAATAGACAATTTTTGACAATTCCTTTATTGAAAAAAAAAAAAAAAGTGTCCTGCGATGTCCATCCATTTTCAATCACGCAGCCCAACGGACCCAAAAAATAGAAGACAAATGAATAAACTCCGCCTCCATGGGAGGCCTCCCGGTGACTTCTGTCTTTTGGCTGTGAACGCTGTTATATAGGCAAGGGCGGGGCCACCCGCTGATGTAACCGGACGACATCACATGAGAGGGGGAAGGGATCACTCAGTTACATCACTGGGTGGCCCCTCCCTTGCCTATATAACAGCTGTCACAGCCAAGAGACAGCAGTCGGCGGGAGACCTCCCATCGAGGCATAGTTTTTTATTTTTCGATTTTTCGGCTCTGTCGGGTGGCGTGATTGAAGATAGATGCATTTTTTTAAATAAAGGGATTGTCAAAAACTGTCTATTGCGGTTTTTACTTTTTGACATTTTTTTGTGTGAATGGGTAGGGGTACAATGCCCGCTACTCATTCACATAGGGGGAAGGGGCTGCGATCTTGTTAAAGGGTGCTTCCAGATTCTGATAAGCCCCCCCACCCACAGACCCCCATAACCACCGAGCCAGGGTTGGGGGCGCAGCCAGGGTTGGGGGCGCGAGGACCTTGTCCCCATCAACATGGGGACAAGGTCCATTGGGGGGGACTCCAAGTAACCCTCCCCATTTTGAGGGCAAGCGGCCTTGTATGGTTCAGGAGGGGGGGGGGCGCTCGCTCATTCCCCCCCTTTTCTGGCCTGCCAGGCTGCTTTCTCGGATAAGGGTCTGGTATGGATTTTTTGGGGGGATCCCACACCAATTTATTTTTGGCATTTTGGCATGAAGTTTCCCTTAAAATCTAGACCCAAAGGGCCTGGTATGGATTTTGGGGGGACCCCCACACAATTTATTTTTATTATTTTGACGTGGAATTCCCTTTAAAATCTATACCAGACCCAAAGGGCCTGGTATGGATTTTGGAGGGGATCCTGTGCCATTTTTTTTCTTAATTCTGTCATAGGGTTCCCCTAACCACTTCAGTACACCGTATTATATACTCTGCACTGGCACTGTATATATACAGTATATACTAGACTGCCTGTACTGTATATATAGTCTACACTATATATATATATATATACATACACATATATACAGGACAAAATTTCAAGTCCTGAACTACTAGCCAGGCCTCAAGGGTTACGCGCCACTAGTTGCCCCACCCAACCCCTACCCTGCCCCGCCCCTAATCCTAAACACGTCCTTATAAATTATCTCATGAAATTACCCTTAAATGTTTTAATCAAAATTAAGCTATCAATTCAGCCTCACCTGTATCCACCAATGCAGCCTCGCCCGTGTCCACCAATGCACCCTTGCCCTTGCCCGCCAATGCAGCCTGCCCATGTCCACCAATGCAGCCTCACCCGTGTCCACCAATGCACCCTCACCCGTGTCCACCAATGCACCCTCACCCGTGTCCACCAATGCAGCCTCACCCATGTCCACCAATGCAGTCTGCCCATGTTCGTCGTGCTGCCTACCTGTGTCCATCATGCAGGGGAGCAGGAGGAGAAGAAGAGCATTGGTGGCCGGATGATAAGAGCGCCAAAGGACATTACTGGAACAGCTTTAATTTGAATTGCTGTGTGTTCCCGCCGCTCGGCGTCCTGTACAGCCCTGCTCCCTGGCCGGGGAACTTTGATACACATCACTCATCCCGGGTTGGACGGGTGATCTGTCTATCAAATTCCCTGTGACCAGGGGGTGGGGCTGGGTGTTACAGCGAGTGCGGGGAACACTCGGATATTGAAATGAAAGCTGCTAGTGATGTCGCTTATGCTCTGAATCATCCAGCCAGCTCTCTCCTCTCTCCTCCCCTCCACGAGCACTGGGAAAAGGACTCTATTACAACGCGCTGGCCGGCAGTGCTCGCCCCCTCACTCCCAGGCAGCCCTTCCTCACCAGCCCTCAAAATTCACTTGCAAAATGCGAGCAAGTGAGGGTAATTTTTGAGGGCTGTATATATATATATATATATATATATATATATATATATATATATATATATATATTAGGGTTGCACGGATACTGATGCCGAGCATTTGCCTGAGTACTTGCTCCTGATGCCTGACGCAATACTTTTTATATGAAGAGGCGGCTCCCGGAAGTAAGTAGACAGAGCAGAGAGTGAGTCCTGGCAGTGGAGAGCAAGTCCTGGGCTGGTGGCAGCAAAAGGTAAGCTGGCTGGGGGCAGGGGTGTGGGTCGCACTCGCAGCTGTCAGAATCCATGACCCAGGCCATCATATTCGCTAACGAAAGGTTGAGGCTGAGTGCAGGGTGTACCAAGATGGGCGTTGCAGCACTTGTATACTCGAGAAAGTTTGAACTTGACTGTTATGGATTGTCTCTCTCATCATTTCAGTGACACTGCCTGCCCATCAGTTGCACCTATCATTGCCTATAAATGCCACCGATCAGAGCCAGTGTATCGGTGCCCATAAGTGCTACCTATCAGTACCAATAAATGCCACATACAAGTGCCCATCAATCAGTGCCAGCATATCAGTGCTGTAAATTAGTCCCCATCAATCAGTGCCACCTATGAGTGCCCATCAGTGCTACTGTCACATGACATTAACAAAAAAGTATCGGTATCGTGAGTATTTAAAAAAATTATTGGTACTTGTACTCGGTCTTAAAAAAGTGGTATTGGTGCAACACTAATATATATACTGTATATATACTAAACTGCCTGCAAGCCACTAAATAAAATAATCTAGTTCAAGTTCTCCTCCATCCATGTTATTATCACAATATACCTGCCCGCCATGTAAGCGGGCTTATATAGTGTGAGACGTGGACTTAGCCCCCTGAGCCATCCTTGCCTATGGCCAATCATGGCTCTCACAGCAGATCGCGCTGTGATTGGCCAAAGCATGCAGGTCAGGTGCATGCTTTGACAATAAGCAGCTATCAATGCACTGCGATCTCGCAGTGCATTATGGGGCACTCTGCGGCACTCGAATTTGCCGCGAACGCCTCATATGTTTGGTTCGTTTGTGAACAAACGAACATCGGGACCATCCCTATTCTCCAGTGTGAACTCAACCTGAATTTTATATTCTTTGAGAAATAAAATGAGTTTTATTGGTTGTGCCTGTTCCCCTCTATGATTTATCTCTAAAGCTGGAGGAAGTGAAAAGGGAATGCACCTACAGCCAATTCTGTTGACTGGACTTTCTGACTGCCAACTTCTTGTGTAAAAAGGGTTTCCCCACTGTCTGCATATCTTGTGGTTAGTGGACTTTGCTATAAAACAGTAAGACCCACTAGCTAGAATGTCATGGTAAATATCTCAAGCAGTTAAAAGTCATTAGTATGCCTACTGATATTATGCTTTTTTGCATAGTTCCAAATGCAGCAATGGCTCACACAGGCTCTATTGACTCCCGATACTTGCAATCTGATCCTACGGACTGTATTTAATTTGTGTATAGCTAAGTAAAACTTTTTGCTTTTGTATTAATGATATGTTTTACTATTGGAAGTGTAGTCGCTCTAAATCTAAGGGGTAGATCTGAAATGAGTGGAAGCTCTGCTGATTTTATCATCCAATCATATGCAAGCTAAAATGCTGTCTTTGCATGTCCCCCTCGGATCTACAGTGACTTTACTTCCAAGTGCACTTGCAGTGCAAAGTGGATTTTCCTTTAGTAAATAACCCCTACTGCCTCTTTGCCATGAATGGGCAAAGTGGCATTGTTTGTTTATTAATCAAATGTGAATTCTTATAACAGAATTTTGCTCTGCTAGGACATGTGTTTGTGTTATGACTGCCTGCTTTCACTGCTCTGTTTTTATCTGATAGGTATCAATGGTGAGTCAAGAGCCTGTGCTGTTTGCCCGTTCCATTGAGAGTAATATTTCTTATGGACTGAGCTCTGTGCCCCTAGAGATTGTTATTGGTGCATCCAAAAGAGCCAGTGCACATGGCTTTATTACGGAGCTTCAGGATGGATATGACACAGGTATTGTAAATTTCCTTACATAGAAAATCACTCACAAATAGAGATGGAAAGGCCTGGAAAAAAACAGAAAAAATTGGGAAAATGTATTTTTTTTTCCAAAGCCGTTTTCATTTTTTTTTTCCAGAAAATTTTTAAGAAAAAAGTGTGGAATACTGTATGTTCTCTAACAGTGATACATAATATATCTATGGTATTCAAACTATATAACATAGAGATCTTGATGAAAGATTTCTGAGACGTTACAGTATGTAAAGTCTTAAATTATTGAAAGTTCTCTCAGCTGAAGACAAGCAAATCCTGGAATTCAATTCAAGTAACACTGTACTTCTTAATGCAGTTCTCAAACAAGAGAAATATGCATTTTTGCCACTATCGGGCACTGCAGGGGAAAGGCCCCAGCTTGTGGGCTCCATCTTGTACCTCCTACAGTTTTGAGTGGGTGATTGTTGGGATACAGTAGATGAGTTTCTGTCCTCTCAGGACCGGTAAGAGGGTAAATTTGTCTGAAAATGACTGTATTTATCAATGTATAACACGCACAGACGTATAAAACACGCACCCCAATTTTAGGAGGGAAGTTTAAGGAAAAAAAATATGCATTTTAAATAGAGAACTTTGAAGCAAAAGAAGCAACAAATTAGCCTCTAAATTGCCCATCAATGCACCCTGCTCATTGCCCATCTGCAGCCATTAAATTGACCTACAATGCAGCCTGTTCAGTGCCCATCTGCAACCTATATATAAATTGACCAACAATGCAGCCCGTTCAGTGCCCATCTGCAGCCTATAAATTGACCAACAATGCAGCCTGTTCAGTGCCCATCTGCAGCCTCACCTTTCCCATCATTGCAGCCTCGCCAGTGTTAGATTATCCCTGCTGTCTGTGAGGGAAGAGGAAGGGCGAGCGCCACTGAATTACACAGACCCACGATCTCCTATGTACCCGGCGTTCACAGCGACGCCTCCTGGCCCTGCTTATATGATAGACAGAACAGTGGTCCACTGCAGGGCCGTTGCAGTGAGTGACGGAGCGCCGGTTACACAGGACATCACGGCTCTGTAATTCAGCGGCGCTCGCTCCTCTTCCCTCAGGGACAGCAGGGATCGGGGTATAACACGCACCCACGATTTACCCTTGATTTTAAGGGGGAAAAAAGTGCGTCTTATACACTGATAAATATGGTAGTTTCTTTATAACCTTTAAATGATTCCTATTAATGTTCTCCATCATCACAGCATAATATTTTCTTATAGTTTGGTATGTAATTTTTTTCTTTTCCTCTTCTCATGGAAATGGTGAGACCAACATCACGTTTGGAAACATTTTCACAGTGCAATTTCTGCTGAGCGCAAAGCTGCAATTTGAAAATATTGTGAGAAGAAATATTCTTTTCCAAATGCTACAAGAATGACAAAACACACCCTTGCATGCCAGAGGTGCATTAAACACATTAAAAATACGTTATGGTATGAAATGATGAGGACCATAATGAAAGTGCAGTAGTAGCTTTTCACTCAATAGTTCTGAATCTAGGCAAGTTTAGTTTATACAGGTATACCCCACTTTTAAGTATGCAATGGGCTTTATTTACTAAAGCTGGAAAGTACAAAACCAGGCTCACTTCTGCATAGAAACCAATGAGCCTCCAGGTCTTATTACTAAAGCTTAATTGAACAAGCTGAGGTTAGAAGCTCATTGGTTTCTATGCAGAACTGAGCCTTATTTTGCACTTTACAACTTTAGTAAATAAACCCCATTTGTGTACTTAAAAGTGGGGTATGCCTGTATATAGAATAAGCTGCACTTTTATTTCAACATGCTACTTTTATATACAATGCATTTCATGTTCTCAGTGTAACAAAATGACTTTAAATTTGTAAAGCTACGCCACACTGAATTTTTTTTCAATTTTTCCGAATATTTCCATTTTTTCTGGAAAAAAACAGGGAAAAAAGGTTTTCAGGAAATTTTTCATCTCTACTCACAAATACACTTGAATAAAGTCTGAATAAGAATTGATAACAAACAGACAATAGTCTTTAGCTCTATTGGCTTGATCTAACATATAAATTAGCTTGCTTCAAGTGCACAGTGTAAAATTGTGTTATATTATATGGTTGGGGACATGGCTGCCATGATGTTGAACAACAGGGGGTACTTACCGAACAATGGAGATTATACATTTTGAAAACTTTACATTATAATTTTGGTGTGTCTTCTTTCCTTTCATAAGAAACTGGAGAAAAGGGTGCACAGCTTTCTGGAGGTCAGAAGCAGAGGGTGGCTATTGCCAGATCCTTGATCCGGAATCCTAGAGTTCTGATACTGGATGAAGCCACCAGTGCTCTTGATGCAGAGAGTGAGCATGCAGTAAGTTGCAAGTTTGTTTTAATGCTTAATTGGTCCCTTTATCTAGGATTATTACGCAAAAATGTATAGATGCAATAACTAAAGCCAAAGGCCAAACATACAGCAAGTAAAATAAGTGTTGAACATGTCACCATTTTTCTAGGTCATTACATTTTTAAAGGTGCCATTGACATGAAATTTTCACCACATGTCGGTAACAACCCATGCAATCCATAAATACAAAGAAACCAAAACAAATACAGTCAGAAATTAAGTTATGTGTAATATAATGGAATGACACAGGGAAAAAGTATTGAACACATGAAGAAAGGGAGGTGGAAAAAGGCAATGAAAGCCAAGACACCAGCTAAAATCTATCAGTAATTAGAAAGCAATCCTGCCCATTGTCAGTGCAAAATAATATCAGCGAGTTCAGTCTCAACTGATGGCCTATAGAAAGGTGTCTCATTACCAAGGTGTCACAAAAGAAACATCTCATGATGAGTAAAAGCAAAAGACCTTCACAACCTATTGTTGCAAAATCTACTGATGGCAGTGGTTACAGAAAGATTTCTGAACTTCTGATGGCATTGATTACCAAAGGATTTCTAAATGTTCCAGTGAACACTGTTGGGGGCCATAATCTGGAAGTGGAAAAAACATAATTTCACCATAAACTGGCCACGACCAGGTGTTCCTTGCAAGATTTCTGACAGAGGAGTGAAAAGAATTATCAGAGGAGTTTTCCAAGGACCACTTGTGGCGAACTTCAAAAAGACCTGGAATTAGCAGGTACAATTGTTTCAAAGAAAACAATAAGTAATCCACTCAACCACTATGGCCTGTATGCAGGCTCACCACGCAAGACTCCATTGTTGAAGAAAAAGCATGTTGGAGCTCGTTTGTAAAATACTGGGAGAATATATTCCGGTGAGATAAGAGCAAAATTTACCTCTTTGGATGCCATGATACACACCATGTTTGGAGGTGAAATGGCACTGCACATCACCCCAAAAACACCCCCATACCAACAGTGAACTTTGGAGGTGGGAACATCATGGTGTGGGGCTGTTTTGCAGCTTATCATCCTGGCAAACTTCATATCTTTGAAGTAAGAATGATTGGCAAAATGTACCAAGACATTCTTGATAAAAATCTGCTGCCATTTACCAGGATGATGAAGATGAAACGAGGGTGGGCATTTCAGTAAGACAATTGTGCCATAATCCCAAACACAAAGCCAAGGAAACTCTCAACTGGTTTCAAAGAAAGAAAGTAAAGCTGCTAGAATGGCCCAGCCAATCACCTGACTTGAATCCAATAGAAAACCTATGGAAAGAACTAAAGATCAGAGTTCATAGTAGAGGCCCACAGAACCTTCAAGATTTGAAGACTGTTTGTGTGAAGGAATGGGCCAAAATCACACCTGAGCAACTCATGCAACTAGTTTCTCCATACAGGAGGCACCTTGAAGCTGTCATTACCATCAAAGGATTGTGTACGAAGTATTAAATCAATTTCAGTTAGCGTGTTCAATACTTTTTCCCTGTGTCATTACATTTTATTACACATAACTTAATTTCTGAACTTTGTTTTGATTTCTTTGTATGTATGGATTGTTACCGACATGTGGTGAAAATTTACTGTCAATAGCACATTTTGAAATATATTTACCCAGGGCTTTTTTTCTCAGAGAATAGGTGCAGGAACTTTCCCCGTCTGAGTCACGCATTGTCTCTGCCCCCTATCCATCTCTGACCACCGTCCCTTGATTCCACCCCCTACCCACCTACCAGTACTGTCCCGTTTAGAGAATACAGAACCAAGTATCATTTTGTGGTGCTAAATCATTTGAATGGAACATGTTGATGATAAAAAAGAAAAGCAGTAAAATAGATCCCCTGTAGCCAGCAACAATAGAACCCCAGCAATAGATCCCCACACAACAATAGACTCCCCCAGCAACAATGGACTCCACCCCAACAACAATAGATTCCCTGCAGCAACAGTGAACTACCCACAACAAAATATCCACCCAATCAACATTAGACCCACCCCCCCAGCAGCAACAGATTTCCCAGCAGCCAGCATCAATAGATCCTCCAGCAGCCAGTAAAAATTGACCGCTCTCTCTCAACAGTAGATTCCTTCCAGCAACATAAGACCCCCCAGCAACAACAGATTCCCCATCAGCAACAATAGACCCCCACACAAAATCAGATCCCCACCAGTGACAATAGATCCCCCAGCAGCCAACATCAATAGACCCTCTAGCACACCCCACACCCCATGCTATTACATACATTCAGTGCTGGAAGTGCCGGAACTGCGTTCCCCCCGCTGAAAAAAGCCCTGTATTTAACTAGAAAAATGGTGACTTGTTCAAAGCCTATTTTAAATGCTGTATATAACCATGTTATCTGATATTAATTTCTTTGATTGTGATGTCTTTTTTAATGAATTCTACTTAAATTACCAGTGAGCTGTAAAGGAAATGAAAATACGATTAAAAAAAGAAAACATATACTATAGAGCCAATAGCTATAATTCTCTAGCGCTAAGAGCTATAGAAGACGAGCAGTTACAATGGGACTCAAGAGCACCATCTTCATTTGCACATATATTTATTATATTATATTTTATATTTATTTATTTAGATAGATAGATAGATAGAACCCCCAAACATTATATGTATATTTTTAAATCTATCTATCTATCTAAGTAATTTTCGAGCAAAAAAATGCTGATTGTTTTATGTATGTGAGAAATGTCAGAATTTGCCTGGGTGTCAAGTGGTTAACATGTTCATAATTTAACTGTGATTTCTGAAGACTTTTAATCCCAGCATTGCTAATACTGAATAAACATGAGACATGGTGCTTTTGGTGGCGTTTCACACATGTGAACGACAAATAAAAAAAAAAACTGTTGATGATTCACTCTTCACAGATCCAGCAAGCAATGAATAATGATCTGCAGGGTCGTACAGTGCTAATTATAGCACACAGACTGAGCACTGTGGAGAAAGCACACAATATCATTGTTTTAGACAAAGGCACAGTGGTTCAGCAAGGGAGTCACAAAGAGCTGATGGAGGAAGGCGGACTTTATTCCCAGCTCGTTCAACGCCAAGTCTCTGGCCTTGCATCAGAGGAAAAAGATCACATGAGGTCAACACGTCACCAAGAAGAGGGCACAGAAAAATGACGCTGATACAGATCTGGGACTACAGTACTTTGAAGGCTTACCTCAACGTTAAAAATAAAATAGGTCTGTGCATGAATCTACTGGAGATACAAATACCTCAATGTGATCGACACTAGGCATCTGTAAAGATATACAACTCATCTTTATTGTAGTAGCTTGTAGTATTGCAATATACTACAAGCAAATTAAAAAATATAATGTTTTTTACATGTTTTACTACAAGATCATAAATAGCAACAGAAGGCTGCTAAAGTGCATCATAGTTGCATCATATTCAGATCATTGACTTTTTCCAGAGTTATTCAATCTCCCAATCAGGGCTGCTGGCCGTATGCTATGCAGACTTTTTTTTTAATCCTTTATTTTCATTTAAGGGGGAAGAGGAAGGAGAGGTGGGGTGTTAGGGGACTGGAAGGATAGTGGAACCATTATGGACTGGACAGACCATCAAGGCTTGATATTCTGGAGTAAGTAAGGTTAATCCAACAGAACCAGGTTTTATAAAATTGTCCCTCTGTGCTTGAGGAGGCTATAACATCCTCCATGCTTTTGATATCATTCACTTTACTGAGCCAAACACTGATTGGAGGGGGAGTAGTTAGTTTCCAATACAGGAGGATGTAGGCTTTTGCAACATTGAAAAGATAAATCAAGAAAAATGTTTATACCATTTTTCCAACAGGGGTGCTAGGTGGAGGAGTAAAGCCATGGGATCCTCAGTAGACATCTCTCAGTTTCAATGAGATTTCCCTCACCCGGTTTCAAAAGTTCTATAGGAGCGGGCAACTCCAGAATACATGTAAAATAGACCCCGCTTGTTGTTGGCATCATCAGCAAAAAAATATATTTGTATCGTTAGCGTTTGTGCTGGATTCATGTGGTTTTCTTTACCACGTAGACATAATGATGGCTATGTGGTCAGGCTGATTTTAATTTGCAATAAAGACACTTCTGCATGGAGTTTGTATTCTCTTGTAGATCTGATTGGGTTTCTCCAGGTGGCCTTGTTCCTCCTGTAATCCAAACACATACAGGTTAATTGGCATCCATACAAAATGGACATTATGTGTCTGTGTATGATAAAGACTGACGGGAATGCTTCAATGCTCTCTGTAAAGTGCTTTGGAAAATACTAGTAAATAACAGATCCTCCAGAATAATAGCTTTAGTCTCGTGGCAATGTCTGCCAATAAGCAAACAAGGCCTTGTCACTTTACATTTGTTTTATAATATATATCTGTATTTTTATAGCCCATGGGAAAATAAATGCACACATTATCACAACTTACTGTAGATATGTTTAAGGTTGTATTATTTAGTTGTCTTAATAGAACCAAGCAGCAAAGTACTGTATTAAAGCGGAAGTATAAATATAATGGACTACACTATCACGAATGAACGACCTCTAAAATGCTTTGTTGTGATTATTAATAGTTATGTGACTAGAGTCGCACATAAGCCGAAGCCCCCCAAAGACCCAACAGCCATTCATAGACTGGGGAATGAATTGATGGCTTTGTGCCTGAAGGCCTCTATGCAAATTGATAACGGTACTGGAATAATGTAAAAAGCTGCCACAGATGGAGAATACAAGATACTGAAGCACTTTAGTAACACTGGTGCTAGGCAACATGCTGTGTTTAACTAAGACTGAATTCACACTCCTTCGTTTCTGTGTGTTATATTAAAACATGTGGAATCATGCATTTATGTGCATTGTGTTAAGGCAGACAATCTTGAATGGGCTACTAACACACAAGAAAGGACCATAAAATGACATACACAAGCGTGTTACTGTGTATCGTTGTGTGCTGTAGCCTATGTGTGCCAGAACTGTTGGGGTGTCCTTGACAAGGAATGGCACTGCAAAAAGCTAAAGCATATACTGTGCTTTGCAATAACACATGCACTAATTTATCGCAACTTATCACAAAGGTGTGTTTCAGCCCTTTTTGTTTTTTTGTAATGTCGCTACATGGCATATTTGCTTTTTTTTAATTGCCTTTTATCAAAAATGTAAATTAAATTCCTTCCCTTTTGGATTGATTTGCTTCAAGTGTCAAACAAAAGAAGGAGATGTATGCTAACTCTGGAGTAGAATCTTACTGTATGAGTTGGAAATGGTACAATATTATATTATTTATGGCTGAAAAGTAATTTAAAAATGTAGACTTTTGTAGTGAAAAGATGCAAATAAATTTTAGTTTAAAAAAAATAAAATAAAATATTGTGTTGACTTCTGCTTATTTCCATGATTCAGCTTAACACAATTTGGCTCATTCAGTAAGGCCAACTGAAGAATTCTAACCATAATAACCAGTTATTCTTCTTTCGCTGTTTTTATTTAAAGTGGTTATAAAGTCTTACACCAGTGATAGCAACCCTTGGCACCCCAGATGTTTTGGAACTACACTTCCCATGATGCTCAACTACATTGCAGAGTGCATCAGCATCATGGGAAATGTAGTTCTAAAACATCTGGTGTGCCAAGGTTCGCCATCACTGCCTTACACATACCCACCGAAGTGACTTGCCTCAGGTTATACACGGAGATAAAACAAATCCTCCTACATAAGCTGTACCTGTTCCTCTGCCGTAATCACGTTGCTACATTTGAAAATACGCAGATCAATGTTTTTTTCTCAGCAGTAGAAGGCAGGGGAGTCAAGGGAATGGACACACCACCCTCTATAATGCATCATAGGGAAACATACACAACTTGGGCTTTGGGCTATCAATCAGCTGTTGTGTGCTGGGGGGGGGGTGAGGGTGTTAAATATACCATTAAATTAGATTTATTATATCTGTTAGATAACTGCAACAAAAAAAGAGATTGACTCTGCCAGAAATCCAGTGTGCTTCTAATTTACTGTGTACACTATGACGGAACTGTCCAGTACCCAGCTTGGTTAGCCTCCATCAAGATATAGCTTGCTCCAGTCTGAAACCAGAAACCAGGTATTATAGCTGAATATTGCACCCAAGGTACTAGCCAACACTAGCTTAGTTGAAAACTGAAACTCTTTATTGTAAATTCACACAGAATATATACCATGCAAGAGCAGATTAGAATTTAATCACATCCAAAGCAAATAGCACATCTAAGGAACAACTAACATAAACTATATGCTAATCCACATATAGCAACTAATAGCTGACAGTGATCTAATTAACATGAAATAATTAACAACTAGCCACCCAGACAGTCAGGCGCATACAACCCTGGATACACAAAGTACATTACACACATAACATTCCATAGTGGTTCAATAACAAGGTAAAGTGGACACAAAGTTAATCACATCTCCAAGAGATGAGCAGACAGACAGAAACAATAGGTGACTCAATCAACAATGGGGATTCACACCTAGGAGGCAAACAATGGGGAAAGACATGCATAACACCTTAAACAGATTATAGCAGGAGACCCCAGTGCCAGGTTGATTTGAGCTGATTATAATAAAGTCTGCTCTGAGTATCACAGTTCAAAAGCAGCCATTGCTGGTTTGCAGGGTTGCCAACCGCCAGTAAATTTAGTGACAGTTTGTAAAAATCTATATATTTTTTTTAAACTGCCAGTATATATCAGAGGCTTTTCATTTCATGCTGTGTTGACTTTTTAAGTGTAAATCAAGCAAATTACTTTGTTATAGGTATTGTCAGTGTTTCCATATCATGTTTATACTGTTCAAATATTCACTGTGTTAGTTTTCAATAGGAGTTCTGTAATTTCTCAGGTTGCAAGTAAAAATTGTACTAAATTTTCCATGTTTTGTCCGTAAAAAATGCTGCGTAAGGTTGGCATTGGCAACCCAATATGTATTTGGGTCCTCAAGTTCTCAGAGTCTGTGTGTTTTGGGGAGACATGGACTTGAATCCGAAGCAAGAGCACTCCAAGGGTCCCCCAGGCACACACCTGCCAAGAAAAGAGCCCCCTCAAAAGCCAGGGCCCATAGTCAATAGGCAAGAGGCTACCCTGCACTCACCTCCAAAAGCCCTTGTCGTGGTTGTGTCTGTCACATACACTATTACAAATGCTGCTTAGTTCACCTCTGTTAACTACGGAGCGCACACCACGGTATGAGAGAGGAGAGTGACAACGCTGCTTATCCATAAATAGAGTACAGTAAATAAGGGGTGTAATCACAGAAAGTTTGGTACTGACAGGATCACAAGGTGAAAATCTGAGAAAAAGCCTGAAGAAAGAAAAAACAAGCAGCCATTATTTCTAAGGACTGGTAGGCTACAATATATAACATTTTAGTTTTGGGCTTAGACATGCTTTAAGATCATTGATCTCAGTCTCCGCATTTGATGCTCCAAGGATTGTCTTTTTACCTTTAAATACAAAATAGTACATTTTTGTTGTTGGATTTGGAAAATCTAGTTGGTTGATCTGGGTTATGGTGTATAATATCTGCTGTATATTCAGAAACCAGTGAAATGATACCCTAGTCACTAGTACTTACAAACTGAGAACCAAGTATAGGGCAAGGCATGCATGACGGGGCACCAAGGAATAGGCATTGTATGTACACTAGGTAATATAAGAAGCATTGTGCTCCATAAAGTAGGGAACACAAGAGAATGAGCACAGTGTATACCAGTGGACAAAAGGTATAGGTCACACCTGCATTGTTTATTCTTACTTCCATTAGACATCTGTCAGATGCATTCTATTATAGAATATATTTGATCAAGAAGCTAAACTAGCAATTAGAATGGAACTAGAATGGAAATAAGCCATATAATATGATTACATATTACCAGACCATCACTCAGGTGGTGGTAAATCCAGCAGCAGAACTGTAATGCCGCGTACACACGATTGGAATTCTCGTCGGAAAAGCCTTGGATGGTTTTTCCGATGGAATTCTGCTTAAGCTTGTGTTGCCTACACATGGTCACACCAAATTCTGACAGTCAAGAACACAGTGACGTACAACAGTATGAGAAGCCGAGAAAATTAAGTTCAATGCTTCCGAGCATGCGTCAAATTGTTTCCGAGCATGCATAGGAATTTTGCGCATCGGAATTGCTACAGACGATCGGAATTTCCGATCAAAACTTTTTCCGTCTGAAAAATTGAGAACATGCTCTCAAACTTTTGCTGGCGGAAATTCAGCCAACAAAATTCCGATGGAGCATACACACGGTCGCATTTTCCGACAAAAAGCTCACATAAGTCTTTTGCTGGCCGAATTTCCGATCGTGTGTACGCGGCATAAGAAGGAGAAAGCTTGAAGGGTCCTGCTATTTTTGTTCAGCATTAGAAGCCTGGCCCTGCAATATTCAGGTATGAGGCTACCAGTGCTGATGACCAGTATGAGTGTTTAGCTATGTATATACTACAAAGGCCTGATTACTAAAAACTCTGTAAACTACAGAAACCTTACTGCTGAATTTTATACACTACAGAGGCCTGATTGCTGAATTCTACATACTATGGATGTCTGACCACTGCACTGTATTCATTCTAGAGGCCTGAGCACTGACTGCCTCTTGTGGCACATTAATTGGGTTTTTTTAATTTATTTTTTTTGGTACAAGGACTGGGGCATATGTGTGCAGTGTATACATCAAATAGGTTCAGGATATTTATAATGGTCCTTCACGTGTAGCGTAGCGTGGAAAGAAGCCTTCGTTCAGGACTGATGGGTTGCCACATTGCAGTGTCCACTTTTTGGATTAAGGGTGTCACCGCTTGCAGTAGATGTTGGAAACACTCATTTCTCATCCGCAGGTAATTCCTAAAATTGTTCGTATTGTTCTCCTTCAACTTTTGCAGAAGAGACATATGAGAGTACTTCTGATGGTTAATAAGCCATTGCTTGGACCATGTCCTATTTATAGGCTTCTTTTTCTTAAGGACATTGCCAATACTTCCAAGATGGAAATTACAAGTTCTGGACCATTAATATCTTCTGTCCAGTACTCCATTTGGAATATGAGAATGCACAAATAGACGGGAGAATGAATGAATGTGCGCAGAGCAATTAAAAAATTCATAACGTAAATCTGTATATATAGAATATAGGGAAAAGACGCGGCAACACAGGATCACACACACATGACATCACTTTGCTGCTTCTGGTCCCTTTCTTCCCTGGAACTCTGCTATGCACGTCGGGACCCTTCGGGGTAAGACCACGCCATATTAAGATACCTCTCAACTCAACTCAACGCAACTTCCGATGCAACAAAGGCACAAAAAGGGGGACATTCTTACAGATCATCCGAGAAAGTTTGTCTGCTTTAGTAGCGTTCTCAGATGTGAATCTGAAATAGCGTACAAAAAAGAACAAATGATCAGTCGTCTGATTTTCTCATTGTGTGTACAAGGCTTAAGCCTCTCCCACTGTTTGGCACAATATTGCCACACCTACTACTGTCCTCATATTATAAATTAATTTTCTGGTTGTCCTGGTGGCCAATATCTCCTGGACTGAAAGTTCACAGATTGAGCCTGCACTGTTCAGAAATTCCTTTCCTATATCACAAAAGAACATGGAGTGAATTGGTGCAACGACGCAATTCTGGAATTTAAAAAAAACATAAGTTGTCCATAGATGGTATCATTTTCTTTCCTGTAACACACAGTAATTATTGATAGCAGCTATAGGCGCATGAAAAATCTGACAGGCTAATCGATCGAACAACTTGGGTACATTCAGCCTGCCCATACATGGTTTGAATCTCAGCCACTCTCTGCTGAACCGGCCGAGATTGTAACCATCTATGGCTGGCTTAAAGCCCAGCTTCATGTAAATAAATAAATTAAAAAAATCCACCCTTGTAGTGGGGTCCCCTGCACTGCAAGGGTCAAACGCTTGTTATGTCCAGGGTATTGCTGAACAGGTTGTATTGCGTATCTGTATCCTTGCTCCAGTGCACTCCTCCTCCCCCCCAAAGCTCCAGTCTATGGTCAGAGATTGGTGTCATTATATACAATACAGGGACAGTGCTCCAGATGACGTCTGATGATGAAACGTGTAGGGTGTGGCCATAGGACGCACACAGACTCTCTCTCAAGGTGGCAGTGAATGAACACATTTGTATACGGAGCTTGTAACTTTGTATCCTTGTGAGTACATTTCTTTTAATCTAATAAACTGAATTGTTTAGCAATATCATACTATGGATACTTTTCTTTTTCATCCATCATCCAAATAAATATATTCCTGTGAGGAAAAGTGAAGCACTTGGACCAGCACCATATAGCGACACAGGGGCTTACACTGTGAAGGCACTTTTACCCCTGCAGGGGCAGGGGAGCTGGTGAGTGCGAAATCTTGCACGGAAATCGCACCAGGCTTCTATTCTCAGAACCTAAGAACCACTTTTTGCACCAGTCACTTTATTATTGTTTGGAAGATTTCAACACTCATAATATTTCTGTTTTATGGACGTTAATTAATGAATACTATATGATATGCATATGCTTGGTTTCAGCACCTAGTGTTTTTAGAACATAAGAATCACTTGTGCACTAGTCACTTTATTATTTTTTGGAAATTTTCAACACTTTTAATATCGTTGGTTTATGGACATTAATGAATGAATTATTACTAATACCATTATCACTATCAGTATTATTATATGATATGTATGCTTGATTTCAGCATTTAGTATCTTTATTAGGCACTAGTCACTTTTATATATTTTTTTATTTTTATTTTTTATTTTTTATTTCCGCTCTCAAGGGTCTTATCCCATTTCAGTTTTGCTATATGGGAGTTATTTAGGTTTATGCACTTTAATACGGTATATATATTTATATTTGCACTTTAAAATTAGTGTATCCCGCTTAAGTTTAAGGTGGGTAGGCACACACCCACTTATTTTGTAATTAAATTATTGGGTTCTGAGAGAACCTCTGTTTTCTCTATTATAGCTCATCATTATTAGTTATCTGAGGTTTATGTGGAGCGCCACAGTTACCTACACCACTTTTAATACAGGGACATTGACCCAATATTGTACATTTAGGAGGGTGGAGTGCAACTGGCACAACGTACAGCTTGCAGAGGAGCTGCCAGGAACCAGTCGCAGATAGTTGATCCAGGGCGTATCCAATTACCTCCTGGGGAATCAGGAGGATTTCTTTCCCCATGCTGAAGCAAATTGGATCATGCTTTAGGTTCCATTCACACTTGTGTGACTTGTCATGTGACTTTGGATATCAAAGTCACCTGACAAGTCGCAGCCCATTCTTTTCAATGGTGTCCGTTCAAATTGGTGTGACTTCAAATTTGAAAAGGTGCCGGCACTACTTTCATGCGACTTTAGACCAGAAAATGTAACATTTGATCTAAGTCGCACTGGTAATTGTGCGAATTTGGAGATGTGCTAATGTGAATGAAGTCTACAGGATTCTGTAAATGGAGATTTTCGATTTGTTTGTTCCCCATTGGTTGAAGTTAATTCCCCATTTTTCCCCATTGGTTGAAGTTAAAGCAGAGCTCCAGTGCCCCCACTAAAAATGTAAAAGTCAGCAGCTACAAATACTGTAGCTGTTGACTTTTAATATTAGGAATGAGGAAGGAGGATCTGGACAGCTGCACTCCAATACAAACGTCTTTATTGTATAAAATAACAAAAGTTAAAACAGGAGCAGGGTACAGGATAGATTACTGATGCGTTTCACACTCTCAATAGTGTTTAGCCATAGCTACACAACCACAACGTTTTGCCACAAATATATACTAATGTAACATGAATCATGTGTTCAGTTGAAATTCATTGATTAAATGGAGTTGATTGATGAACCACTCCGTCTCTGATGGAGACTCTTTACCATGTGATTAGCAGTATCCAGTCACGGCTGATCACGATGTAAACAGGAAGAGCCCTTGATCGGCTTTTCTTCACTCGCGTGCCCAGGCAGCTCCCAATCAGTGCCAAAGTAAAATGCTTGCCAGTGCCAGTGATGCCTATCAGTTAAATCTATCAGTGGCAGCCATCAGTGCCGCCTTTCAGTGCCCATTAGTGCCGCCTATCAGTGGCCAGCAGTGCCATCTATCAGTGCCACCCATAAGTACCCATCAATGCAACCTTTCAGTGCTGCCTATCAGTGCCCACCAGTGCCACCTATGAGTGGCCATCAGTGGCGCCTATCAGTGCCCATCAGTGCTGCCTATCAGTGCCACCTCATCGGTGCCGCCTTATCAGTGCCCATCAGTGCAGCTTATCAGTGCCCATCAGTGAAGGAGAAAACGTACTTATTTACAAAATTTTATCACAAAAACAAAGAAAAACGTTTTTTTCTTCAAAATTTGGGGTCTTTTTTTATTTGTTTAGCAAAAAATAAAAACCACAGAGGTGATCAAATACCACCAAAAGAAAGCTCTATTTGTGGGAACAAAATGAAAAAAAATTTAGTTTGGGTACAGTGTAGCATGACCGCGCTATTGTCATTTAAAAAGTGACAGCACTGAAAGCTGAAAATTGGCTTGGGCAGGAAGGTGCGAAAGTGTCCTGAATTGAAGTGGTTAAGTATCAAACAAGTGTGATTTAGAAAAAGATGGCACACATATCCGGGAGGAAAACACGGAAAAATACCATGTGTATATAACAAAAAGATATAACAAAATTTAGACAAAACAAATAGTTAAAAATAGCAGTTATATATAACAGCAACTCCTGGATAAACGAGCATGTATAATGCTTTAAAAAGTGTTTATACATATTGATGAGGAATAAGTGTAGATGTGAAAAATACACACACATGTGTATATATATATGTATATATATATATATATATATATATATATATATATATATGTCAAAAATGTGCTAAAACAATAATTCACGCCAGCCCCTATAGCACACTGCTCTGCGCTCTTGGGTGCTTAGATACAATATTTACACGGTATGCCACCTATTTTTCAGCTGCTGCTTTTAAAAAACAAAAACATATAAAAAAATACACAAAACCTGTAACTCAAAATAAAATAAAAGTCCACTTTTTATGTATAGCAGCACATGCACAAAAATGCCCAGACATAGCATAATACTGTATAACAATATTTATTATGTAAAAGCAAAATCTGTATATGCGTACCAAGTGGAAAACTGTTTAAGCATTAAAAATACTGTGCCTTATTCCGCTGAGTCAAATGCGTCCGAGGAGAAACAACCGTTTTCAACGTGCACCTAAAGATATGCACTTCCGCCAGGCGTTTCTCCTCGGACGCATTTGACTCAGCGGAATAAGGCACAGTATTTTTAATGCTTAAACAGTTTTCCACTTGGTACGCATATACAGATTTTGCTTTTACATAATAAATATTGTTATACAGTATTATGCTATGTCTGGGCATTTTTGTTTCCTATATGTGAAAGCCGATTTCCAATAAGGAAGATAACTAGTGGCAAAAGGAGAAAACTGCATTGGCATTTTGAAGGCTTGTTGGTTTTATACGTTTGGTGAGTGTATCCCCATAGGGGGTCATCTTTTGTTCCACAAGTGGTGATCTATATGGTGGAAGCTGTGTTTCAATCACAAAGCGAGTGGATAGAACAAAGCACCCTGCTCTCTGGACACTGAACTGAACTTTTACTTAAACGCATGTTTTGAAAAAAAATGTGCATGCGCTGCTATACATAAAAAGTGGATTTTTATTTTATTTTGAGTTACAGGTTTTGTGTATATATATATATATATATATATATATATATATATATATATATATATATATATATATATATATATATATAGAAAGGCCAGTATGGTGGCCTAAAATTATGGGAGGAGCCCGGTCGTGTATATAACCCGCCGTCCGCCCATCCTTCCTCGTCGGTTCCAGTGCGCGATACCTGATACGTCAGATATCAAGGGCCGACTATCCAGACCAGACGCAGTGAGCCCGTTCGTGAGTTCCCGCGTTGTTCGTCTCCGTCTTGACCATCTTCCCAGCCTGCACCTGGTCGGACGGTGCCTCCTTAGGTAAGCATATCTTCTGGTAGGAGATGCTCTTCAGCACGATCATCCTTCTTTAGAAAAAAAAAAAAAAAGGAGAAGGAAAATGTATTTTCTTTAGGAGTCTCCAACCAGTTGTAATCCATGTCACCCCTATAGGTCCATATTAGGAGAAAACCCGGATCAGAGGACTTATAGCCTCGCCAGACCCGCATTCTGCCACCATGTCCCAGACTGGCAGCGAGGACCTCACGGCTCCATTATCTCCATCTGTTGTCTCAGAGAATGGCAGCCAAAGGGCCTTCAGAGCGTGGACCATTCCCAGGCTCACAGCCGAGCTAAGACGCAGGGGCGTGCCCTTTCCAGCAACAGCCAGAAAGGCCGAGCTTTTCAGGCTCCTGTTTCCTCCCCCTGCGGCGGTTGAGGCTTCTGCCCAGCAGGCCTCCCTGGGCTCCATCGCCTCCTCAATCTCACAGCTTCACACCCTGGTGTCGTCCCTCACAACATCAATGTCAGAACTGCAGAATCGAGTGGCCCTCCTCGAGACCCACCCCGCCGTTCCTCTGCCAGTACCAGCATCCGAGCCAGTTGTTATTCCTTCCGCAGGTATCTTCGGGTGTGCACCAATAGTGTACCCATCCCATCTGGTGTCAGCTAACATCAGGAAGGACATCTTAGAGGGCAAAGACGTCAATTTGGCTTCTCTCCTCATCTCTATTCATGAGCTGGCAGAGAACAAGGCGTATACTTGGGGGGACGTTTCAGTGGTCCTCAAAGCCAAGGATTCCAGACTGGACAGGAAACTCTCTATCACCGAGTTTACCTTGGCTTTCGGCATGATGAGGGACATCATTTGCTCAGCTTCCCCTGGCAGGAGGGAGGAGCTGGATCGGTACCTCCATGTGGTAGTTGACCTGGGTTACAAGTACGGCGGGTTTTCATTCTATGATTACCACCGCTCCTTCTCTGCTAAAGCAGCTGCCAGGCTCTCCCAGTTCCAGACACCAACGGACTGGAGCAACATGGATACCGAGCTGTTCTGCCGCCACTTCGCGGGGCTACGGTCCCCTCTGTGTGCGATCTGCCAGTCAGCAACTCATACTTCAGCTTGGTGCGCTAGCTCAGTGGCAGCCCCGCCCTTAGACGGTCCATCTACCTCGAGTGCCGCTCAGGGCCTACAGGCACCGGCACGCCTGCCACAGACCGATAAGCTTGGGCGCCCAGTAAAAACCATGGGCGGTGCACCAATCTGTAACAATTACAACAGTGGGTCGTGCAATTTTAGCCAGTGTAGGCTGCTCCATGTGTGCACCCAGTGTCATAGAGCTCACCCCCGGCTGATGTGTGAGCTCAAGCCGCTCAAGAGGTCCTGACTATCCCGGCTCAACGTTTCATGGCTTAGTGCCTACCTCACCAGTCATCCTACCCCCTCACTATCCGCCTTCCTCGTCCAGGGCTTCACGCATGGTTTTCATACTGGACTTGTCTCTCTCCCTCACATCACGCACGAATGCCAGAACCTACGGTCGGCAGCCACGGATGAACAAGCCACTGACCTACTGCTGCAATCTGAGCTAGACCAGGACTTTGTCATCGGCCCTTTCGTACAGCCCCCATTTAACACCTGGCGAGTAACCCCTCTTGGGCTTGTCAAGGGCAAGTTCTCTAATAAACTCCGATTGGTTTATGATTTGTCAGCGCCTCATTCCTCCACGGTCCCCAGCCTCAATTCCCTTATCCCCTCTGAGGAGTTCTCCCTTAAATATGCATCGGTAGACATGGCCATCCAGGTCATTCTTAAAACAGGCACAGGTACCTGGCTTTCCAAGGCCGACATCTCAAACGCCTTCAAGCTTCTTCCCATCCATCCATCCCTCTGGTGCTGGCATGGCATTAAGTGGAGGCAGCGGTACTACTTCGCCACTAAACTCACGTTCGGATCCAAGAGTAGTCCCTGGCTCTTCGACACTTTTGCGCAGGCTCTCGCATGGATCTTGCTGCACGTAGCCCAGTGTCAGGAAGTCATTCATTATCTGGATGACTTCCTGCTAATAGAGTCACCCGGCTCTCCTCCACAAGATCTGGGTAAGTTGAGGGCAGTCTTCAATAATCTTAACGTCCCCATTGCCGAGCATAAGGTGGAGGGGCCATCGCAGGCCATTACCTTTCTCGGGGTCAGCCTAGACACTAACACTATGCAGGCCAGCCTTCCCCCGGATAAACTGACCCGCATCAGGACGGTCCTGAGGGACTTCACCCGTGCCAGGACTTGTACCAAGAGACAGCTTCAATCCCTTCTGGGCATGCTTAACTTTGCCATGCGCATCATCCCTCAGGGGCGCTCGTTCGTGTCACGCCTGTTAGCCTTACTGTCCCACTCTCAGGACCCGGAGCAAGTACTCAGCTTGGATTCCACAGCTATAGCAGACCTTGCCATGTGGGAGGAATTCCTATCTTCCTGGAATGGAGTGTCCCTGTTCGTCCCCTCCGTGTCCTCCCTTTCACCTCGGGTGGCGACCGACGCGGCGGCCTCCACGGGCTTTGCGCCGATCTTTGGCAACCTCTGGCTCGCAGCCCCCTGGCCTCCCCAGATACTGGCTATTCCTGGCTTCACTGAGACGTCCTCCCTGTTCGAGTTATATCCCATTGTAGCCGCTGCACACACGTGGGGCCGCAGCTGGTCGGGCCAGACGGTGGTTTTTTCTACAGATAACCTGGCCACTGCAGAGATCATTAATAAAGGCAGGTCCAGGTCTCTACAGATTATGTCCTTCCTGCGGCGACTGACCCAGCTCTCATTGTTGTTTCAGTTCAACCTTCATTGTTCCTTTGTCCCCGGTAAATTTAATCAGGCAGCGGATGCCCTCTCCCGCTTTAACTTTGTTTCGTTTTTTGACCAGGTGCCCGGAGCCGGACCAACATCAGCGGCTATCCCGGACTGGTCTCAACTGACCTTGGATTAGCCCCACACCTCTCAGCAGCAACTCAACTCATTGATCTCTCCCTCTCAAACAATACCCGCAAGGCCTATCAATCAGCCTGGAGGGCCTTTAGCCGCTTCGCATCGTCTCACAGCACAGAGTCCTCCCGGGTCAAACAAGTCCTTGCCTTCATTTCTTACTGCCATTCGGAGTTGGCATTGTCTTTTAATACGATCCGGTTGTACTTGGCCGGGGTACAACATTTCACGTCCCTTCAGGACCCTACTAAGCCCTCCTTGTTCACTTACCACGCCGTCCGGGCTCTCATGCGCGGCATTCAGAAGCGTCGGCCGGTGTCCAGCACCAAACGGCTGCCTATCACAGGTGAAGTGTTCAGGGACGTCAGATATTCTGGCCTCTTCACCTTTCGGTCTCCACGTTAGTGTCGTCCTGCAAGCAGCCATACATCTGGCCTTCTACGGCTTCTTGCGACCAGGCGAGTTTACCTGCAGTAGCCCCTCGGCACGCATGCTGTGCAAGCACCATCTAATCAGGTTCGAGGACCACTTCATCCTACATTTAGCGGTTTCCAAGACACAGCAGCTTGGATCAGGCACGGACATTCACTTCTATAAAACCTACAACCGCTGGTGCCCGGTCACTGTTCTCACCCGCTTGTTGACCCTTTTGGCCGATCAACCAGGGACTGGCCCGCTTCTGCCCTTCCACACGAAACCTCTCAACGCAGCCCAGTTCATGGAACATGTCAGGATACTCCTGGGCATCCTTCACCTCAATCCTGCCCACTACTCTGGACATTCATTTCGTATCGGGGCAGCTTCGACGGCCTCCCGCCAAGGGGTCCCGGTCCATATTATCAAAAAGTTGGGTAGATGGAAATCCTCCTGTTTTGCCCGTTACATACCCAATCCGCAAGTAGAGATGGCCCAGGCCTTCGTCAAACTCACCCAGTAACAGTCTTGGTTCAATAAAATGTATTCCCTACCTGAGTGTTTTGCCCCCTTATTTTGGTATACCGTACGTTAGACCAGGGCACACTTTCAGGTCCATTTCAAGTAAGCAAGTTTATGTTATCCTTGTTTGTCATCCTTATCCGTATCGGTCAGAGGGCTCTACACCATAAATAGAAAGGCCAGTATGGTGGCCTGAAATTATGGGAGGAGCCCGGTCGTGTATATAACCCGCCGTCCGCCCATCCTTCCTCGTCGGTTCCAGTGCGCGATACCCGCCCACCCGCCCTTTTATCAGGGCTTCTCTCCAGCATACTCCTCATGGGAGTACTCATTTCATCATTTCATATTCATTTCATTTTTGAGGTATGCCCCCTTATTTTGGTATACCGTACGTTAGACCAGGGCACACTTTCAGGTCCATTTCAAGTAAGCGAGTTTATGTTATCCTTGTTTGTCATCCTTATCCGTATCGGTCAGAGGGCTCTACACCATAAATATATATATATATTTTTTTATATATATATACATAAAAGGATACATTTCAAAGACAGATCTATATGTAAAACATGCACAAAAATTATGTACACCAATGCCCATTTATTAGTCGCCAAAAAGTTTTATAAAGTCTTAAAGTTTTAGTATTATCCAGGGATCCCACAATGTCGGCACCCCAGCCAATTATTCAATTGGCTCTTGAGTGCTTCCACTTCCATTCCTTGTAAGGGAAACCAGCACCCCAAATTAACCATTCTATTATCTTGATAGGCCACCACAGGCGTGCTTGGCAGCTGAAAAGGCAGCAATTGCAGTGCTAGCAATTTGGCCAAGCTAGCATTTAGATGCTGAGCATGTGGATGGCTGGGACCAAATTTCTTTTTACAGTTCACCAACTGGGGTAGGGAAATTTGCCTGCTACAATTGCATTGGGGGCATTACACTTGGGAGATTACACTGGGGGTATTGCATTGGGGCCAGTGTTGCCAATCGCCTGTTAATTTACGGGCAGCCCATAAATGTAAGCCCATTTTCAGGCTGTCCGTTAAAGCCTGTTACGGGCAGCGGTGTCCATAAAAATGATGGGCGTGGGCCGACCATGCAACTGTGCATGCGCCGTTCCGAAGCCATCTGAGCTCAATAAAGCTTGTACACATTCGACCGGGCAGCGCATGCGCAGTAAAGTAATGGCGCCATTTTTAAATGGAAGCCTGTAGTACTAGCACAGCTGTATTCATTCTCGGCGCAGCAGTGCCACTGCCTCGCGCAAGTTGCTCACTACTAACTGCCACATGTGCGGAGAGGATAGGAGACAAACTTACAAAGATGGCAGAGGACTCGAGGAGGGCTGGGAGTGAAGCAGCTGTGAAGGGCGCAGAGGCGGACACTAAAGTGCTTGTCCTATGGAGAGGTGAAAGGGGCACAGGAGGAGGAAGACACTGTCAGCCTGTGAACTGGAGGGACACAAAAAGATATTGAAGGGGGACAGAGGAGGAACCTACCATGTCTGCAGCCTCTGTCCCCCACCTCCTGTACCATGTCCGCAGCCTGTGCCCCCCACCTGCTGTACCATGTGCGTAGCCTGTGTCCCCTACCTCCTGTACCATATGCACAGCCTTTGTCCCTCACCTCCTGTACCATATCCGCAGCCTTTCTCCCTCACCCCCTGTACCATGTCCGCAGCCTTTGTCCCCCACCTCCTGTACCATGTCTGCAGCCTGTGTCCCCCACCTCCTGTACCATATGCACAGCCTTTGTCCCTCACCTCCTGTACCATATCCGCAGCCTTTGTCCCTCACCTCCTGTACCATGTCCGCAGCCTTTGTCCCACACCTCCTGTACAATGTCCGCAGCTTCTGTCCTCCACCTCCTGTACCATGTGCGCAGCTTCTGTCCACCTCCTGTATCTTCTCTGCAGCATCTGACCATCTCTTGTATCATGTCTACAGTCTTTGAGGGGGAGTTTGGAGAGGAGTCAAGAGTGGGAACACCGCCAGGATGGGGGTCACAAGAGAAATCAGACCTGTGGACTGTGGAGAGGAGACTATAGGATAAAACCAGAGCCACTAAGCTGGAGCCATCTGACTGAGCCCTACACGGTGCACCTGAGCAGAGGCCAGTGACAGTGTGGTCAGGCCAGTCTGAGGGGGGTTGCTGATGTAAGGGGGAGTGAATACAACAATGTAAGGGGGCACTGAAACAAAGGTTCCCCCTTATATTAGTAACACCCCCTTACCTTGGTGTATTCATGCTGTGGAAGGTGGTCTCTGGTCACTAGAGACCCACCCTTACATCAGAGTTCCCCCTTAAATCATGATCTGTAGTGTTTCCCTTTACATAAGAGTTCCGTTTCACTGTAAGGGGGAATCCCGCAGACTCTGATGTAAGGGGGGACTCTCTGCTGGCTGTTACAGTAACCTTACCTAAATGTAAATGGAGAAAGTTGGTTTTTGACTTTTGTTTAACTTAAACACATTGCTAATAGCACTAGCTATATGTTTATAGTTTAAATATTGATTTTTGCACTGTTTAGTAGTGAAAACGGTAATTTTAGCTCCTTTTTTTAGTGCCAGAAAAAAATGTGGCTCTGCCAGTAAAAAATTTGAGTCGTTTGTAAATTTTGGTATCCTGCCAGTAAATTTCATTTCAGGGGGTTGGCAACACTGATTGGGGCATTGCCCTGGGGGGGGGGGGGGGGTTACACTTGGAGGATTATGCTTGGGGGATTCACACTGGTGGGATAACATTGGGGGCATTAAACTGTAGGGATTTACATGAGGGGGTCATTAACACTGAGGGGTTTACACTGAGGGGAATTAAACTGGGGGGGGTTACATAAGGGGGCATACACTCTGGGGGATTCACACTGAGGGTATTTACACTGGGACAATTACACTTGAGGGATTCACACTGAATGGACTGAATTTGGGACATTTCACTTGGGGGATTACACTGTGAGAGATACAGTGGGGGGATTACATTGGGGGGGATTAAACTAGGCAAATTTACATGGGGGGGATACACTCTGGGGGATTCTTGCTGAGGGTATTTACACTGAGAGGATTACACTTGGGGGATTTGTATTTTAATCTTGGGGGAGTACATTGGGGGGGATCTACATGGGGTATTACAGTCCAGGGATTTACACTGTAAGGATTACACTTGGGGGATTGACAGTGGAGGGATTGCATTGCGGCATTACACTGCAGGGGATTACACTGTGAGGAATACACTCTGGAGCATTTACACTGCAGGGGATTGCATTGGGGACATTGGACATGGGGAATTGCACTGTGAGGTCTACACTGGGGGGAGGGGGGTTTAAAGAGAGGGGAGTACACTGGGGGGATTACATTTGGGGCATTACACTGGGGAGGCTTTTCTATTGGGTGGACTACATTACGGGGGATGTTAAATATTGACAGCACTGAAGACTTGGAATACACTTTTCATTTTCATATATTAGGTTGCAAGAGTATTAAAATAAAAGTGGGTGCACTGCAGGACTACAGTGGCTGATCACAGTGATGGCACAATGTGCTCCCAGCACAAACACAGGTACGCACATAGACTGTGTGCTCTTCTTATTTTCACACTTTCATTATCGTGTTCTAAACCTGTTTGTTTAACTGAATTGAATTAGGGGTCTCCGGTTTTTCAGGAGGGTCCTGGTGACTTGCTCACTGCCCTACATATGTCTACGTACACCAAACACTTACACTCCTCCTCCCAAATACACCGCACATTTCACGGTTTTGAAGATCTGTGTTCGCTTCAAGAAACGCCCAGGCATCTTCTCTCATCCCTATATAGCTTGTTACAGGCCTTAACACATGACCAATTGCCACGTTACGCGAGGACGTGGTCTACAGACCTGGGTGAGGACATCTCCATACCGGAATGGCAAACATCTTTCCACTCTTCACATAAATCAACGATTTCTTGTTATTCTCAAGAAAAGAATTATAAGATCCTATCTAGGTGGTACAGAGACCCCGCCACTCTGCAAAAAATCTTTCCGTCTTCTCCGGCCACCTGCTGGCATTGCAATGTCTCTGCCGGGACTTACCCACTTGTCTGGTGGGACTGTGAGAGGATCCGCCCTTTCTGGACTCAGGTATTTGAATGCTACAATTTTATTTATGAAGTACCGATAAGTACCGACCTCCCCAAAGATTGCCCTCCTTTCTATATTGCCCGGGTCAATCAAATCGCAAAAACAAAACCTACTCTGCTTTTTCATGTCTTCAGCAAGGCAACTCATACCCACGTTTTGGAAAACTAAGATTACCCCTCCACTATCACGCTGGGTCTCTACCATGAATGACACTATGACAATGGAGGAGATGCTAGCCCTTGATAATGACCCGTATGCCAAATGTACAATGTTATGGTCGGTCTGGCTCTGCTTCTCCTCCTCTGACACCTTGAATAAGCTATCGAGCCCGCAGGGACAGTCCTAGTGCCCCCCGGGCCCCCCTCCAACCCTCTCCTACGCTCCTCCCTACCTTATACCTACATGTCTTCTCTTGATTAACCCCTTTACCCCCCCCCCCCCACCCCTTTTCTTCTTCTTTCTTCTCTCTACCTTGTCTTTTCTTTTTTCTTCTTTTACTCAATTCAATTTACAAGTATTACATTTTGTCGTGAACCATGAAAACTGACTTTCTTCTCGATTTTAACATGTTAAAGCGGAGGTCCACCCTAAAGTGGAGCTTCCGCTCATTGGAACCCTCCCCCCCTCCGGCGCCACAATTGGCACCTTTGAGGGGGGAGGGGAGTGCAGGTACCTGTACAGTACAGGTATCTGCACCCACTTCCGGCGTAGATTCTGCAGAAGCTACGCCCCTTTCCGCAGAATCTACGCCCCTTTCCGAAGGTCCCCCGCTGCCTGCTGGGAAACAGATGGATCCCAGAGACAGCGGGGACCATCCTTATTGCGCAGCGCGACTCGCGCAGTAGGGAACCGGGAAATGAAGCCGCAAGGCTCCACTTGCTGATTCCCATACCCAAGATGGCGGCGGCAGCACCCGAGAGACGATCGAGAGATCGGCTTCGGGTGCTGACATCGTGGGCGCGCTGGGCGGGTAAGTGTCATTATTTTAAAAGTCAGCAGCTGCAGTATTTGTAGCTGCTGGCTTTTAAAAAAAAAAACGGCGGACTCCCGCTTTAAGTAAACAGGAGCCTAGCTTTGGGCGATAGCCATCGGGATGACTCCTTGTATATGTGAACTTATAGCCGTCTACTGATTATGTTCATCTCATGTTGTTCACTGTCTTTTTTCTATGAAAATGCTAATAAATATATTTTCAACACTAATTGAATTTAATTAAATCAGTTTAAAAGAGAGGTGTGGTATTTTAAAATAACAAACATATATACTATACTCACCTATGTGGATGCAGCAGCTGTCCCTCGTCACCTCTACACCGAGAACTGAGAAACCAATAACTGCTGGTCGCTCAGTTCTCTGTCTTTGGTGAGTAGAGAGCTGGTGACTATCAGTTACCGGCACTCTGTTCTGCCCCTTCAGTGATCACTGGAGCACCAGGCTGTGAAGGGGTTGGGAGGAGCTGGCTCAGGCTGTTAGCGGCTCGTCAGCTGCCGCTTATACATATGGGTAGATACAGACAATAAACTCAGGATCCCTCCATAGCCTGGACTAGCTGAGTGACATCAGCCGACAGGGGACTTTAGCACACTGTCCACTGAATCAGGGTCACAAGAGTGCAGAACTAAGTGCACTCCTGTGACCCACAGGAGAAGTAGGGCCAAAAGAGCTGTGCCCATACTTTGTGCAGATAAGCAATATTACAGTAGTTATAATGGCTTCAGGTATAATGAATGAAAGGGCACATCGATCTATATAGAGTGGAAAAATATAACAACGGACCCAACATTACTACGGCAGTGGTCATTCTTTGGTAGGTAAAGAGAAAAAGAAGAGCAAAAGGAAAAGAGAAGTGTTGGTCCTCCTGAGCCTGAGTGGTCCAGCGAAGAATATCAGCTCCATAGATCCCAAGTCTTTCCAAACTACTTTTGGGTGTTGTGGGGAGACATGTAAGTTTATCATTGACTATCTCTCAGTTTAGTTCATGTTTGACGTAATCTATGGGGAGAGTGTTTTTATTTTTCAATTTATTAATACGTTTTATTCTTACATTCCCAGAGTTCAGCTTTGAATAAAGCAAACACTTTACTCCATATATACATGTAAGCAGTTTGAAATGCTGGTTAGTGAGATAGCTGCTGTCCCAGCCAGGAGGGAAACAGTTAACCTGATTCCCCACACTTTCTGCCCGTGCCACCCGTGGGTATCTATGCCACTTCCGCCCCCCCCCCCCTGTATTCTGGGAGACACAGGGTCCCAGAAAACAGCAGGGACCAGTGGGATAGCGCAGTGCGTGTCACAAATGCGCAACGGCTTCACTACCTGATTTGCTTACCAAGGATAGCCGCGACAGTACCTTACAGCTGAGGGACAGATTGGCTTTGGGTGCTGACATCACAGGCGCCCTGGACAAGTAAGTGTCCATATTTTAAAAGTCAGCAGCTGTAGTATTTGTAGCTGCTAACTTAAAAAAAAAAAAAGATGGAACGCTTTAATTTGCAGGGATTTCCTCTCACTTCCTGTTTGACTTTTGCAACAGGAAGTGAAGGAAAACCTCTACAATGGGACACAGATGTCAAAAAAATAAACTCTGACGGGTTATAACCTTCCCCTACTCTGTCTCCAAAACCTAAAACAAAAAGTTTTGCCCTTAGTTATACTTTATAGACACCAGCCAATCATGTAATACTGTTGCCAGCCAAGCCCCTCCTATCTGTTATAGTACATGAATCGCGTGTCCCATAGGTACGGAGTGACGTCACTCGCTGTGCCCGTTGTCGTCGTACAGTACACCTTCCCAGCTCGCTGACTTAGACGGCTCGCTCGCCCCGCCCGCTCCTCTCAGTTGACAGCTGCCGCTGTGCCGGGCACGCCTTTTCCGGTTGTGGGCGGGGCCCGGGAGAGTCGCTGGAGACATCGCCATTGTAGGCGGGCACCGCTGGGTGACGGGACCGGGAAGGAGCCGCAGGCCGCCGCCTCCTCATCGGATAGCTCGCTCGGGACCGGCTCCGGGGCAGCGTGACCATGGCCGTGGATGGCAGCAAGTTCAACCATCTGTCCCTCACTCAGCTCAATGAGCTGCTGGAGGATGACGTCAAGCTGGGGCAGATGGCCCAGGAGATGGACGAGGTAGGTGGCGGCTGAGGGCACCAATGAGGAGTGTGGCCTCTCCTCTATTACCAATCAGTGGGGAGCTTATTAATGTTTGTATAGTGGGAGGAGGGGTACACCTGGTGTCAAGGTTTTCATGCTGTCTCTATTGGGGAGATTCACCCTCTTCACTGGAGGGGGGGGATGTAAAATATTAGTGTTGTCACCGGGACAGGAGGTGAGGAGAAATCTTCTAATGGGGACAGCTGTGTGATTGTTTATATAGGAATGAGCCTGGAGGTCTTCAGATCCTAGCCCTGACCCATGTGAGCGAGACCGCCAGGACGCTGTCACTGTACTGGGCCAATCGCAAGCGCCCGCCCCACGTATATACACGGTCCTGTCTGCATGTGGCTGTGGGGAGTGCCCCGATCGCTTGTGATTGGTCCAGTGACAGCAACCTGTCCGTCTCCCTCGCGTGGGATCTGAACCCACACAAGCTCTTGCCTACTCCTATGGAGCAGGGAGATTGCAGCAGGTTTGGAACGCTGATGTGTTTTTGCTCTGGGAAATTTCCCCTGACTTCCTGTTTGTGTCTCTGGAACAGGAAGTGAAGGAAAATCGCCCCAGTGCTACGCAGACAGCTCTAAGACATAACCGGACTGGTTTTAACCCTACACCATCCAAAACAACATTTTAGCTCTTCATAGTTTTTAAAATTCCCCTCATCCGTGTAATTTGTTGTGTCCACAGATCAAATTTGTGTTGGACTTTTTGTTCATATAATATGTGTACACATTCTGGAAAAACTGACGTGTGTGTGTGTGTGTGTGTGTGTGTGTGTATGTGTACTGTGAATGCTGTTGAAATTAGTTGGTATTGCGTCCTCCTTCCTGCATACAGTTCAGTGAAGCAATGCATGGCGGATTTTACATCATTATCACTACTTTCCAGCACAGTGATGTGGATGATCCTCCTGATCTGTGATGTGATAGTGTTATGTTTATCTAAAAGAAAAAAATGTTGTTTGAGAGAGCGAGGCGCTTTAGTGCCTATTCACACCAGCGTTTTGGCCTGACAGCGTGTAGATGTGTGAAAATCAGCAGGGGGTCCTGGCGAATAGCAGCAGGATTGGCCCTGGACACAGACAGGAAGCAATCAACACATGACCTAGATTAGTGCTCACCAATCTTTTGGACCTCATGGACCACCAAACTCACAAGTTTGAATACCGTGAACCACTAATATGAATTTTACATGCCTTATACACACAATGCTCTATGCCCCCCCATCCCCTTGATGACACTCCTGCCTTATACACACAATGCTCCGGCTCTATAACCGCGCCCCCCCCCCCCCCCCAATCCCCCGGCACACACTGCTGCCTTGTACACGCAATGCTCCGGCTCTCTGCCCCCCTTCCTCTGGATGACACTCCTGCCTTATACACGCAATTCTGCGGCTCTCTGCCCCCCCCATCTCCTGGATGACACTCCTGCCTTTTACACGCAATGCTGCGGCTCTCTGCCCCCCATCTCCTGGATGACATTCCTGCCTTATACACGTAATGCTGCGGCTCTCTGCCCCCCCCATCTCCTGGATGACACTCCTGCCTTATACACGCAATGCTGCGGCTCTCTGCCCCCCATCTCCTGGATGACACTCCTGCCTTATACACGCAATGCTGCTTCTCTCTGCCCCCCCCCATTTCCTGGATGACACTCCTGCCTTATACACGCAATGCTGCGGCTCTCTGCCCCCCATCTCCTGGATGACATTCCTGCCTTATACACGTAATGCTGCGGCTCTCTGCCCCCCCCATCTCCTGGATGACACTCCTGCCTTATACACGCAATGCTGCGGCTCTCTGCCCCCCATCTCCTGGATGACACTCCTGCCTTATACACGCAATGCTGCGGCTCTCTGCCCCCCCCCATTTCCTGGATGACACTCCTGCCTTATACACGCAATGCTGCGGCTCTCTGCCCCCCATCTCCTGGATGACACTCCTGCCTTATACACGCAATGCTGCTTCTCTCTGTCCCCCCATCTCCTGGATGACACTCCTGCCTTATACACGCAATGCTGCTTCTCTCTGTCCCCCCATCTCCTGGATGACATTCCTGCCTTATACACGCAATGCTGCGGCTCTCTGTCCCCCCATCTCCTGGATGACATTCCTGCCTTATACACGCAATGCTGCGGCTCTCTGCCCCCCCATCTCCTGGATGACATTCCTGCCTTATACACGCAATGCTGCGGCTCTCTGTCCCCCCATCTCCTGGATGACACTCCTGCCTTATACACGCAATGCTGCGGCTCTCTGCCCCCCCATCTTCTGGATGACACTCCTGCCTTATACACGCAATGCTGCGGCTCTCTGCCCCCCCATCTCCTGGATGACATTCCTGCCTTATACACGTAATGCTGCGGCTCTCTGCCCCCCCCATCTCCTGGATGACACTCCTGCCTTATACACGCAATGCTGCGGCTCTCTGCCCCCCCATCTCCTGGATGACACTCCTGCCTTATACACGTAATGCTGCGGCTCTCTGCCCCCCCATCTCCTGGATGACACTCCTGCCTTATACACGCAATGCTGCGGCTCTCTGCCCCCCCATCTCCTGGATGACACTCCTGCCTTATACACGCAATGCTGCTTCTCTCTGTCCCCCCATCTCCTGGATGACACTCCTGCCTTATACACGCAATGCTGCTTCTCTGTCCCCCCATCTCCTGGATGACATTCCTGCCTTATACACGCAATGCTGCGGCTCTCTGTCCCCCCATCTCCTGGATGACATTCCTGCCTTATACACGCAATGCTGCGGCTCTCTGTCCCCCCATCTCCTGGATGACATTCCTGCCTTATACACGCAATGCTGCGGCTCTCTGCCCCCCCATCTCCTGGATGACATTCCTGCCTTATACACGCAATGCTGCGGCTCTCTGCCCCCCCATCTCCTGGATGACATTCCTGCCTTATACACGCAATGCTGCGGCTCTCTGCCCCCCCCATCTTCTGGATGACACTCCTGCCTTATACACGCAATGCTGCGGCTCTCTGCCCCCCCATCTCCTGGATGACACTCCTGCCTTATACACGCAATGCTGCGGCTCTCTGCCCCCCCATCTCCTGGATGACACTCCTGCCTTATACACGCAATGCTGCGGCTCTCTGCCCCCCCCATCTCCTGGATGACATTCCTGCCTTATACACGCAATGCTGCGGCTCTCTGCCCCCCCATCTCCTGGATGACACTCCTGCCTTATACACGCAATGCTGCGGCTCTCTGCCCCCCCCATCTCCTGGATGACATTCCTGCCTTATACACGTAATGCTGCGGCTCTCTGCCCCCCCATCTCCTGGATGACACTCCTGCCTTATACACGTAATGCTGCGGCTCTCTGCCCCCCCATCTCCTGGATGACACTCCTGCCTTATACACGCAATGCTGCGGCTCTCTGCCCCCCCATCTCCTGGATGACACTCCTGCCTTATACACGCAATGCTCTGGCTCATTTGCCCCCCCCCCCCCCCTTCCCCTCCCCAATCCCTTGGATCACACTGATGCCTTATATGCGCAATGCTCTGGCTCTCTGCCCCCCCCCCCCCAACCCCCTGGATCACACTGCTGCCTTATACACACAATGCTCCAGCTCTCTGCCCCTCTCCACACTGGATCACACCACTGGCTTATACACACAATGCTCCTCACTGCTGCCTTATACACACAATGCTCCTCCTCACTGCCCCCCCCCCCCCCATTGTCTGTGCCAGAGTCTGCTCCCTTCAGTGGGTGAGCATGGATTCAGTGTGCGCAGGAGCCTGCCACCAGCTTATATCACATAAAGGAATAGGGTAGTGAGGTGTGTGTGTCTCCACCTTGTGTAGCGGTTACAGGACTCTGCTCTGTAAGGGTGATGTGCCCATAGATGGGTGCGGTTGCTGCTTTCTGTATCAAGTCCCTATTGCATGCAGTGAGTGCGCAGTGGGCCCCCTCCTCTTTGGAGCCTGAGTGCACTGCACACATTAGGAATACACCAGTGTCTTTCCTCCTCTATCCAAACGAAAACAACGTTTTTATTATAGAATATATTGGGGCCAGTTCACACCAGCGTGCGCACATTCCTGTACAGTCCTACATGTTTCTGTGCCGTGTAGTTTTAACCGCCCATTCATTTGAATAGGCTACAAAACACACTGGAATAGGGAAAATTAAGTGCAAGCACTACGTTTTCATAACACCCCACACTAAACCGAAAGGTACTGTGGTACTACGCCATTTAGTGGCTGCAAACGCTGCATTTCTCCAGTTGCGTTTGGTACGCCATTAACAATTCACTGGCACCCACATGCCACACATGGGGAGAGCATTCATCTGTAGTGTGGGAAACCTACACAAGGGCGCACCTTGCCCACACTGCATTTTGGTGTGAGTGGGTCTTTATTGTACTATTGATATTCTTCTCTGTGTATACATTCAGACTAAGCCATTAGGCAACGTGATGGGTTGGGAAAGGCTGTAACTACTCGGGGTGCTTACAGAAGTTCCATTCTATTTAGATGGTTTAATTTTTAATTTTTTTACTAACTGCGGAAGCCCCCTGGCAGAGTTGGTTTGTCCTGTCCCCTGCCGACTGTTACTTTAGTGGGACAGTTAGTACAAAGACATGGACAAAATATAAAAAAGACATATGATACTTAAAGAAGGAAGCAATATACCGATTACTGTAAACCACTTCCACTTGGGGATGTCTGCTGAGGGAGCCGAGTGTTTGTAGACATATAATGGTTCCTTGATCACACTAAAGCAGGGGGTATACATGCAATGTGGGTGCAAGGATCCCCCTTGCTGCTCTATTGTAGTCTGATGGGGGGGCTCCTCCTCTCTTCAGAATACACTGATCAGTGCTGCAGCCATTGGCTGAATTCATGTGCTGATCGAAAGCTGGCTTTCCATCAGTACCTTTCTTCAGAAGTCGGTCGTTGGACTGGCTTCTGTTGGACAGACAGGTACGCACAGCCTGAAATTCAGTACAACCGAATATCTGTATGCGTATACCATTACCCAGCTTAACTGGCTGGATTGGATGAATATCTTCTTGCTCTTTGATTGTGGGCTACAGCACTATATTTAATGAAGGTTCATCTGGGATGAGTGCTTGTTCCTAATTTGTTGATATGACCATAAGAATGGGAGGGGGAGGGGGGAATTATTGTTGAATCAAGCTGTTTAGTTTGTATTGGCTTGAATCCGTGTCATATCACAGGCAAGCTTTATTCTCTGACTGAAGATATACAATGTTCTTCCCCTCCCAAGCTTTATTCTCTGCTGCAGGCTCAACAGATTTTGTTTCCCTTTTTTTATTTTCCTCTCTTAAAAGTGAAGTATTGAGAGCTTTTTGGCCATACTTCTTCTCTTGTGGGTCACAGGAGTACACTTGCTTTTGTTCTCATGAGACCTGTATTCGGCCTAAAGTGAGCTGTCGGGTGACATCACAGTGCCGCTCCAGGCTATGGGAGAATCCCGACCTTATTGTTGGGATCCACCCAGCTGCCTTATTGACAGCAGGTTTCAGCTCTAATGCAAACTGTTACTGGATAATTTGTTTATTAACAGGCTGATAAGTTGAGCTGGGAATTTTCTTTGGAATTGTTTTGCATGCGTTGCCCTTCCATGTGCTCCTTGCTGCAAAGGCCAGTTATAGGTGGGGGTAATGGCCATTTGTTTGCCATATTGCATTTTACAGAAAATTACAGCGGCTGCAGATTAAAAAGGAAAGGTCATTTTTAATAACATTCATTTACAAGATGACTTGAGTCACATTTGTATATGCTATATATTTTTTGTATTTACTATTTTTTTTTTTTTCTCCCCCACAAAAGCGGAGTTGCGCTTTAGAGCCAGGTTCACATAATTGCATCTGCAATTTCCTGTTTTTTGTTTTTTTATTGTGCGTTTTTGGTGCATGTTGATGTGCGTTTTCATAAAATTGTGCATTTTTTTTTTTGCCAATGTTATTCAAATAAAGTAGCGGTTGATATTGGGTGGAGACTTCTTTTACGCGGTTTTTGTGCACTGCCATTGAAATCTTTGGAGAAAATCTTGCACCAAAAATTCACCATAATAAATATATATAATATATTTTTCCTAAACACACACCTATATGCACATATAATGCATTAAGATGAAAAACCACCTGCCTTTACAATCACTTTATGTTGAACTATGCCAGTGATGGTGAACCTTGGCACCCCAGATGTTTTGGAACTACATTTCCCATGATGCTCAGCTACACTGCAGACTGCATCAGCATCATGGGAAATGTAGTTCCAAAACATCTGGGATGCCAAGGTTTGCCATCGCTGAACTATGCCATGGGGTACTTAATAAATGTTGGCTTTCATTGATTTGAAGAACATTTGCCCAGATCACATTTCCTCTGGCTCCCAGTCCTTAGATGCCGAGTGTCGGTTCACACTAGTGCTATGCTGGACATTGCATGTGATTCGCATTGCTGTGCAGATCACATGTGATTTCAGCCATACAAATGCTAGCTGAAATCTCATTGCATTGGCATCAAAATGGTGCAGGACCTTTTTTTTTTTTTTTTTTTTTTTTTGTCTGCACTGGAATCGAATCGCATGGATGTTCACACCTATGTGATTAGATTGCTGCACCAATTCACAGCTCGTGATCTGATCTGGGGAGTCATTAACTTTACATTGACACCCCCAGCAGATCTCCGTGTGAACTGAGTCTTAAGTCTATTGATATTGATCAGATAGACCCTGCATGATAGGCTTGTTAGTAACATAAGAGGATCAGCATGGCACAGAATACTATACAGGTCTTATGCACTCGCTCATCTGTAACTTGGGTGCACCTGTCTATACTGCCTGTCAAGTTCTTTGGCTACATTTCACTCATTTATTATGGCTCTGATTGGAGATGTGTAACAAACTGTCTGTATTGCCCCCATAGGCCAATTGGGTTCTCAATTCTGTGTTTCTAGGGCAGTTGGGAAAATAAAAGTGAGAATCCATTTGCTTGCTGAGAGCCACTAAAGCCCCATATCAGATTGTCTGTCTGCAGATTTTTTATTTATTAATTTTTTTTTCCTTCAGATTTACCAAAACCATATAGTATGAGGTCAAACCTTTAGGAGTTTCAATGTGTATGCAATCAGGCAGGCCCTTGCACTACATGGTTAATCTGAAGACAAAAATCTGCAGAAAATCTGATAGTGTGTATGGGGCTTTAGACCTTTCATACATTTACTGTCATGAAGCCCAGTGGCAGTTGTAAGCAGCATTCATTGCTGACTGTTGAATGCAAAAAGTACTTTTGGAACTACATTTCCCATGATGCATCATGAGTATTTATGATTCCTTGAAATCACACCAGCCACACAGAGCCCAGTCTTGCATACAACACCACAGGATAGGCCAGGTCACCCTTCAATATTGAGTATGCCTCATGTCATTAGCATTCTGTGACATGTGAGTACTTGTTTGGAGGCTGGTATTACCCCCTATCAATGTTTGAATACGAGATCTCTCAATTTGAGTCCTAAAACGGATAAGGATGTTCCTCATTTCGTGATGCTGATATATTCCTCTTTAAAATTAGTTTGGGATACTGAATGGACAGTATATGGTCTGTCATTGATCAGCCCCCGGATGGTCCTTTAGTTTACCACTAAATGAAAGTTCATATCAGAGAAATTACTTCAGGTTTGGCAACCTTGGGTTGCCTACGCTCAACCCTCCAGATTTAAATCTAAGGTTCTCTCAATTTTAATGTCTCTGCCCCCCCCCCCCCAAAACCCTGTGGACTCCCCTTCTTTCCTGCTGCTCTTTCCTTTCATATTCCTGGTCTTCTACCCCTCTCCTCCCTTTTTTTTTTATTTTTATTTTTTCCCTTTCTCTTGATTCCTTTCCTAGTTTTCCTTTTAGCTCATTAGGCCACCAGGCACATTCCTGGGTGGGATGGTTACAAGGTTAACTTCTAGCATAATACACTTACTGGTTATATGGTTTGATAGCAAGCTGCACTCAAAACTCTGTAAGGATGATTTTACCTATATTTGGTGCAGCGTGTCCCAGAACACTGAGGTTCCGGGCTGTGATAGCAATCTTCTAAATGTTATGTATGACCGTTCTTGGAATCTCTAGGACTTGAGCATAGCTACTTCATTCTGTTTTGTATTCTATGTTTATTTGCGATGTGACCATCAGTGTGATGAGCTGTTTTGTTGAAATGATTATTAAAACCCTTTGTACAAAGTTCATATGGGAGCAAAAAGTCCAACGCTATCATCAGAAATTTCCAATGGTTCATGGAACGCCATGTACAATTCTCACGTATGTATGGAGAGATTCATCCAGGTTTTGGGTGGGTAACATACTGACTAACCAGACATACAGTTCAACACAGGTCACCACAGAGTGTGACTTGTGTCTGACTTTGTGTGCGTTGGGAGACTCCTGGTTAGTAGATGCAGGACATTCTTAGAGTCCTGTCCATCTCAGAGGCTTATGATCCACAACGCCGACCCAAAAGTCATCAGCCCTCAGACTCAACAGTCTCCTGTCTCCATATCCACTCAGACTTCTGCACATGCATAGTCGGTGTTCTGCTCCGGACCCGGCAACGTTGGTCCCTGGCTCTCATTGAGCCTCACTGTGCATTAGCAAGAGACTGTTTGGTCCCGTGAGGAGTGTGCCACTGGACACACACAGGCCACACACAAGTCGCTTTCAGTGATCTGCCACGCTCTGTGCTGACCTATGTTGAATGGTGTCTGGCTAGTCAGTATTTTACCCACCCAGGATCTGGATGAAGCTCTACATACATAAGTGAGAATAGTACATGGAGTTCTGTATACTATTAGAAATGTCTGATGATAGCATTGAACTTGTTGCTCTGATATGAACTTCCATTTAGTAGTAAATAAAGGAACCACTATTTTTATTTTTAATTTGTATTTTTCTTTTTATTATTTAAAATTCCTTATTGTCAAAAATACATTGATCTCTTTTATTGATGAATGTTGACCCCTTTACAGGCAGAATATAGTAAATACGGCTCATTGTAAAGTGCACTGGTGCATCCTAGCCATCATTTAATAAAATGCAATTAGTATAATGTTTTGGACTGGGGATGTTACCCAGATGGGGACAAATTTTTATTTGGGTGAAATCATTGCATTTTATGCAGATATTTGAGGTTAGCTTGTCTTAGAAACCACATCTATTAAATTGTTTTGTACATATACAGTGCTTGTGGTTCTTTAACTGCTTTTATAAATGCTTTAGGCCCCTTTCACATGATCCATCTATCTGTTTCTCATGCGGATCCGAGTGGGCCACCCATCGACTCCTATGGGCAGGCGGATGTCAGCGGAGATGTGTCCGCTGACACTCATCGCCGTCCGATCTGCTAAAAACAGATGTATAGCGATACGTTCAGCCATCCGTCTGGCGGATCGGATAAAAACAGACCTGCCTTGTTTTCGTCTGATCTCCCCATAGAAATCAGCGGCGCTCTGATAGGTCCCTCCCACTCAATGAGCAGAGATGGACCGGTGATCCGCAGGCTCATTGGTGATCAATGGATCATTCTCCCTCTGAGCTGGCGGACTCCACTGAGCGGATCTGCCCCATTTGAAAGGGACCTTCTCTGTGATCACAAGACTAAAGACTAAAGTTGGGTTACTTTTCTAACAGCTTGAAGACAGCTACTGAGTATATTGGTGCTATCTGCATTATGGAGGAAGCACAGAAGAGGATCCCCGGAGAGGCAAAAATCATTGCATCGGCAGATGGCTGAGAAAGGCACTGTCACTTTGCCCTGACTGTTCAGTTTAAAGAGACTCTGCCATTTTCACCAGCCTATGGATAAAAGCATCTGCTCTGTTTTGTATTTTTAGAGATTAGAAGGCTGAAGGGCTGCTGAGTGACTGCTGGAATGGGGGACCAGGTGAGCTGAGCATATGACAGAGCTTGGTGGTTTTAAAGGCTTACATTTTTTTTTTTCCTTCATGCATTTTAGGCAAGAAGGTAAAGAAACCTTCTATGTGCAGTGGCCACCCCAGCCCCCCCTAATACTCACCTGATCTCCCTCTCGATCTAGCGATGAGCACGAGAGCTGAGTTTCTCCCGGGTCTCTCAATCCTCATTGGGTCAGACAGGAGATGGAGCCATTGGCTTCTGCTACTGTCAATTGCAGACAATGAGGATGGGGCAGGGCTGTCTTAGAGATGCATAGAGTGGGGCTTGGGAGCGAGCAGGCACCAGTGCCCCCAGAGCAAGCGGCTTTCTATTGGGGGCACTGGTGGAAGAGGAGGAGCCAGAAGTTCTGGGAACAACCCAAAAAGAGGAAGATTGGGCTTCTCTGTTCAAAACCACTGCACAAAGCCGGAAAGGTATAAAATGTTTATTTAAAAACCTGAGCCTTTAATATCACTTTAAAGTGGTTGTAAACCTTTCCAGTGAAGTGACAAGCATTAGGTAATGCACAGAGATTAAACAAATCCTCCTACATAAGTTCTACCTGTTTACGTGTTATCTGCAGTCTTTTCTACATCCATTCAAAGTCCAGTTTTTATAAAACTTGTCTGCGCTGTCAGAAAAAGGGGGGTGAGGCGCTGAAGTTACAATCTGCAGAATTTTGTGTGGAATTTGAAGGGAAGAGAGTCCACTTTTTTTTTTTTTATTTATTTATTTTTTTTTTCTTCTTCCTTCTGGTGTCAGGAAAACTTGTCAGAAGTGATTCATGCTGACAAAGGAATGAAGCAGCAGACAGAAATTACACTTGGTGCTGTTAAATGAGACAAGTAAACACTATAGCGGGATATGCTTTGTTCATATTTTATTTTTGAGGTCTACAACCACTTTAAAGCAGAACTATACCCAACTGTTCTCCAGCGTTGTTCCCCTGGAGCTCCCTGGCAACTTCAGGGGTATTGATCTCCTATTTAATTGGCAGGCCCGATAAGATGTCGCTCCTGTGCATGAGCAGGGGTTCAGTCACTTGACATTGCTAAAATCCTACACTGAGTTGCATGGACAGGCAGGTAAGGGAACTTTAATGCAGAGGAGACATGGTATGTCTCTTCAGCATTAAAAAATCTTATCTGTCCACAATTTTTTTTTTTTTTTTTTTTATTTCTTTTTAAATTAAAGTTCCACTTCAAGAGTGGACTTTAGTGCATCTGCCTTGAATTTTGAGAATGAATTGCCTAAGGCTCGGTTCACACAGCGGGCGGCACGACTTGCAGCGCCGCGACCTGCACACGATCAGCGGCGACTTGCAAAATGACTTCTGTATAGAAGTCAATGCAAGTCGCCCGAAGTCGCCGCAAAAGTAGTACAGGAACCTTTTTTCTAAGTCGGAGTGACTTGAGTCGCTCCTATTAGAACAGTTCCGTAGTACAGAACGGAGCGCGACTTGTCAGGCGGCGAAGTCGCCTGGACAAGTCGCCCCTGTGTGAACCGAGCCTAAAGCACTGTGGATGAAGTTCAGTGGGCGAAAAGAAGACTAAATTAGTAAATACTAGCATGCCTATAGTCTGGCCACAGGTTTGCATAAGGTCATGAACTCCCAGTCCTCTCTCCTGATGTTCTGAGTTGAGTTTACAGCTTTTTGATTGCCAGTACAGTTTCTCTCCTCAGTGTTATTGTAGAAAAAGGTAACATAAAACTGACTGGTCAGAAGGCGTTTGGATGCACTGTAACTCTGAATGATCTCGGAAGCCTCTCAAACTGAACTCGGATATAAGCTGAATAAATCCGAAAGAAAGTTCTAGTAGGTCTTTCCTGACTTTTCTTAGTCACATCCTACAGCAAAAGCCATAGTCCGCAGAGAGCTTCCAAAGCATCAGAGGGATCTCATTGTTAAAAGGTATCAGTCCGGAGAAGGGTTCAAAAGAATTTTGCCAAAAGGCATTAGATATACCATGGAACACAATGAAGACAGTCATCAAGTGGAGAAAATATGGCACAACAGTGATATTCCCAAGAACTGGACGTTTCTCCAAAATTGATGAGAAGAAAACTGGTCAGGGGGGCTGCCAAGAGGCCTACAGCAACATTAAAGGAGCCGCAGGAATATTTGGCAAGTACTGGCTCTGTGGTACATGTGACAACAATCTCACGTATTCTTCATATGTCTGGGCTATGGGGTAGAGTGACAAGACAGAAGCGTTTTCTTACCAAGAAAAACATCCAAGCTCTGCTAAATTTAGCAAAAACACAACTGAAGTCTCACAAAAGCATGTGGGAAAATGTCTTATGAAACCAAGGTGGAACTTTTTAATGCAAGAACACCATACCCACAGTGAAGCATGGTGGTGGCAGCATCAATCTTTGGGGCTGTTTTTCTTCAACTGGAACAGTGGCCTTCGTCAGGGTAGAGGGAATTATGAACAGTTCCAAATACCAGTCAAAACCTTCAGACTTCTGCTAGTGTGTGTGTGTGTGTGTGTGTGTGTATATATATATATATATATATATATATATATATATATATATATATATATATATATATATATATATATATATATATATATATATATATATATATATATATATATATATATATATATATATATGTATATGTATGTATGTGTATATATATATATATATATATATATATATATATATATATATATATATATATATAAATATTATAATACAAATGGTTTGTGAAAGTTTTACTCGGCAGATATTTCATGAAATACACATTTAACGCATGGTGTAAATTACAAATATGTTCTGTCTCTGCAGGAGTTCATTTCTTTGGCGCTTAATGTTTTTGTGATTACCTAGTGACAGGTTTTTGTGTTACCAAGTGTCAGGTGCAAGTGATCCTTCCTCAGCTATGACGTTAGACAGCTGAGGCAACCAACTTGATTAACCTGAGTTGATTTCCTGTTTAAAGAAAGATCACATGATCTGCTTGGCTTGCTTTAAGTCATCTGCTAGCACAGTCTTGGGCAAACCCTTCTGTAATGAGTATGAGTTCTAGTCTTCCATGCCATTACTGGAACAGGCTTGTTCCTGTTCTGTGTTTTTAATGACCTTGTGTTACATTGCTTCCTCATTTTGCTTTTTCATTATACGCCATTACCTTTTTGTTCTGTAAAAATGTCATTATAATAATCAAAAGATGAGACCACCATATGTACAGAAATGTGAACGAGGTCAGGTCACCTTATTTTTGGCCTGAGAAGGCTCAAGTCTTCAGACAGTACTGAGGATTACAGAGCGAAAGGCAGGAGGATAACTAGTGACCCTAAGGGCCGGTTCACACAGCGAGGCGATGCGAGGCGACACGGCTCGCCTCGCCTCGCTCCCGCAAGTCGCCCCCGTTCTGTACAATGGAACCGTTCTGAGAGGAGCGACTCGAGTCGCTCCGACTCAGAAAAAAGGTTCCTGTACTACTTCGGGGCGACTTCGGGGGCGACTTGCATTGACTTCTATACAGAAGTCCTCTGCAAGTCGCCGCTGAGGTCCCCGCAGGTCGCGGCGAGGCAAGTCGGAGACGCCTCGCCGCGCCTCGCTGTGTGAACCGGCCCTAAAGCTCGGTACACACAGATGGACATGTATTCTACTTACTGGGGACCAACCAAATTTGGATCTGTGTGTAGTCCTCTCTGTTAAACAGAAGTCACTTTTTAGGTCCGCTTCTGTCAAATGCGACTGCTGGAAAACCTACTTTGATCAACAGCTTGGTGCAAATTGGTTGCAGCGCTGCAGTGTATTCTGACAAGGGAGAGTTCCTGCTGTCAGAATACAATATCACGATTGGAGATTCCTGCACCTAATTTAAGGTTGTAGTTGCCATTGCCCCTTCTCGTGTCTCTAGATGTGCTAGAACCGAAACTTCTTTCATCTGCCCCATCTTTTGCTTTACTGGGTTATGGCTTGTCTGTATAATTCTACGAGTCAAATAATTGTCTCATTATATTTCTCTATTGTCTTCCGTTATGTACCACAGTATCTGTTCACCTACAATGCCCAGCCTTTTCCAATGGTCCCAGCATGCCACTTTGGGCTTCTCACATCCGACAGGCTTTGTCACCCCTCTGAAAAACAATGTGCAGTGGAACGCGTTTGACAGGCGGTGGGGAGGCGATATGACTCCTCTTAACCTGTCTTTTGGTACAATAATTTTTTTATTGTACGCAGAAATGACAAAACAGCTGATCACCCACGCAGGAGGTACACAACATATCTCAACAGATATCTTGTGCAACTAAAGGTTTTTTGGTAATGCAAAACATCGACTGGATGATCTTGTGTTAGGAGCTGTAGGGCCGCATGAGTTTCCTAAGCCCGAGGGCCCAGGGTCATACCATGAGGAAGCAGAAGGGGTGTACCAGCAAAGCCGGTCACCCCAGGATAAGAAAAAAAGGGGGGGAAACTCCCAAAAGGGAGATGTGAAGTAAAAGGGGGAGGGTAAGGGAGAGGGGTTCCTGCAGGCTTGGGTGGTAATATCAACAAATAGAAGTTGCCCAGACTGGTCAGATTCAGGGTTGGGAGAACATATAACCACCAAGGGGCCCACACTTTCAGAAATTTAGTGTGAGAATCGTGTAAAATACTGGACACATTTTTCATTTATAATCAGGATGGTCTGATTTGCTTTTCACCGCTGGAAACGATACAGAAGGTGTCTTCCAGGCCCTAGCAATAGCACGTTTGGCAGCAATAAACAAGTAAGTTGCAAGCTTCTCCCGGTAGGATAATAGGCCCTGAATTGGGCAATATCTCTCTACCTACTGTTTTTACCCTTAAAAGAAAACCACCTTGCTACAGCCACATGCATAGCATACATGTAAATGGGTCATGATCAGTGGCAGTACCTCTGGTGAATGTTACATGCAATTTAGGATTTCAGGTGTTGTATCCGGCCCTAAGCAGCTGCATGCCCTTCTTTAGGTGGGCTGGGCCCCATGCTTTTACCCTGGGCTTCTCGTGCGAACGAGCGCCACAGTTTATCTTCACTGAGTTAGAAACTTGGTCACTTTTCTTAAATGGGGCAATATCTGCCTCTGAGGAGGCAGCAAGGGATGGATTGGTGAGTATAGGTTGCTTGGGAAGATTTTCTAATAGACAATATTGCTTTGCCTGTAATGGACACTGACAGTGTCTCTTTAAAGGGGTTGTAAAGGTTTGTTTTTTATTTTCTAAATAGGTTCCTTTAAGCTAGTGCACTGTTGGTTCACTTGCCTTTTTCCTTTGATTTCCCTTCTAAATGTTTTCTTCCTTTGTTTTCTTGTCTGAATTTCTCACTTCCTGTTCCTCCTCTGTAAGCTGTTCTGGCTGACTAAACGCCGCTCGGATGATGGTGTGAAGTTTACTGAGGAGAAACAGGAAGTGAGAAATTCAGACAAAGAAAAAAAACATTTAGAAGGGAAATCGAAGTAAAAGGTAAGTGAACCAACAATGCACTAGCTTAAAGGAACCTATTTAGACACCCCTAAAGTAAGGCAAAGCAACTTTAACACACACTGCAACGCACCACAATAAAAAAAACGAACCTTTACAACCGCTTTAAACGTGCTAGAATGATCCATTATTTTCTACTTATGGTCACATCTCTTGTCTCTAGAGCTACAAGTCCCAAATGCCCTTTCCTTACTGTCTCAGTAGAATTGCAGGTAATCAATTAGTGGTGGTGCGCCCCTTGTGTCTGTACAACTTGAATCCTAGTTCCTCTTACTGGTGTGTCTCCTGTGTGTAGAATTAGAAGTTCCAGTGTATCCATGTGTGGGAATATTTTATATGTGTATAGAAGTTGTGAAGAAGTTGTAACCATAATAAACTCCCTGGTTGCTAAATGTGAAACTGTGCTAGCACATAGAGCAACACGACAGTTTAAGCCCATGAAAGCACGACTACTTTGCTTCCTCCTAAAAAGTACAAAGTCAGGTACACATGTACTGAAAGTAACTGGTTCAGCAGGAACGTGTTTACCGGCTTTCTGTTCAACAGGAGCCAGTCTAATGACCGCCTTCAGTCATACGGTCGTACTGTAAAACCTGCATCTGATCAGCCAATGGCCACAAACGCTTATCTGGGTATGCTGACGGGGAAGGAGAGGTAGGGGGGAGTCCCTGCTGTCAGAATACAATAGCTCAGCGGGAGAGATCCCTGTATCATACATTGTTGTGTTGAGGCAGTGATCTGTCCGTGTGTGGGTTTTTTTTTTTTTTTTTAACCGGTTGGTTGACCGAATACCCTCCCGCCAAAAACTGAACGTGTATACCAAGCTTTGCGCTTGCTTTATACGTATTCAGTGAGGTGCGTAGTGTTAAGAAATTGGCAGGCAATGCATCGAAACCTCCCAGAAATACAGACCTGCACAATTTTTGGTCTGTCTTGCCGTGCCATGCATTGTGGTGCGCTGCAGTGTGTGTTAAAGCTGCTTTGCCTTACTTTAGGGCTGTCAAACTCAGTTTCATTGTGGGCTGCCTCACCATTGATTACTCTCAAAGGGCCGGTTGTATCTGTAAGACTAGGTGTTGGAACACTCCACCCCTCCTTACATGACAGCGCACCCCTCTTATCTTGTGCTGCTGCTGTGAAGAAGCTCAGACAGAGCTGGGAAGCAGAAAATGCAGGGTCTGGAGGAGGACCAGGGGCTTTGGTCGGCTGCCAGAGTCTGCTGAATGCTGAGACCAGGGGAGGCGTGGATGAGGGGAGCTGCACCTGCACCCAGGATGCAGGGTCTGTAGCAGGAATTCTATCTTCCCTGCTGCCGACTGCTTGGACAAAGTGGGGGCGGAGATGAGGGTGGTTTCCCAGCTGCATAGAAAGGGCAGGACCTGTAGGAGGAGCTCTGTCGTCCTCTCTGCTACCAACTTTTGAGATGCAGCAAAGGTGAGGGGGCCATATGAAATGGCCTGGTGGGCTGGATGTGGCCCATCAGCCTTGTGTTTGACATGTTTACCTTAGTGTGCTGGGTGCTTTTTAAATGAATGGCATGCTAAAGCACATAATTAGTTAACATGCTTTGCAGTAACAGTTACCGATATTAATTTGAACCCATTGTATCGGTGATTCTTGGATTCGGCGCTTAACCCCCCTGGCGGTATTCCAGAGTCTGGCTCGGGGTGGTAGTTTTACACCAAAAGCGGTAACCCCGAGCCAGACTCGGGACTGCATCGCTGAATCCAGGAGGAAGTTTACTTGCCTTCTCCCTTGGATCCAGTGATGTCCCCGTACTGTACGGGCGGCTTGTCCTCCGCTCGATTCATCGCTGATCCGATCTCCGTTCCCTGCGAGCGTTGCGACACACGGGGACGGAGATCGGCGCCAAATTCAAAAAGTGAAACACACAGTATAATGTAATCTTACAGATTACATTGCTGTATGTAATTATTTCACGTTCCCTTTGTCCCTAGTGGTCTGCCCAGTGCCCTGCATGTAGTTTTATCTTATAAAAACTGTTCTTTATGCCTGGAAACTGGAGATTGTCCATAGCAACCAAAACTGTCCTTTTACATCAAAAATGATTTTAGACCAGCTAGAAAACAGCGATGATAAATTAGAATCACTCGCAGAATTGAGCGATAGCGATTTGTAGGGTCATCCGTCATCAAATATTGAATTGAGTGAAGTAATGACAGGGACAATTCTGCAAATGAGCAAATTTCTGTGGATTTGATTACATTATTGAATAATTTTTATTATTGTTATATTATTTGGTATAATTATAGATATTTATTATATTATAATTTTATGATTTCATTTTTCAAACTTTATCATACCCGGGATGTCTGCTAGACTCTGATTTGGACAGATTTAAGTGAATTATTCCTAAGAATTATAGGACTGCAATATAAAATGCCAAATTTTCATGCAAAATAATTGTACTGCTTTCAGCACCTAAAATCTGAAATAATCGTACCGCCAGGGAGGTTAAAGTGTTTGTTGCCCAAAGAAAAGAATGGATCCTGACCCTTTAAAGCACTTTATACAGCACAGTGCTTGTGCTGTGTAATTTGGTCCCCTTATCACCTGAAATACCTGGCTGATCTTGCCAGTTTCTACCCTCCCCTTTGTAAAGTGACCACGGTGTATCATGGCTGCTGAGCCCTGACACCATGGTCAGTTTATGTGCCTCCATCATTTGCTGGCTCTCCTGTGTCTTCCCCTGTCCTCCTCCCCTCCCTAGCTGTCAGCTAGTGACATCTGAATAACATCTACATTTGTATATTATCTATCCCTTAATGCTGTGTGCCCCTGTGTGGTGTTTTTTTTATTTAAAAAATGCAGTATATCCCTAATCTCCCAGAGCTCACGTGGCTCTCTCCTCCTCCCCTCCCAACTGACAGCGGGGGAATCTGGGCCCCACCCGCTCTTCCTGTCTGATAGGGAGAGGGGAGAGAGCCGGTCATGTGATCGCTGGAAGGCGCTCTGAAATGAGGTGTATATACCATTTTTGCTGTTTTAATAAATGACACAAATGGGTAAACGGCATTAGACAACGCGCATAGTATAAAGATGTTTAATAATCACTTTAACCACTTCACCCACAAACCTCTTTTTGACACTTGTTTACAAGTTAAAAAATTTTTTTTTACTAGAAACTTGCATAGAACCCCCAAAAAATTTATATATATATATATATATATATATATATATATATATATATATATATATATATATGTGTGTGTGTGTGTGTGTGTGTGTGTGTGTGTGTGTATATGTGTATATATATATATATATATATATATATATATATATATATATATATATATATATATATATATATATATATATATATATATAGAGAATAAAACAGCGGCCATTGAAATACTTTGTCACACCATGTTTGCGCAGCGGTCTTGCAAGCGCACTTTATTTTTGGAGAAAAAAAATACTTTTTTGAATAAAAAATAAAAAAATAAGACCGTAAAGTTAGCGCAATTTTTTTTAATTTTTTTTTTTTTTTAAATTGTGAAAGATGATGTTACGCCAAGTAAATTGATACCCAACGTTTCACGCTTCAAAATTGCACCTGCTTGCGAAATGGCGACAAACTTTTTTACCCTTAAAAATCTCCATAGGCGATGTTTAAAAAATGTCTACAGGTTACCAGTTTTGAGTTAGAGGAGGTCTAAGGCTATAATTATTGCTCTCGCTCTAACGATCGTGGCGATACTTCGTGTGTGGTTTGAACACTGTTGCCATATGCGGGCGCTACTCATGTATGCGTTTGCTTTTGTGTGCAAGATCGTCGGAATGGGGCGCTTTAAAATAAAATGTATTTTCTTTTTTTTTTTCTGCCCTTCCTTGCTATGGAGCCGAGCAGGGGCCATCTTCCCCCCTCAGTCGCCAGCAAAGCATCCACGGGAGAGGACACCATTGCCTCTGCCGCTACCGGTGGGTCCGGTAAGTGGCGGAGACGACCAGAGCGAGGTGGGAGGGGGGGTGGACACCTCTCCTGCCACTGATAAGTGATCTCGTGGTGAATCCCCCGCAGAGACCACTTTTATCTTAAAGAGAAACACACGCCTTTCCCAAAAATACCAAGGTTATGGCAGCTAGCTGTAGCAGTTTCTTTACAGTGAATAGTACATCTAGTTTTAGATTGTAGAACGGCCGTTGCTTGGGAAGATCTAGTAATGCTGAGAAGGACGTTTCTGGAAGCACAGCTCTTGACTGGTACCACAGCTTGTATGTGGTTTCATTCTGAAGGACCAATGTAGTAGTTAGAGGCATGAAACATGCTTGAGGTTGCCAATTTTTCTCCTTGGTCAGCTCCTAAGTTATACCAGAATGCTTCCAAACATTTGTGTGGCATGGCATTCCACATTTGGCACTAAAATGACAAGAGGGAGGGGGAAAAAACGCAAGCTTGTGACAACTGAATCAAATATTGAGGTGGTGGTGACAAATTTACAGACTTTCTATGGGTTGTAGAGGTTAAAAGTAACCCCCTTCCCCATTTCATACCTACCTTTAGCCTACCGCTAGTTGTCTCAACTTTGAGTATGCTTCAGCAGCTCCAATAGGATATATAGGGATGAAATGTGTTGCACTAGCTGATTTCCCCCCCCCCCCTCCCCCCAAATCAAACTATTAACATTTTTATAGATTCAGTGCCTTGGGGTTGCCATTCATCCTTGTTTTAAGTCCTGGGAAGGATGCTGGGGGTGGAGTTGGATGTCGGGGGGGGGGGGGAACCGTGAGCAACCACAAAGTCAAAGAATGAAGTTTAGTCTATTTTTTTATATTTTGCAGCTACACTTTTTACCGTGCAATCTGAGTTACTGACTTCTGACCTGCCCATGCACCCTGGGTGTCGCTCACGCAATGCGTACCGATGCACCCTGGGCGTTGCTCACGCAGTATGTGATGTTGGGGGGGGTGGAAAAAACAAACTAGTCTATCTAGGGCAGCCAACAAGAAAAAAATGTTTAACCTTGGGGAGTCTGTTCCACATTTTCATAACTCTTATGCCCCATACACACAGTCGGACATTCCGACCACAAAATCCGACGGATTTTGGCCGAAATTTGTCTTGTATACACACGGTCGCACAAAGCTGTCGGAAAATGCAATTGTTCGGAACAAGGTGACGTTATACACGTTTTCTGAGCATGCGTGGCACTTTGTGCGTCCGAATTCTTCACTACACACGATCGGAAAAAGTCTGAATGGATTTTGTTGCTGGAAAACTTTAGATCCAGCTCTCAAACTTTTTCCGTCAAAGTCCGAGCGACATAGGATCGGATTTTCCAACAACATAATCCGATCAGACTTCTTCCATCTGAATTTCCGACCGTGTGTATGGGGCATTACTGTGAAGAAGCCCTTCCGATTGTGGAAGTTAAATCTCTATATGGCCTCCCCAAGGCTGTGTAGCAGCAGAATGTGGACAATGGCTTGTGGTCACGTGCCTACGCTGACCAGTGAGTCTTTCTACTGCCAGGACACAAGACTCGCATTGGTCAGTGTGGTCACATGACTGCACGGAACAATTTAGACATATGAGCTTATCCTGTGGATTTTACTTTCTCCAGTCACAGGTGGGAGAGGGACAGGACTATGTTTTGTGGCAGAGCTGTGCAAATCTCAGCCCTGGATGGACAGAAACACAAATCTTTTGGCGGATAACACGGCTTATATATTTCATCTGTGTATTTGGTGGCCTGGAGTTCAGCTTTAACCCCTTCAGAGCCGCGCTATAGCTGAATGACAGCTATAGCGTGGATCTACTTTACCGGGAGGCTGCCAATAGACGTCCTCCCCTTTGCATGCTCCTCGCGCTCCCCCCTGCGCTGTGATCACGGAGTCGATGAGACTCTGGTGATCACAGTCCTGCTCCTCACCACGTGATCAGTTGTCAGGCAATGACAGCTGATCACGTGATGTAATCTATTTTATTTTATTTTTTCTCATGCTGACAGCGTGAGTAGAAGAAAAGCCAATCGCCGGCTTCAGTACAAGGGACATCAGTCCCAAAGATCAAGCGCCACAAATTGGTGCATGAGTGCCACCTATCAATGCCTACCAGTGGTGCAAAACAGTGCCACCTAGCAGTGCTGCCTATTGGTGTCACCTACCAGTGCCGCCTCTCAGTGCCGTCTCATCAGCATACATCAATGAAGGAGAAAAATTACCTGTTTGCAAAAAGTATTAACCAAATCTAAAATGGTTTTGTTCTGTTTTTTTACAAAAATAATAAAACCAGAGGTGATCAAATACCACCAAAAGAAAGTTCTATGTGTGAGGGGGAAAAAAAAAATTATACAAATGTAATTTGGGTACAGTGTAGCATGACTGCGCAATTGTCAAAGAGTGACAGCGCTAAAAGCTGAAAATTGGCCTGGGCAGGAGGAGGGTTTAGGTGCCCAGTAAGCAAGTGGTTAAAAGATCAGAGTTGCAAGTCTTTGCTAGTGTGAAGTATTGGGTGGGGGGTGTAGAGGTATACAGGAAGCCACACTCTACAGGTTTCCCCCACAGTACAGAATGGAAGCCTTCATTTATGTCACATTGGAGCCGACCTCATAGTGGCAAACACTTTAATGCACACCGTTTTTACCTAATGTCATTGCTTAAAAAATGCATTGCTTTAGACTGGGAGCACTGGAGATGAGGCGTTCCATTTCCTATTGTAATGTGACCTAGTCCTGAGCCTCATACAGCAATGTCCCCGACTGTATACTTGTAATAGCAATATTCATTAATACAGATGGCTGTACAGAGTCTGTCCTAGTACAAGGGCCAGATTTACATCGTATTCGTTTCTGCCTCCCTTTTGATCTGTTAAATGTTATCATGACGTGTTAATCATCATTAACATGGGGGTACCTAACCAAACACCCCTAGAGAGCCTTGTTTACCCGCACGGCGATGTATAGGTCTTCATACAGGCAGTTCTGTTACTGTCAAGGAGGACACAGCAGGGACGCGGTCACAGCTCCCAATCTGACATCTGTGCGGGTACACAGACCTGAAGTAACACAGGAGGCATTCAGGACCATGTGAAGAGGCCTTAGGACTACAAAACACCCCTTTGTTATGGAGATGAGGATTGAGCTGTTTTGTAGTCTTAACACCATTTCTGCTCCCCCACAGATGCAGTACAGTGAGTAAATGTTGTCACCCTGGGTCCGAATGTGTTACTGGCACAATTGTGAGATAAAGAAATAAAAACAAATTCAGCCACCCCATCTGAGGCTTGCTTCACAACTATGCGTGCCCGTTTGCGCACGGCACCTGGGCTTGGTAGGCTAAAAAGTCCAAAAACTGTGTAAAATTTGTGAAGCTTCAGAATAGCCAAGTCTTCAAACGATCAAGTGAATTTTGTGTTCAACAAATCAGGTGACTCATGTGCTCCCCCTTGTGGGTCCCCACTCACCAGCTCCTAGTACTCCTGCAGGGGTGGTAGGCATATATGGATAACCATGGGTTGTAGCCCTTGATGGCTTTTCCAGTGGTCTGCCCATATTCCTCACTGGCTGTTCCACTGACCCAGGGTGCCCGCACCAGTCTCCTGCTCAGCACTTCACCGATTACCGTATCCACAAAGCTTGCCAGTAACTTCCCAAAAATTAGATCCAAACAAAGATGGCAGCAGCAAGCCATGTGCTTACATCTGTAAATCTGTAAACACTGACTTGTACATTTTGGCAGCATAAGGTACAAGATCTCACCTGGAATATTCGGGGAGTAAGCACACACAATGCAGTGCTTGGTGCCTGCACAACCTATAGACAGGCATACACACAATCTTATGGGGAGATGTACCTCTGCATACAGACAAGCAAGGCTTGCAGTTCCAGGTGAGATGAGTGGGTGCTCACCTCTGCAATCAATGTATAAGAAGAATAAGCCGCACACCATGATTGTGATCCAAAATCCTTTATTGGACATCCCACAGTGACACCACAAGAGCAGAGTGCCCGACAGACGCGTTTCACACTCCGGTAGATGCTTTTTATACTATTAGTGCTTGATCAAATGATTAAGCACTTATAATGTAAAACGCATCTACTTGGCACTGTGCTGTTTTCACTCTGGGATGTCCCAATAAAGGATTTTGGATCACCATCATGGTGTGCAGCCTATTCTTTTTATACCTCTGCATACCCCCACCATCAGGGAGGTGGCTAAAGGGGTGTTCAGAAGAGGCTTTCAGGAAAGCAGAAGGTATGCACTAACACTGTATGCAGACGTGGGGGCACAGTCACTGGTCTCCAGTAGATGTCTGTCTAAGTAGAAGCTGACTTCTGTACCATTAAAGTGGAGATCCACCCAAAAGGGGGGAAAGCTCTGCTTGTTTGCACTTTAACCCCCCCCCACCCTCGCTGCCACATCCAGCCCCTTCTCCTTCCCTCTGCTGCCTTCTTGGACATTAACAGGTCCCAGAAGACAGCGGGACCATTTGGAAAGCACAGCCCTACTCATGCATGCACAGTAGAAAACCAGCAGTGAAGGATTTACTGCTGATTTCCCTTACAATGCCGGTGCCGGCACCCGAACCCAATTGACAAATTGGCTTGCATTGCCAACATCGCGAATTCCCTTGACAGGTACGTGTCCCTATATTAAGTCAGCAACTACAGTATTTGTGGATGCTGACTTTATTTTTTTCCAGACTGGAACTCCCCTTTTAATGTTTCCGGATTGTGAGGGGTAACTGAAGTACCTGGAGACATCTGTGCACACACAGGGATAACAAACTCCATGCAGACAGCACCTAAATTGAAATAGAATCCATGATACAAATGTATAACCTTGCCTTCTTGATCACGTTACTGTATTGGCTCAGACTTGGTTCTGCTGGTCTTTTCATGTTGTGTATACAAGCAAAGTGTTCCATTATTTATCTAATTAAGGTTCAGAGATCAGGTTAGTGGTAGCAGCTCACAATCAGCGATTACTGTGCTATTGGTTATCATCCCAGGTTGTAGTGTATTATACAACTGCTTATGCTGGAGTTTTTATTACCTTAACTTGGAAAAGAAAAAATATGAATGGCAACTAAGTCTAGATAAAACAAGAAATCTGATTAGTTTTGGACAAAAGTCCTTTTGCTGCAGTTTTAATAAACCACCTCTTATGTGGGAAGAAGATGAGTTGTAGGAATGTGACTTGTGTCATAAAATGTTACATGTGTGTACTGTATATGGTATTTAGGTACACAGTTTGTCATGGGGTAACTCTGTGGAAGGAGGACTCTACAACACCAACTATTTTCTCAAATCGCCTTTCAGGACAACCCTGGAGAGCGCAGCTCCGCCCCCTTTTTCAGGAAACACTTGCTGACCTTTAAATCCCTCCTCTTCCACCATGGCTTCAGTTATTGTGTTGTCCTGCGCCATGGTAGAAGCACTTAAGGCTGCACTCTCTCCAGGGTGGAGTTGAAAGGCCTTACCTCGGTGAGGTGCTGTGTAGCAGCGGTGCGACCATCCCAGCTCGGAGGGTGTTCCAGAGCCCCCAGCCTTTTCCAGCTCAGGGGAGCAGTGGCCGACAGGAGGTCAAGGTGTCCAAACGCCCAGAGCCCTGATTTTTTGAAGTGCTGGCGCCAGGCAGGCTACCGGGTTTTCTCCCTGGCGGGCAGGTGACGTGGTGGCCAGTGACGCGGCTTCCTGTTCGGGCAGGGCGATGAGTGGTTCCGGTCGCTGAAAAGCAGGGGTCAGGGGGTGAGTTCATAGACCGGTGTTTCCTCTTCTAGGCAGCGTAGTGACGTCAGACCCAGGAAGCTTAAAATTCGGCTGTTGGTTTTCAGTCCCCCGCTGCGCTCTGCGCGATGGAGGAGAGATCGTCAGCGACGGTGGAGGCAGGCACCAGTCAGGCCCAGGTAAGAGGGGCACAGCGGTGCTCTTCTTCTCCTTATGGGCTGTATGTTCTTGTTCTATGCTACCTCCCTTAAGGGAGCCTGTAGCTACAGTCTCTGAGGTAACTTCTCTTGGACCTGTAGTCTATTGGTGGTGGCACTGATAACACTGAGGGTCTGATTTCTTCTGTCTGGTGGTGGTTGTTTGTGAGCACCATTGATAGCGTTAATCGGTCATTTGCAGTAGCAGTAAGACATCGTCCATCTGTCTTTTAGGAAACTGTCTCGGGGAAACCGAAACGTTCAAACTCGCCAGGCCAGAAGAAATGCCCCTCATGCAAGAATCCACTGCGAGAATCTTTGCAAAAAGCCTTGTGTAGATCGTGTATTAAAGATCTGGTTGAGGAGGAATCCTCCCAACAGTACAGGGATCTTTTTTCCTCAGTTCTGGAGCTTTCAAGTTGCCTGAGCTCTGTTAAGACATTGCTGGTCCAGAGCCCAGCAGGTCAAAGCAGTAGCCAGCAACCACCACTACGTCCCAGGGCGTCTACCTCCAAATATGTGGAGGGTTTGGACTCGGAGGACGAGGGGGCAAGCACTCTTCCCTCCCTCAGGGATTCAGAGGATGAGGTGGAAGAGGAAGATGACAGCCGTAGTTCCAGGTATAAGCTGTCCTTGGAGGAAGTGGACGACCTTCTAAAAGCAATCTACACAACGTTGGATATTCAAGAAGAGAAAGTCCACCAAGTCTAGGGTTTTTGCAGTTCATATTGTACTGTCTGATACAGTCAAGAGGGAATGGAAGGAAAGAGGGGAGTTCCTGGAGCCCCCTCCAAACAGGTTTTAGATTACGGCCCTTCCAAAGGACCAAGACAAAGCCTCTGCAATGATGAACCTGTTACAGGATCTGATCCAGCAGGAGGTAGTTGTCCAGGTCCCGAAACATCAGGAAGAGCAAGGTTTTTACTCCCACATCTTCCTGGTGAAAAAACCCTCAGGAAAGTATCGGTTGATTCTAAATCTAAAAGACCTGAGGGATGCCTATCTACATGTCCCGATTGCCCAGGCCTCCCAACGTTTCCTTCGGTTAGCAGTCAACCTGGGGACATCGATTTGGCACCTTCAGTTCAGGGCCCTGCCTTTCGGGCTCTCATCTCCCCACAGGATCTTTACAAAGATCATGGCGGAAGCCCTGGAGCCACTGAGGTTGAGAGGGATTTCTGAAATTCTGTATCTAGACCTGCTGTTTTTTGCGGACTCCAGGGAGAAGCGGTTAACAAACCTGCAGGTAGCACAGGTACACCTCAGGGACTTAGGGTGGCTCTTCAACTTTGAGAAGTCAATCCAAGTCAGGAAGTGGCCTTTCTGGGCTATATAATCAAATCTGTCCTCCAGAAAGTCTTCTTACAGCAGGCAAAGTTGGAAAAAGTTCATATGGCAGTAAAGCAAATTCAAACGAATTATTCAGTATCAGTCTGTTCAGCCATGGCAGTGTTAGGGCTTCTCACGGCCTCGATCCCAGTGGTACAGTGGGCCAGGTTCCACTTAGTTCTGCATCTTACAGACTTGGTCTCATCAGGTTTCACTGGAGAAAACAAGCTTACCTCAAAGGTGAAACAAGCTCGGTGGTGGTGGTGGAGGGATTCAGCCAATCTAACGAGAGGCCTCCCTTGGGTCTTTCTGCTAGACAAGCCTCTAACAACGGACGCGAGTGCCTGGAGTTGGGGGGGCCCATCTAGATGGACTAACTGCCCAGGGGACTTGGTCCAAGGCGGAGTCCCGGAGGTTGTCAAACTGGCAAACTTGGGGCCATTTTCCTAGCCCTTCAACATATGGTGAAGGGACATCATGTCCAGATCCTTTTGGACAATATGACTGCGGTAGCATATATCCTAAGCAGGGGGGAACCAGGAGCAAGGGTCTTATGGATCTAGCCAATCAACTTTTCTGTTGGGCAGAGCAGAATTTAGCCTCCCTGTCGGCAATTCACCTAAATGGCTCCCAAAATCTGTTAGCCGATCTGCTCAGCAGAAGAAAACTGATAGAAGCAGAGTGAAGCTTGAATCGGGAGGTTTTTCTGATGATTACCAGAAAGTGGGGGTTCCCTCAAGTAGACCTAGTTGCCAGTCAACAGAACTTCAAGGTCCACAGGTTCTTTTCTCTTCACAGAGAAGACCAAAGGCCATAGGCATAGATGCTCTAGCGCATCCATGGCACTACCACCCGTGTTATGTCTTTCCCCCCTTCCTTCTAATTACGATGGTCTTAAGAAAATTTGGGGAGGAAGGGACCAATATGATTCTAATCATGCCCTTCTGGCCATAAAGGCCTTGGTTTGCAACACTACTAAACCTGCTGCAGAGCCTCCATGGAGACTACCGTTCAGGGAGGATCTTCTAACACAAGGATCAGTGGTTCATCCAGAGGCAGACCGTCTGCACCTAACTGCTTGACTTCTGAGGAAGATCTTCTAAAGGTTTATCTGACAAGTTAGTAAAAACCCTACTTTCCAGTAGAAAAGATGGGACTAGGGCCATATACCAGAAGGTATGGAAGAAGTTTAATTCCTATTGTACCTCCAAGGGCTTCCAGGTAAAGTGTCATTTCAGTCCTAGAATTTCTCCATGACGGAATGGAGAAAGGATTGGCAGCCAGCACCTTAAAGACTCGGGTAGCGGCTCTTTCAGTTTACTTCGAAAAAACTTTCTAGAGAAACTCTAATTTCAAGATTTTTTAGGGAATTGGCATGAAATAGGCCAGTGGCCCTCAAAGTTTTCCCAGTTGGGATTTATCTATTGTTTTACAGGGTCTCACGGGGATTCCGTTTGAACCCTTACAAGAAGCTTGTTTGAAAAATGTAGTTTTAAAGACAATCTGTTTGGTGGCCATCACGTCGGCAAGGCGAAGCAGTGAACTTCAGGCCTTGGTAGTCACTGAGCCTTTTCTCAGTCTTTCCAGACCAGGTGGTTCTCCATGCAGACCCAGCTTTCCTACCCAAAGTCTCCTCAAACTTTCACTGCTCTCAACAAATAGTGTTGCCTACGTTCTCCTTGGCTCCTGCTAATGCAGGTGAGGAATTTTTCCATACTTTGGACGTAAAGGGGTGCCTTCTTCAATTCTTGTCAGTCACTAAGGAATTCAGAAAATCAAACACCCTCTTCATAATCTTTTCAGGCCCTCGTAAAGGGGGGGGGGGGGAAGCTTCTAAAAGCACTCTGGGTAGGTGGCTCAGAGGGACAATTAGAGGCCTACAGAGCTAAAGGAGAAATGCCTCCCTTAGGGATCGCGGCCCATTCCACGAGATCAACAGCAGTGTCTTGGGCCGAAAGTGCCGGTGCTACGCCTGATCAGATTTGCAAGGCGGCCACGTGGTCAAGCTATTCAACCTTTCTCCGACACTACAGGTTGGACTTGCTGTCAGCTGCGGATCAGGCCTTCGCCAGGAAGGTACTGCAGGCAGTAGGGGTGCAACGGATCGTCACCAATCTGTGATCCGAACGGGTCACCCCACTCGGATCGGCACACGCCGCGATCAGCGGAGCTTTCCACGGTCATGGCCTTAGATGGCCGCCACTTCCGAGCTAGGCCGAAGCCGCGGCCTTTCCTTTCTACACCCAGGCCGGTTACAGTGTGATCGCTCCGTCATGTCATGACGCCGGTTCCTCTCTCCCCGATCTGTACTGATCTGTACAGTGGAGGGGGAGAGATCGGATGGATGCAGCTCTGTGGACTGCATCTGTAGTGCCCACTGCGCTGCTCTTTGACAGCCTACTCTGCCAATATTACAGTGGGGACTATATGGCGGTGGAATTTTCACAGGTTTTTGCAAATTCAATTATTTGCTGATCTGTACAATTATCCGATCCGTGACTCTGATCCGAGGAACGATCCGATCTGTGAGTTTTTTGATTCGTTGCACCCTTAGCAGGCAGTAGTCCCACCCTAGGGTAAGCTGCTCGGTTGTCCTGAAAGGTGATTTGACAAAGACTTAGACTTACCAGTGACGGTATTTCTAAGAGCCTTTCAGGACAACTCCTAGTTTCCCTCCCTTTTTCTAGCTTAGACTTGGTATAAGTATCTATCATGGTGGTTTGTGGTATTTCTGTGCTTCCAGTATTCCGAAGCTCACAATAACTGAAGCCATGGTGGAAGAGGAGGGATTTAAAGGTCAAAGTGTTTCCTGAAAAAAGGGGCGAAGCTGTGCTCTCTCCAGGGTTGTCCTGAAAGGCTCTTAGACATTTACCGGTGACGAAGCTGCAGCACCTGTGGCTGCCTAAATAGCAGAACAGTGACTGCATCTGATTAGAGAATCATCCTACCTGGCGCAATTGATTTTCACACCACAAAAACGCACTCCAGATCCGATCCATTCCAAATGTGTTTTTGGTGCTTTTCCAGATGCATTCCAAATGCTCTTAAACCCCCCCCCCCCAATGGTGTGAACTATGCCATTGCATACCATAGAACTTTGCCATGCGTTTTTGATGCTGAACAAAACGCACTGGACTGCATGTGGTGTGAACTGGTCCTAAATCGAGGCTTGTTGAGCTAAGTGGTGAAGACCGGGTCGACCCATGGCTTGAATTTTGACAAAAAAGTGCAAAAATATATAACTGATCCAGTGTAAAAAAAAAAATTTTTTTTCCCCTGCTGGAGCAACATTGGAATGTTGCCTTCCTCTGGATCGACTCGTGTTATAGGATTGTGTGTATATATGGCATTGTGTTGTGGGTGTTTGTTTTTTTTTTTTTTTTTTTTTTTTTTTTTTTTTATATTGGTTGAACTAGAAGAATGGACGGATTCTGGCCCATGTGAATGGGACCCAATGATGAAATTTTAGGGGGGGGGGGGTTATTTTATTTGTTTTAGAATCGTACTTGTCTAGCTGGATGCAGCACCATTCCCCCATTGACTCTAAAGTCCCATACGTGCTATTGGATTTTCTGCAGATTTTTGTCTTCAGATTTACCAAAACCATGTAGTGCAAGGTCCTGCCTAATTTGCATACAAACTGAAACTCCTAAGGTATATTATATGGTCTTGGTAAATCTGAAGACAAAAATCTGCAGAAAATCGAATAGCGTGTATGGGGCTTAAGACTGAGAACGGAGTGATCAAACACCACTAATTGGCTCTCGGAGCTCCATGAGTAGATTGCCGGTGACTGTCACTCAGCCCCCCCCATGCTGACTGGAGCACTGGACTGTGGAGGGGGAAGGAGTGTCTGGCTCAGGCTCTCAGTGGCTGGTCCAGGCATGTGGGTGGATCCCGACCAAATGGTCGCACATTTTCTCGAGCCTGGACCGACTGTCACGTCAGCTGACAGCGTCTTTCAGCCCGCTGTCTGCTGAAAGCAAGTCACAGGAGTGCAGAATGATCTTTACTCCTGTGATCCACAGAAGTACAGCCAAACAAGCTTAATAAAATCCACCCATGTCCCTTTAGAAGTCCCAGAAGTGGGATGCAGATCTATTTATTTTTTTTTTTTTTTGGTATCCGGTTTGCAGCTGTTTTAGGGTGAATCTTTTCTTTAATGCACCTGCATAGGAAACAGCTGTTATCTACAGGAAGCACATTGTAATGTTAATTTTCAGATGGCCTTATTTTCTGTGCTTGGTTTGCTGCTATTATACAGGATTCATATTGTGCCAGGTTTTCACATTGCGTTACAAAATGGACGGAGACCGTACAGTCACAATACAATTAAATACAAGAGGAATAAGAAGCCCTGATCATTAGCTTATTGTAAACCACTATGATGTATTTGGTGCTTATTAAAATCCAGGACTTATATGGCGTCATCAGTTTATGCCGAGCTGTGTGATCTAAAGGGAGACCTCGGCGTTTCAATATGGCTCACGCCAAGAGGGTTAGGAGGGCTTTACTCCTTTGGCCTGGCCTCCAGGCAGATGAATTCACACACCGCCTCATGTATTTCAGAAAGAAGTAATGCTGATTTTTTTCTTTCATCGTGTTGAAGCTGGTATAATAAAACGAATAGAAAAATGTGTTGTCTGGGCTCATTGTGTAACCTGCAAACAAAAGAACCATGGCCTTGGAATGTTGGTCCTATGAGAAATGGAGCCTCTTTCTTCCAGTCGGTATAATCTGACCCAGCAGTGAGGGGGACAAATGCCAGGCTGCTGGCAAGATAACACTGAGCTCTCAATAATTCATCTGGCAGTGTTACAAAGGAGCTCAAGGGGAATTTCTAGCAAGAACCTGGGAACTCTTATTATCCACTAATTATATTGTTCACACATCATTTCTAATGACCGCATCTACCAAGTGTCCCGACTAAGAAGCCAAGCCACCTACCGGCTGGTGGTAAATCTTTTAAAATATTGTGAAGTGCTACCTCACCCAACTATTCCCTGTTGGGTTCCAAATGGTGAATACTTTTCAGTGTACACCGATAACCACTCTACAATAACCCATAAAGATCAAGGTATGCTATAAAAAAATAAAAAACAAAAACAAAAAAAACCCCCATATTTTCATAAATGAACTTTGATTCATCAGTTCCAATCAATAAGTGCTCTCTTAGTGCAAGTGTCTAGGTATCTCCAATAGTGACAATCCAAATAAGGCTGTGCACACCACAGTGCCCTCCACCGGTCACACTATGCGCTTGCCTCCCAAGGAGATACACAATCGGGTCCAGTGGCACCTTCCCCTTAGGTGTATATAACTGGCAAACTGACAGTCCTCTGTATGTGTAAGGGCTCCCAATCTCTTAAATGGTGTTCCTCATAAGTAGATGCCATAAGGGTAGGAAAGAACTTGACGTAGTGTTTACCATTTTTAAAGCACTAGCTCTTAATAAAACCGTGTAAAACTCATTTACAGATGCATTATTCCTGGTGCACACAGGTGAAGCGCTTTTGTGGTTAGGGTAAGAAATTCCTGGATCACTGAAACATCTGCAGATCATCGGCCCTGTGTCCCTAGCAGGTCACGCTCTGCTTTCCGATTGTACGTGATGACGTCACAGGCTCCGCCTCAACACGTTTTGTCACTACACGTGACTATATCAAGACACCTCTTGATGTAGTCACGAGTGTAGTGACGAAACGTATTAAGATAAAAAAACCTTCTGACTTTACAACCCCTTTAAAGCATATTTGTTTATGCCTTGACTTAAAGCGGGGTTCCACCCTGAAGTAAAACTTCTGCTCAATGGAACCCTCCCCCCCGCTCTGGTGTCACAGTTGCCACCTTACAGGGGGGAGGGGGGTGCAGATACCTGTCTAAGACAGGTATTTGCACCCACTTCCGGGCATAGACTCCCAGGGGAGTCTATGCTGTTTCCTGTCCCGGCGCGCTGTTTGCTGGTACACACACGGGTCCCAGAGACAGCGTGGACCATTCCCATTGCGCTGCGCAGTAAGGAACCGGGAAGTGAAGCCGCAACGCTTCACTTCCTGATTCCCTCACCGAGAATGGCGGCGGCAGCAGCCGAGAGCGATCAATCAGTCTCGGCTGCCGACATCGCTGGACCCTGGGACAGGTGAGTGTCCATTTATTAAGTCAGCAGCTGTAGTATTTATAGCTGCTGGCTTTTAATATTTTTTTTTTTCCAGTGGAATCCCTCTTTAATGTGTGTCTAAACCCAGGAACAAAAGCAGAACAAATTGTAGCTTACCACTGCCTTGGATAATTGTATTTGTTTTTCACACTTTTTTTTATTTTTTTTATTTTTTTTCCTTCATATCCACCTGTTGATCTTGCCAGGAACACATTTCCTGTCCTAGGGTGACAACCATACTGTATCTGTAGTCAACAGAATTGGCTGGGAACAATGCTGATAAGTCTGCAGAGGAAGAGGGCATGGGAAGTTATCAGCTCACAAAACCTTTTTATTTATTTTTTTTATTCCCCCCCCCACAATAAAATCGGTCTGTATATGCCGTAAAACATGTTTGTTATACTCTGTGGAACCTAAGGGGTTAATCATTTGCATTGCGTAAAAAGGCTGTTTGAGCCTGTCTACCCTTAGCCTCCCTCCTTTTACTGTCCCCAATTTATCTCCTGATATAACAGCCTTGGAGTCGCTCTGCACATGCTCAGTTTGGTGTGTGTGTTGCTATAGAGGGTTTTTATTTTTTCTTGGGAGAGTGCATGTTATTAGCACAGAGCCAATTGGCACTGTCCAGACAGAGGGTCAGGGGTCCGGTAGCCATATAGGACAGTCAGAGGAGAATGAAAACTCCTCCTCATAAGCTTTAACCAGACACTGATAGAAGTCCCAAGACTGCTATATACTGCTGATGAGGAAAGGCATTAAGCAGTTTATATTTACTAAAATAATTTCATTTCCGTGTACTGGGGAGACCAGATATAGGGAATGCATTATCCTGGATTTAGTAACACTTTAACAGACCATGACATTTATTACATACTTTATATATTGGAAAGAATGAATGGAATTACTGTCAGCGATAATCCATTGTTTGACTGCTGTAAGTGACTGACTGATGGTTTGTGTTTTCTTTTGAAGGCAGGAAGAGAAACTGGTTGAGGTAATGGGACAGCGGCTGAGTCATGTAGAGGGTGATTCTGTAGTGTAATGACGGGTTTGCTGAACTATCACGTGGCCCATGCAGAGTCCTCTATTTATGGATGGGGTGTGTTATCAGCCCAAAGAGTGATTAGAAAGTGCAATAAGATTGGTAATCTGTATTTTAACTGTGCATAAAGGTGTCTGTCTGCTGCTAGCATGAGCTGCTCCATCCAATCAACCCTGCTATCACTACCGGCTTTTTATTTACAGTATATGTTTCATATATAAGAAATACGTGTGTGTGTGTGTGTGTGTGTGTGTATGTACACACACACACACCCCCCCCATTAACTGTAAACTGAATTGGGAAAGTCAGTAGAACTGATTTGAGGCGATTCTCTGGAATGGGGAGCGCTTCCTTTCTGTAATCTTACCAGCCTGGAAGGGACCTGATTGATGATGGTTTGTGTTCCCTGTTTTGTAGGCTCAGAGTCTTCAACTCAGTAAAGAGATGACCCTTGCTGGCAACCGGAGCTTAGCAGAAGCAAACCTGCTTTACCAGCCTAAGCTGGACAGCCTAAAAACCACTCTGACCCAGAAATACCAGGAGCTGCAGACTGTCATGGAATCCAATCAGCTAAAGAAGACAAAGCTGGGTAAGTTAATATCCTTGTAAAGGCACTGGTGCTGGAATTTCTCGAATTTGACTTTGTTCCTTATAGGCTTGGTTCACATCTATGTGTGTGGCTGCGGGTATCGGAATCGCATCAATACCTGCAGTGAAAACGCACTGCTGTGAGAATGTGTGGCGCTGCAATTCATTCTGAATGGCACCCCTACACATATAAAATCGCAGTGTCAGTGCAGGAACTGCAGGCAAATCATATGGGCAAAATTACCTTTTTCTGCAGGAAGCGCAGGCACGGCAGTCCATTGAAATGAATGAGCTAACTCGGCCCGCAAGAGCGCATAGATAGGAACCTAGGGTTAAAGCTTGTATGCTATTATTTTTATAGTGTGGTTTAGGTGCAAATGTATACTGAGTTTTTATTGCAGTTTAGCTTAAAGGGACTGTAAACCTTCCCGGTTTTCACTTCAGTACATTCTATGCATTGAGTGAAAAAACTTTGCTGCAGCCACCTCCCCCCCCGCCCCTGTTTTTACTTACCTGTAAAACCTCTATCTCGTCCTGGGGATGAGCACACAAGCAAAAGCTGGTGTCTCGGGTCCTGATTGGATGGATTGATAGCAGCGTGGCCATTGGCTCCCACTGCTGTCAATCTAATCCAATGACCGGGAGGGCGGGGCCAAGTCATACATTAGGCTTCTATGGACGCCGAATTAATGACTCGGGAGCATGCCTGCAAGGTAACCCCCCAGGGGCTTATCTAATGTGGGGAGGAGCCACCGAGGGACACCAGAAGATGATGTTCGGGGCCATGATAGTTTAAAAAAAAAAAAAAAAAAAAAAAGCTTTAGTGTCACTTTAAAGTAACACTAAAAGTGAATATAATTTTTCTAAAACCAAAGTTTACATTCTCAACTAAAAAAACTACCTTCTATTGCTCTCGGCCTCTTCCAAATCCCCTGAATTCTTCTTTTTTTTTTTTTTTTTTTTTCCCCCCCCCCATGATCTGACTTCCTGTAAGAGGGTGGCTACATTTGTTCTCCATCTTTCCACTGTATGTAGGACCCGCTCCCCATTATAGACTATGGCAGGGATATGCAATTAGCAGACCTCCAGCTGTTGCAGAACTACAAGCCCCATGAGGCATAGCAAGACTCTGACAGCTACAGGCATGACACCCAGAGGCATGATGGGACCTGTAGTTTTGCAACAGCTGGAGGTCCACTAATTGCATATCCCTGGACTATGGGATTTGCTTAGTAGTGTGCATGACCGTAATGAACGTGCACAGCTCATTCCAAAGTGAGGGGGGAAAGGAGAGGCTCTGGACCTAACAGAGGATACCAGGAAGCAGAAAAACGCCATAAGAAATGATTTAATGAAACAGATTACGGGGTTATTAGTTTGGAGAATAAGGATTTAGTGTCGCTTTTAATTGAGAACCTGCTTGTACACCCCTTCAATACCGGGCTGTTTTTAAGTTTTCAGTGTTGCCACTTTATCTACTGTATAAAGGAAAAAAATGCTTAATTGTCTGTCATAAAAAAATACATTAAAAACATTGGTGATTTATGGCACTATACCTGCCTCTCAAAAATTGTCATTGCTGGACAGTGGTTGGGCATAAATAATGCAGAAGCCTGTGCATTGCACCCACAAGGCATTCATTGAGATGGCAGTTCTCTGAAGGCTTCAATGTAAAATATATTTATTACATGCACATTTTAATTTTCTTTTTCTTTTTAGTTTTTTTTTTCTATTGTCTGCTTCCCCACTGGTGAGATTCACTTGCTATTTGCTCTGATCACTGTTGCCAGAGGGAAGCAGAGAACCTCTATCAGGATTTAAAAAAAACATTTCTTTTGGGTAGATTTAATTTCACTTTCCTGCTCCGATGACGGTTCCCATCCAGAACATGAACAATCAAACCGTTTTTTTTTTTTAACCCTTTCCTACTCTGCACAAAAACGAAATGATCTTTGCTAAAGTAAAATATGTCTTTTTGATATTTACAGATCAGCAATCTGTGAATGCTTCATTGGAAACTTTACTGGCACTTCTGCAGGCTGAAGGAGCCAAGATAGAGGAGGAGACAGAGGTAATTCTACAATGCCAGTTTGTGCCCGGCTCTATGTATGTGTATTTAAAGGAGAGTGGTTGTGTTGGGATTGATTTGTGCAGGTCTGTTGTCTCTCTAAATATTGTAAAGAGAACAAGTACCGGCTCAGTCATGACAGCCGTGGCTCACCTGTGAGCTGAAGGTTCAGGTCTTGCTGACCGTTTTCGCTTCGATGAACATTTACAATGTTCTTTCTTGCAAAAATAAGTGGCCATATGCTTTGTGCACTTAGAGACACATCCAGCCTTTTTCAGTCGTTTTGTGTGTCAGTTACAAGCAGCTCCTATTGAAGACCCTTCCATATTTCACTGCTGTGACTGTAAAGCATCCTTGCTGTATGGGGTGGTTAAACCTCTCTCCTTCCTAAGGCAACGAGTGTCATTTTTTTTTGTGTCAATTTTGATCATAAAACAAACAACTTTCCACTGAGTTCAGTGTACATCAAGGGTCTTGAATTAAAATGTACAGAAGTCTAGTCAGTGAAAATGTATTTTGGCGGAGGTCTGAATCTACCCTTCACATCATAGTGCCCTACATCAGAGCCCCCTCTTTACATCCATATCCTCAGCCCCCCTTCACAATCTCTCTTTACATCACATTGCCCCCGCCCCCCCCTTACCTCACACTCCCCTTTAACCACTTTCAGACCGGACCAATTTGCTGGTCAAAGACCAGACCACTTTTTGTGATTCGCCACTGCGTCGCTTTAACTGACAATTGCGCGGTCGTGCGACGTGGCTCCCAAACAAAATTGACGTCCTTTTTTTCCCCCCCCACAAATAGAGCTTTCTTTTGGTGGTATTTGATCACCCCTGCGGTTTTTATTTTTTGCGCTATAAACAAAAATAGAGCGACAATTTTGAAAAAAACGCATTATTTTTTACTTTTTGTTATAATAAATATCCCCCAAAAATATATAAAAAAACATTTTTTTTCCCTCAGTTTAGGCCAATACATATTCTTCTACATATTTTTGGTAAAAAAAATCGCAAAAAGCGATTATTGATTGGTTTGCGCAAAAGTTATAGCGTTTACAAAATAGGGATAGTTTTATAGCATTTTTATTAATTTTTTTTTTTTTTTTTTTACTAGTAATGGCGGCGATCAGCGATTTTTTTTTTTTTTTTTTTTTTTTTTTTTTTTTTTTTTTTTTTTTTTTATTGTGACTGCGACATTGTGGGGGACCCATCGGATATTTTTGACACATTTTTGGGACCATTGTCATTTATACAGTAATCACTGCTATATAAATGCAGTGATTCCTGTGTAAATGACACTGGCAGTGAAGGGGTTAACCAGTGGGTGGCAGTGTAGGGGTTAAGTGTTCCTAGGGGTGTGTTACTAACTGTGGGGGGGTTGGGCTTTCATTTAGTGAACACTGATCTCTGCTCCAATCACATGGAGCAGAGATCAGCGTCACTAGCTGCTAGGCAGAATGGAGAAATGCTGTTTACTCTGCATTTCCTCCATTCGGCCACTCCGTGAGACGATCGCGGGGATGCCCGCGGCGATCGAGTCCGCGGGTCCCGCGACCGGACTCACGGGGGTCCCGACCAGCGCGGGAGCGCGCTGCCGCGCTCCCTATGGCAGGGCGGCATTGAATATTGGACGTACCTGTACACCAATATGCCTGCCCGTGCCATTCTGTCGACGTACATCGTCGTGCGCTGGTCGGGAAGTGGTTAAAGAAGCCACTCGGTGTCCTCAGTTCCCCTTCACATAGCAGCCCCCCCTTTACATTGGAGTGCCCCTTTACATAGTAAGGTTGAACAAAGACACCAGTCCATCCAGTTCAACCTGAGTGTGCATGTCTACAATTGTCCCTATCCCTGTACACTGCATCTCATTAAGATGCTCATCCATTATATTATTTATTTAAGGTACCCATGGAGCGCTATCAATTTACACATGCATCGCACACTCACATCGGTCCCTACCCTCAAGGAGCCCACAATCCAAGGTCCCCAACCCACATTCATATACTAGGGTCAATTTTGGACACAAGCCAATTAACCTACCAGCATGTCTTTGGAGTGCAGTTTACGTTCTAGTGTCCTTCACATCACAGTGCCCCTTTTAGCCTCTTGTGTACTGTCTTACCATTGGCAGGTTAGAGGCGCTTATCAGCTGTGTGCGCTCTCCCAAGTCTACAAGCCAGCCGCCACTGTCATCCTTACAGCAGGTGGGGGCAGGAGGAGCTGCAGAACTGGGCTGAGGGTGGGAGCTGCCCAACTTACAATGTTAACAAGCGGGTGATTACCCACTTGTTTGAAAAGACCTCCTCTCTCCATTCCAATTTGCAGTACCTCCTGCCCCAGGCAGTTATGATGATAGCGGTGGCCGGCCAGAGACTTGGGAGTTCTCATGGCTTATAAGTGGTGTCTGCAGCTGGACAGAACTGTCGCTCACTCTGGGTATGGACAACAGTTTGCTATTTAGTGATCATTGTATTAAAACAACATAAAGGCATCACCCTGTAATTGTGAGGATACGTACAGGGGTTGATTTACTAAAACTGGCGAGTGCAAAATATGGTGGTGCAGCTGTGCTTGGTAACCATTTGGCATCCATATGTATTTTTATTTTATTTGGCAAAGATTAATTGAACAAGCTGAAGTTAGATGTGGATTGGCTGCCATGTACAACTGCATCAGATTTTGCACTGTCCAATTTTGGTAAATTAATCCCACAGTTTTCTCAATGATCCCCTGCTAAACGGAGTGGGCAACCCACGTTAAAACCATTTGACTTTGGAGCCCATTATGTGAACCCTGGTACTGCAATGTGTGAATACAAGTGAGAGATGGGTGGAAGGAGCACAGATTTACTTTTAGTCATTTGTTATAAACCTGTACGTAAGCGTAAACCAGCTAGTGCTAACGTTTCTTTTTCTTGTACAGAACATGGCGGAAAGTTTTCTTGAAGGTGGCGTACAGCAGGATTCTTTCATCGATGAATATTTATCAAAGCGCAAATTAGCACATTTAAGACGTGTAAAAATTGAGAAACTGCAAGAAATGGTGCTAAAAGGACAGAGACTCCCACAGGTTTCTGTACTTGCACAACCGAAGCCCTTGGAGAATGTCCAGGCACCTCCAGCGTCCTACCCATCAGGTTTCAGCAACCCGCCAGCTGTCGTCCCAAGAAGAGCTGTGCCACCTCCCCCACCTGCTCAAGCTGGAATGTACCCAACTCCTTTTGCAATGGCTGCACAACAGCCTGCCCCTGGGCTCCCGTATGCAGCATCTCCAACTCCCCCCATCCCTCCAAGAGTTGGCTATCCACCTGTAGCTCAGATGCCACAGCCTGGTTACCCTAATCCATTTGCACCTCAGTATCCTCCGGCTCTTCCTCAAAGATCACATCAGCGTCTCCCTCCCAACCCTGGTTTCATTTTATAGTAATCCAGTCTCATTGCGCCTCATTCAAACATTGGTGCTCCCAGTTTCCTCGGTTCCGTGAGCTGGTAACGTATGAAACATGCACATATTGGACCATGCAGCAATCCGCAGGACAATGGTTTATTTTCCAAGACTAGGCGCTCATGCTTTTCCCCATTCGAAAGACAGACTTTCTCACTTTTGAATTAATGCTTTATGGGGTTTGGTTTCAAAGTCTGATTTCATAGGTTTAGGTTGTGAAGCAGATGTACAAACGGAGTGACACAATTGCTGCACCACTGTGTTGCTTTATTTTTTTGTTATCAATGCTGAAGTTATACATGTGAATGCTGCATTGGAATGAATAGTTCTGTTGTGCTGCAGCCATTGGTAATGTTAATCAGCTGGCAGTGCATGAGATTAGATGGCAACAAAAAAAAATGCACTGGTCCATTGCCAAACTCCTCAGGTTTCCAGCGACCTCCTGTCACGAGGTTCGAGCAGAGTGCTGAACAATGAGGATTGCACTGCATGTCTTATACCTGTGATTCTCAGTGTCTTGTATTGTAATCACCCTAACGTTAGGACATTAACAGGATTATTCAGGGATTAGAATGTTACTAAAATCTGTTATGTGCAGACTAAATGCAAATTGAGTGGATGAATTATTATTTTTTTTCTGTGACAGCAATGCATTTTTATAGACTTATGCACGTGGCTTTGATGTGCCTTAGACTAACTGTTTACTCCTGGACTATGAAGAAAGACTGCAGTTTTTTTTGGGGGGGGGGGGGGGCGTTTCTTGCCCTTTGCTTAGATTGCCAGTAAGGGCTTTTTTTTCTGTTGTAAATTAGCATCTTTTGCTATATTGCAACCTCCAGAAGTGTAAAATAGAATTGGGTTTATTTAGTAACTTTCAAAATCTGCCATTTTATTTATGCAACTGTCATAAAGCTTGGCCTTTTCCTTTAAAGCTGGCCAATCTTAATATGTAGTTAATGTTGGCATTTTATTTCTTTTGCTTTCCAGTGGCAGCACACTAGGATTAAGTGCCACATTTAGATAGTTTTAAGTAGGGTAAAGCCATATAAACAGACTGGACTTCAAAATTGGTTGTGGCAAAAGTGAGCTTTGCGATCAGATGTTTTTTTGTTTTTCATTGCACTACAGATGCAGCATAGCCTTCTGTAAAACTGTGCCCACCATAGACTTTTAAACAGTTCAATTCCAGGTGGTTTAAAAAAAAAAAAAAAAAAAAAAAAAACTTTTTATACCAGCTTCTATCATTGGTTTTCTTTTCTTGCATTGTAGGTTTATTTCACACCAGATCATGTTAATTTTCAACATGTTTCTTTCAAAACATTTGTACAATAGTATTCATGTTTGGAATAATACCTGGATAAGAGACCACATGTGAGCAGAATTGAATTAAAGGATAAATTTCACCTTTTGAAACCGGGTGCAACATGTAATTGTTGATCATGGGTACAATGTTTTGCAGGCTTCTAGTAAAGCAAAAAAAATAAATGCACACTTTTTTTTTTTTTTTTTTTTTTTAAACCTGCAAAAAGATGTGCATTTATTTATTTTTTTACAAAGCTGAACTTATCCTTTTAAACAAATGCTCATTGAGCTCACACTTACAATGGGAAGACTGCTATAATAACTTGGTCATCCAAAGTTTCTCAGAAGCCTCCAGAACCCTTCTTCATAGCTAGCGACATAGCCTAGCTATTTTTCATTGAAATTTTTTGGTATTACGCGTGGCACATCAGTTATACCACATATGCACTACCTACCTTAAAACCAAAAAGGGTTGTGGCGTCCACTATAGAGGAGACTTCAAGAGCATGTTTTAGTACTAGAGACTCCAATTACTCCATGCAGACACTACTATAGGACATGTTTATAATGTAAAGATTCTGTAAAGGTTTACTTGTTGTCATAACTAATACGGTTGTTAATTTACCTTGATATTTTCAATAAATTACAAATTTTGGACATGGATGTTATTTTATATGTATATCTCAAGTAGTTTGGGGGATGGGAAATCACTTTGTGAGCGCCGATATAATTGACTGTTCTGAGATTCTTCAATTGATATTTAGGAAACTTACACTTTCATTGTGCAGGGTCACCATAGTCATCTGTGATCATTTCCAAGCATATTAGCTGATTGGTTGTTGGCATTGATCCAGTCTTAGTTTCTAAAAAGCATGCCTTTTGCAGATATTGTAAGCTCTAGCGAGCAGGGCCCTCCGATTCCTCTTGTACTGAATTATAACGTAACATCCTTCATATTAAGTGCTGTGCAAATGGTTGGTACTATAAGAATCATGAATAATACTGCATAGAATTTTATGGTTTATATTTTCAGAAAGTATTTTTCTCTTAACAGCCTTTCTTTTTTTTACAATCTTGTTGAACCTCATGTTCAATTCTACTGGAATTTTTACATTCTTGTGGAATTTTATCTGTTGGGGCCAGATCCGTTTTGCAATTTTCCCACTTTCTTTTCTTCACTTAAAGCTTTCTGGATTTGTAGACAGCTGCAGAGAGCACACAAGGCTGGGTGTGTGTGCCCCCTCCTGCAGTGCCAATCAGTCTTTTTACAGTGCCAAGACAACAAGGATCACAGAAGAGATGTGGACACATGGTAGAGAGAGAGACACTATCATATTTGTTATAAATGACTGCAATTGGCTGCTGCTGATCAGCAATTCACTGTTCACCAGGAAATGGTGTTGGTTTTGTTTGCAGTATACCTTTACTATCTTTGTCCTGTTTTGACAGTCAAAATAGAATATCTCTCAAACAGGACCCTGACAATGATAAAATCTTGAGGGATTGTAAACTTTCTGTACTTTTGCTGGCTTTGTTTCCTTTTAACATATCAAGATTCTACAGCTTGCTTGGGTACTGCGCTCGATGCATCTTCATTAAAAAAAAAAAGTCAATTTATTAAAACTGTGATAAAATCAAAACCATAAAAATCCATATTTCATCTCCATTCGAGGTGCGCATCTTCACTGGTCTTACAATTAGATTCTGCTTATCCTGTCAATGTTTTGATTCCACTCCATGATGCATCATAACTACTGCCCAAAGGTTTTCAATCAAAACATTTGAGGAGAAATGCCCAATAAGCCAGTCATCACTGAAGGCCACAGTGCAAAGAATCATTTTTACATTTCCTACAGGTCAGCTATAAGTGAGTGTATTTTTGTGTGTGTGTGTGTATATATATATATATATATATATATATATATATAATTTTTTTTTATATTTATACACAGCATGGTTCCTTCTTTTGGCTAAATGAAGCTTGAAGGCAGAACATATGAGGACGCTGTTTGTTCTTCACACACCCTCGTTAATTAAGGCTAAGTTATTAGTAATGTTTTACCATGTTTGATCTAACACAAAGATATTAAAAAGAACAAAAGAGAAGTGGTATGTCCATGTGTTATGCATGCCAGTCCATTGTAATTTTTTTAATTACACATTCTATGCAGGTGCATGACCAGCTTCCTCTGCATCCCCAGGCTGGGTTTACACATCTGCGGGCGTAGGTTTGGTGCATTCCTGTATACTGGTTCAGGTCTGAATTCGCACCAGTGTTAATTTTGGCAGCAAATTTCTATTTAGTTTTAGTCAGCAAAACCCTAATGGGTGTAATTAAATTGTAATGCATTAGTTAATATTTCTCTACAATTTCCAAACTCGTATACTGGTGGAGTGAAAAATCAAATGTTATTTATTATGCACTATACAGAACAGTGTTAATTTTGAAGTCAAATTTAGTTTTAAGTTGATGACATTAATGCTGATTCGCACCTGAACCAGGCCCAAAAATCACACTGAACCTTTTTCAGCAGCATGCCCTGGACCTGTGTGAACCAGCTCCATAGAAAGCCGGTCACACTTGCCCAGCATGTGAACTGGATGCAGAGAAACCTGTAATTCCAGATGTGAGAGGAATGACCTATGACCCTGTGATAACTGCAATTGATTGGGGAACACAGCAGCTAGATCTTCTCCCTACAATTCCCAGCTCTGTCCCTCCTGCCCTCCATTTATTATTTAGCATTTTTTTTTCCCTGCAAAATAACTGAACAGTCCAGATAGAATGACCCATCACCATGGCTGTAACAGCACACCAGCGAACCAGCTTGAAACTGAAGTGCACACATCACTTTTCTCCTGAAAGAGCCCTGCCAGTGTACTCTACTTAAAATAACTTCAAACCATAGTCTTAAATTATATTGTGCCCCACTGTACATTTTTTTTTTTTTTTTTAAATGTAGCTGTATACCTTTATTTTATAGTGGCGCTCATGTGACTACCTGCCGCTCTCCTCTCCTGATCACTACAGCAGGAGTGGCCCCTGCTGGCATCAGCCAGGAGGAGAGTGGTGGGCAGTCATGTGAGCGCGGCTCTAAAACAAGGCATCTAGTTTTTTTTGTAAAGCATGTACAGTGGGGAACGTAAAGCACCTGTGTCTTATTCAATCAATGGTCTGACATGGCCTACCGGGATGATGTCATTGACCAATTGCGATGTAGCAGTTCTGTGCATTGATGCAGAATCATTCAAGGCTGCATCGCGATTCATTAATTAAATTTTTTCTCCCCCAACATCCCTAATCTCCATGGACCCCACACAGCAAGGCCCCTTTCACACGATAAGCCCACTCAGATCTGCCTGTCCATTTTTTTCAGGCTGAGCCGAGTGTGCCACCCATTGACTCCCATGGGCAGGTGTATGTCAGCAGAGATGTGTCCACTTACACTAGTCTACAAAACAGACGTATGGCGGATCGGATGAGATCTGAAGAAAACTGATATGCTGTGTAATCTCCCCATAGTCATGCTTCCGAGGACTTCATCTACCTTCTATCTTGATTTGGACAGTAGCATTGGCTCCTGCTACTGTCAATCAAATCCAGTGACACAGGGTGGGGCAGAGTCCTGCTGTCTGTATCAATGGACACAGGAGCCATGCCCCCATGGAAAGCTGCTCTGTGGGGACACCCGAAGAAAAGGATGGGCCAGGATGACCACCTGGACACCCTAGAAAAGGGCTGCTCTGTGCAAAACCCTAGCACCGAGGAGGCAAGTATAACATGTTTGTTTATAAAAAATTTTTTTTTTTTTTTTTTTTTTAAATCGCTTTAAGATGTGTATACCTTTGCAGCTCGGAACTTACAAGTTTAATTACTGATTTTTTTTCTTAGCACATCAAAGGTCTCCTCCCTGGATAAAGGTGATCAATCAGGTCACCTCATTCATCATGTCAAAAATAACTGGAGCATCACATGTAATTTCACACAAAGCGCAAGAGGCACTTTATATGCACCAAAACAAGGACCACTTCAAACTATTCACATAATTTTATTGCTTTTTTTTTTTTTTAACATTTACAAAGATACAAAACCCAAGATATAAGCAACATAGAACAAAGATGATGTATGAAAACCAACATGATAAATCTATGTCCTGGTGGGCAATTAAAAAGACAATACTTCAACAAAAGACCAAAATGAAGCACTAAAATACATTCTGCTCTCTGTCTGTATACCTAAAAAGAACTTATCTGGTGAGATTGATAGCCATGAAGTTGTGCGATTCTCTATGTAGCATAAAAAGGTATATAAAACGATCATGTGCATTGAAATCTTAGAGAATGAAGTCACTGTCTCTCGGATAAAACTAGAAACAAGTGGACCCAGTTCAGAATAGAAAATGTCTAGGTAAATAAATAAAATGTGAGTATTACACTCTCCCGTTTTGAAAGCTGCACAAAGAAAAGATTACAAACAAAAAAAAAAGGCAAGACGGAACATTATAGATCAAATGTGTCGTACTAGAAATATTTTATCCTTACAGTTACAGACATCAGCAGTAATTGCAATGCATTCTAGAAGCAGTGGAAGACTAGGAACTGGAAAACTGTTAATTGTTGGTGGAGCTGCCAACCACTCCACTGGTGATATTGCATTGTTCTCTCCATCTCCCTCCACCACTCATAATGCAAAATAAAAACAATTAAAAGTATATATATTTTTTTTTAATATATACACAATCATTTGATTTTAAACATCTACACATAATAGTAGTCTCTATTTTGTAACTTTACAGCTCACATTTGGATTATTTGTTGACTCACAACAGAGGTTCTGGTTGAATAGGTCTTTGCGTATACCCCATCTCATTGCCAGCTCTTGGAATTCCCAATTTGTCACACAGTCCTGCACCTTCCTTTCTACAGGCTGAAGTCACTGCACAACAAATGGCTGGGCCAACCTTGACGCATTAAACGGAAATTGATGGCTTACACTGCTGTCCTAAAGCTGACCAATCACCAGGTATTTTTCCTAAATTTGACCTGCTAGATAAGCAAAACTTAACATTAATTATGTAGTCTGAGGGCAACCCTATTGGATATAAACTGAACATATTGTTTAGGAAGGCCTTGTATTACCCAGTTATTGGTTATATTTGCTACTCTTAACATATCAGAACCAAGGAAGCTCTAGCTGGTGTAAGGGCAGTTTAAAAAGAGAAACAATCACAGCTGGGCTTAAAAGAGAATCTGCATATTCAGTCTTTAGCCATTATAATAGCATAGAAATAGTCATGAAGGATTTATATTTGCCTTCTTATTTATACTTCACCTCTGATAATTCTGCTTCAGAGCCTGAGGTGCAAGGTCACGTTAAGACCCCTTTCACGCTGAGGGCGTTTTGCAGGCGCCATAGCGTTAAAAATAGCGCCTGCAAAATGCCCTAAAAAAGCAGCTCCATGCACTCCAGTGCGAAAGCCAGGGCGTTAGGAAAAAGTCCTGCCAGCAGCTTCTTTGGAGCGATGAACTCACCACTGCTCCCGTTGAAATCAATGGGGCAGCACTGCGATACTGGTGTAGCAGTGTTTTGCGGGTGGATTTAACCCCTTTTTGGCCACTAGCGGGGGGTTAAAACCGCCCTGCTAACAGCTGAATATTGCTGCTAAAAATAGCACTGCTTTATCGCTGATGCCCTTGGTGGCGTGGCGTGAAAAGGCTCTTAGCCCTTGTACACACGGTCGGAGATTCCGTCGGAATGTGTCCGATTGGAGCGTTTTGTCGAATATTCCGACTGTGTGTGGTATGCATCGGACTGTTTCCGTCGGACCAAATTTTCCAATTTGCCGGAAATATTTTCCGACAAAATGCTCCGATCATGTGTAGAGAATTCCGATCGGACAAAGTGCCACGCATGCTCAGATCAAATTCCTACATCAAAGCTATTGGCTACTAGCCTGAACATAGTCCCGTCGTAACGAAATTACATCATCACGTTCTGAACGATCGGATTTTCCGACAACTTCATCCAACCGTGTGTGTATACAGCAGTTTCGGACAAAATCCAACGGATCTGGTTGTGGGAATCTCCGATCATGTGTACAAGGGCTTAGTCTGGGTTACTGTCAACTGCATGACCTAACACACAGGATGCTGGAGCTTGGAAACAATAATGGAGATCAGTTAGCCGAGAGGCAAGAACTGAATAAACTGACTCCCTGATGTAAGCTGAAAAGAGGGACTCTGACAACTAAGGATAAGGTAAATAAGGGGGCAAGTACCTTATAATTCTTGCACAATGATAATAATTTAAGGCTGTGTCTAAATTTTCTCTTAAGCCCAATCTTGACTGGCTCTCTAAGAACATGTAAAACACTACAGTAAAATAAAACTAAATAAAACATCTGCTCTTCTTTCTAATATAAATAAGCAGCCGAGTGGTGAAAAAGCAAACCCAACCACCCAGAGTGACTATCTGTATAGAACACAGATGTAATGGCTAGAAAGTGCCAGCAGTACAGTATTTCCTGCACATTCCAGGGATCATGTGATGATGTTCACACTGCATGGTGAGCAGAAAATGCACATCTTTTCTCCGCACAGTACCCAGTAACAGGCTAGAAGTTTATGAGGTTTGCTTGATAGACACCATCATCTTTATCAATCTAGAAAAAAAAAAAGCAAAAATCAAGATCAGATCTGACACTTTTTTTTTCTTCCCCATCCCTACAATCAAGCAGTTTAAAGGACAATAGAATACTTTTCATGTAATCCAGCTATGGGCCCTGAGTGATTTGCTACATGGATTTCATAAAACAAAATAAACAGAACCTATTCCAAACTTTGTAACAAGTGTAATCTAATTCACCCTGGTCCCAGAAACCTTTCATAATCACAGCTACAGGGGCATATAGTTATTTGCAGGTTTCTGTGGCTCATGTTGCAGGTATCCATCATAGTTTTTATTTTTTTTACAAAACTTGTAATCAGCCATGGGAAACCCCTGACAACAGTAATAAAGGCCTTAACATGACATTTCATGAGAGAGAAAAAAAAAAAAATGTAAAAATGCTTTGGCTTCAAACCAGCATCAATTATTTTCCTCATCAATCATGCCATACTATCAGGGAGTTGTGGGATTGGCCCCACATTTATTCTGCAGCAGGACAATGACCCCAAACATACAGCCAATGTCATTAAAGTGACATTAAAAACCACACACAAACATGCTATACTTATCTGCTCTGTGTTATGGTTTTGCACAGAGCAGCCACGAACCTGCCGACACTCTTGACTGCTCCTCTTGGACCAGTGCCCCCAATAACAAGCTGCTTGCTCTTGGGGCACTGATGTGTGCTTACTCCCGAGCCCCGCTGTGTGTGTCCATAAGACATCCCCTCATTGGCTCAGCCAATGCCTCCCACCGCTGTCTCCGCCAATAAGGAATGAAAAACCCAGGAGAAGCTCATCTCTTGTGCACATTGCTGGATCGAGAGGGAGCACAGCTGAGTATTGTGGGGGGCGAATGCACACAGAAGGTTTTTTTTTTTTTTACCTTCATACATAGAATAGAATGCATAGAAGGTAAAAAAAAAAAAAACACACCTTGAGCATTTAAAACCACTTTAGGAACTATCTTCAGTGTAAAGAAGAACAAGGAGTCTTGGAAGTGATGGTTTGGCCCACACACAGCCCTGATCTCATCATGGAGTCTCGTCTGAGATTACACTAAGAGACAGAAGGATTTGAGGCAGCCTGCATCCACAGAAGATCTGCGGTTTTCCAAGATGTTTGGAACATCCTACCTGCTGAGCACCTTCAAAAACTGTGTGCAAGTGTACCTAGAGGAATCAATGCCCTTTTTAAGGCAAAGGGTGGTCACACCAAATATTGAATTAAATTTATCTTTTTTTTCCCCCCCATTTACTTTTTATTGTGTTAATTGATAAAAAAAATAACCACCACACACATTTCTGAAAGCATGCTTAATCTACAGCATTTTTCACACCTGCCTAAAGCCTCCCTACTACAGTGGAACCTCGAATTGAGAGTAGCGTGGTTTACGAGCGTGTCGCAATACAAGCTATTTTTATTTATTTTTTATATCCTGACTCACTTTGGGAGCGTTCTTACAAGACTAGCAGGATTCAAGCCGCTGGGGGTACAGTACCACATTGGACAAGGGGTGTGGGGGCGCCAGTGAAGCTCTGAGATGCTCGATTCCTGAGTTTCTCTGAGTGTCTCCGAGTGGTCTCAGAGCATCTCCGGCACCTCTGGCCACATGCGGTACTGCATAGACCAGCAGTGGCTGTGGAAAGGATTATCTGAGTCTTCATTATTTTCCATGGGGAAACTCGCTTTGATATACGAGTGCTTTGGGTTACAAGCATTCTTCTGGAACGAATTATGCTCATAATCCAAGGTATTACTGTAAAAAAAATTATATATATATTCATATTTTTGCATCTTTGTTTGGCATCACAAAAATCCAAAACATACTGAAGTCGCTCTGCAAAACACTGCAAAAAAGGCTAGAATTAAAAACTATCCATTACTGTTTTATATAGGGAAATATCTGCCACAAAACGTGCATGTAATAGTGAAGTGGAGTTTCAGATACAACGGCAACAAAGTGACAGTGAGAGTAACACTTCAGAAATACAGCCTACTATTGTGGTTCACCATACCTTGTAATCTCCCTTGGGCGGAATGTTGGGTTTTTGTGGCAGTTGAGGCTTCTTCAGAATTCCAGGTTTCTGTGTTGGTTTTACGGCTTCATCTGTTTCATCATACACTCCTGCCAGGGCATAGTGCTTCCTCCTCAACTCCCCAAGTCTTATCCTTTCATTCTGCAGCATGTTTTCCAACTCAAGGACTTTAACCTGGAGTAATATTAAAAACAGTATTTTAAATGTCAAAAGCTGTTCTTAAATTGTAAAAAGGTAAAATGGTCCCCACATAGGCCAATTTAGGTACTGTACTTTGTAGCACCAAATGCACAGTGAACCCCAACAACTAGCTGGTCAAACTGGTCATACAGTGCTGGATCTATAGGTGTACAGTATGGAAATGAACAAAAGGCAAAACAATGGACTATCTGAAACATCCTTCTTTTGTTGTTGCATGAAATAAAAAAATAAATACCATTTACACTACACTGTGTAGAAAAATATTCCATCCTGAAGCATCTGGACGTTTTAAATTAGATTTTCATTTTTACAATTTCAGGTTATGCAGATAAAATTTGAGAAAGGCCTGGCCAGTCTTTCAAAGAAATGATAACAAAGACAAGCAGTTACGTTTTACCTGGGTTTCCATTTCTTCTTTCTTTAGCTTAATTAGAGACATTCCAGAGAAGTCCATGGTATCTGCAGGAAACATGTTATTACTCAGATTTTAATTTCTGGAAGCACCTTATTCGGTCACTCTCTAGTAAACAAACCTTTATCTTCAATCTGTTCTCGGCCTGACTTTGTTGAAGCCATTACATTGGCTGCCATATCATTCACGTGGCGGGAGCACTGCTGCAGTTTAGACAGGTTCTTGCTGTTGCTATCTGCCTTCACCTATAGTGATACAATACATACAAAGCTTTAAAAACAATTGCAAGGAATTTGTGCTGAATCATTCCAGATAACACAGGGTGATTTAGGTTTGATCAAAAATACTTCACCTAGCCTGTAAGTTATTACTGCAATACTGCAGAATTTTGACTTATATGCACGTCTATATCTTGGAGTACGGTACAGGACAGACTCTATATTCAAAGATCTGATTTCAAGATTTGATTTACCAGTGAATTCCATATCTTGCAGTAAAGTACAGGACATAGGCAAAGTATTTATAGACCCTGGGATATAAGCTTGCAAAGTTTTTGAGGGCACACCCCTTGGGAACCCCCCTATAACCCAACCCACTTTGTGAGTCCTCAGTTTTGTAGCAAACATTGCAGAGTAACCAAGGAATGGAGAGGCGGGTGTCCCGTGTCCTGTATTGTACTCCAAAATATGGAATAGGTTAAAATTGTGAAGTATGGGGAATGACTCCTTAAAAGAGAGCCACCAACTCAGACACATCTGACAGACACGATAGCAACCAAAAAGGCTACTTTGTGGGAGAGGTAATTTAGGGGATATCCCTGATGGGTTCAAAGGATGGTTTCTGCAGAGTAAAAAAACACCAAATTGAGTCCCCAAGGTAGCACAGGTGCAAGGCGGACTTGATGCGAGATACATTTTGAATATAGGTTTTTACAAGGATGCGCGAAAATAGAGGTCTTACAAAAGAAATGGAAAAGGTCAAGACCTGTGTTTTCAGAGTGCTTAAGGCCAAGTCCTGGTCAATACCAGATTGTAGAAAGGCCAGAATGTGAAGCACAGTGTAATTTCTGGGCTTAAATTGCCTGTGTTTATAGCACGCAAAGAAGGATTTCCAGGCAAGATCTTTCTGGTAAGTGGCTTTTTTTTTTCCTTCAGCAAGGTATAAAAACTCAGAGACCCTCTATCTCCATCTCAGACCCGGCTTCAATACCTATGCCGCTAAAGCCAGAGACTGAGAAGCAGAATGAATAGAGGGACAAAAGTCAGCAGATCTGGCCTGCTGGGGTGAGACTGGAGGTCATCTGCTAGAAGTCCGAGTAGGTCTATGTACCAGGATCTTCTGGACCAGTTTGGTGCAATCAGAATCGCATTCTTCCTCTTTTGCTTTACTTTTTGAGGGGGTAGAACTCACAATGCGGGAAAGGCAAAGATTAGTCTGAACTGAGACCAGGGAATTTCAAGACATTCAAAGCCAATGCCAGAAGATCCTTGGTTCTGGTCACAGACAGAGGTAAATTGTTATTTTCAAATCTGGAGGCATCCAGAGTCTCACGGTTCTGACATACCTGAATGAAGATATCTAGGTCAAGGACCCAATTACCTTTATCCAGATGGTGGCTGAAATCCGCAGATATCACAGGACAGTGAGTTTCTGTCCACGAGATTATCTGGCTTGCTTCCTTCAAGGCTGCATGACCTCTGGTGCCCCCTTGATGTTTAATTAGTGCCACAGCCTTTGCATTGTCTGACTGCACCTTGATTGGATGTCCTTGCAGAACCAGGTCCAGTGTTGCAGAGCCATTTGTATTGCTCTGAGCTCTAGGATGTTGGTGGGAAGCTAATCTTCCACAAGTGACCATGTTCCCTGGACCATGAGGGACTGAAACTCCTCTCCAGTCTGAAAGACTAGCAGGACCTCCTGCTTCTTCCAGGTTAACAAGTTGTTCCAAGGAAGAAGTCAGCTTTGACAAAACGATGTAGGGTTGAGCGGCGTGCTGGCGTCACCGCCATTCCCCGTTGGTCTAGGAAGGACGGGCAGTGTGAGCGAGAGAGAGCCGGCTGGCTCGTTACTGTATATACACGCTTGTATGCGGCTGAAATTGTGAGTTTGCAATCTGTTTTATATTGTTTAAATAAAAGTTTTATATGGAGTTACGCTATGGGAACCTTTATGTTTTATCTCATTAAAGGATTGTGGTGAAACGGGAGACTCTCTGAGGAGGGGATACACGAGTTGGAGATATCAGCAGTGTCTTTTAAAGGGACCGGATTGATGGTTTTGTTTGCGAGCACGTATGATCTCCCTAAAAAGAGATCTTGTCAGCTGGTAAGCCTCACTGAATCTAGTGGTGGAGGAACTCCTTTCTCTGGGTGCACTTGCTACATACTTTGAGGGTGTTTTGTACGGAGTCATCTATATGGACTGAAGCCTCATCATCTTATCTTCCTCCCCCCCCCTTTTTTTTTTGGACTGTTCACGTTTTTAATTAGTTTATGTTTTCTTTATTGTATTATTTGTGGTTATATCAATAATTTGTACACAGGGTGGAAGAATTATGTTATGATGATAATGATATGATTTTGCACCATATGATTTCTAGTGTAGCTTTCTTTTTTAATTTAATAACAAGTTGTTGTGTTAGAGAAGTTTTGACTGAAATAGGGTGAATAGTACAGCCTAGAAGGAGGCTACCATAAGGCCTAGAACTTTCATGGAGAAAGTTAATTTAGGATGTCTTTTTGATCTCAATCTTGAGTGTGGGCACAGAGAGAGTTTTCTTTTCTGGAAAGAAAACCTTCGCTTAGGATGTGCTCAGGACCAGACCCAAATATTCCAGGAAAAGTGAAGGCTGTAGAGCAGTCCCAAGCCAGAACAAACTGATTAGATAGAGCTCGCAACCATTGGCTGCCAGCGCAGTTTCAGCTGCTGGTTTACCAGCATGCCAGTTCTCAGAACTGGCTTCTGTTAGACAGGCAGCTGTACACACGTACTGAATGTTGGCCAGTTTCTGCTGAACTGGCTGATATTTGGATCTTGTGTACCCAGATTCATTGTTAAGTGTATTTTATGTGTGACCCAAGATAATTCTTCTTCTTCCAATGCGGCCCAGGAAGATAAATAATTGGACACCACTGGCTTAAGTTTACCTTTGATGCAGCCACCAGCTGTGCTGTACTAGCAGCAATTTCATGGGATCCAACAATAAGTTCTTCAAATTTGCCTTTACGAAGAACAACATTGTCTGCAGATTCCCTAAAAAGAAAAAAAAAAATACACATTAATTGTCACCTAACCCAGAGTATCCCCCATAGTATTCGAAGACAGCAATTAAGTGTTATTAATGTCGTAGATTATTACACTAGCTGGGTGGCTCCCCATCCCACAGCCTTTGATGCAGATATTAGTCCTTCCGTCCAGCGTGAGTTCTTGGCATAAAATTCCTGTGTTGTTGCTGCTCCCTGAACAATAGATATCAAAGTGACAGTAAGCTCTTGGAAATAAAGTAAGCATGGTCTCAAATGAGACCTCTCAATATTTTTGTCATACTTCTGTGCACATACTACAATTCATCAATACAAAATAAAACATAAAACGATTAACTCAAATCTATATATATGATTAGCTTCAAAACAACAATGACCTATAAATATTATAGATTTACATACTAGACACATTATAATCCCCCACACACCAATTACAATGTAATATGTATGCAATATATAGCTTTATTCTAGTTACACACTGTATACTGTATGCATTAGTTGTATTTATACATCACTATTTTGAAAATTACTTAACCACTTCAGCCCTGGACCAATTGTCAGCCTAAGGACCAAAGGTCTTTTTACAATTTCGCACTGCACTGCTTTAACTGGTAATTGCGCGGTCATGCAATGTTGTACCCAAATTAAATTTGCGTCCTTTTCTTCCCACAAATAGAGCTTTCTTTTGATGGTATTTTATTGCCTCTGCAATTTTTATTTTTTACGATATAAATGGAAAAAGACAGAAAATTTTGAAAAAAAAAAAAAGATATTTTCTACTTTTTGTTATAAGAAAAATCGAATAAACTCAATTTTAGTCATACATTTAGGCCAAAATGTATTCAGCCACATGTCTAAAAAATGTCAATAAGCGTATATTTATTGGTTTGCGCAAAAGTTATAGCGTCTACAAACTAGAGTACATTTTCTGGAATTTACACAGCTTTTAATTTATGACAGCCTATCTCATTTCTTGAGGTGCTAAAATGGCAGGGCAGTACAACCCCCGCCCCCCAAATGACCCAATTTTGGAAAGTAGACACCCCAAGGAAATTGCTGAGAGGCATGTTGAGCCCATTGAATATTTTTTTTTTGTCCCAAGTGATAATAATGACAAAAAAAAGAAAAAAGTTTACAAAAAGTTGTCACTAAATGATATATTGCTCACACATGCCATAGTTATATGTGGAATTGCACCCCAAAATATATTCTGCTGCTTCTCCTGAGTACGGGGATACCACATGTGTGGGACTTTTTGGGAGTCTAGCCGCGTACGGCACCCCGAAACCCAATCACCATCACAATATTTTATATTTTGGCACAAATTGCGGGATTATTACAAACTTTTGTTTTTGCACAAAGTTGTCACTAAATGATATATTGCTCACACATGCTATGGGCATAAGTGAAATTACACCCCAAAATAAATTCTGCTGCTTCTCCTGAGTATGGGGATACCACATGTGGGGCACTTTTTGGGAGCCTAGCCACGTACGGGACCCGGAAAACCAAGCACTGCCTTCAGGATTTAAATATAAAACGCTACCAAAAAAAAATGTTAGCGATGGCAGGGATCAGGCCTGACTCTGCGAACGCTGCAGTTATGTGTTTAGTGTTTTGTAAGTGACAGTGATCGAACGATACTGCACTTGGGTGGGCTGGGCAGAGGGGCAAAACGCAGGTTCTAGCAGGTATCTGGGCTGATCCCGCTAACAATGCGTTTTTTTGGAATCCTAAACTGCTGGGGACACTAGTATAGATCTGATTAGATCAGATATTGATCTGTTCAGATACTATACCACTACGGGAGGTGTATGCTTTGCGCGTGGGTGTTAGTGTACTGGCACTAACCTAGCGCTGCCTGGGGCGACGCAGACCCTATCTGACCTAAAACCTAATTGATATCACCCGCCGGGTGATCAGGGGGTTAAACCTTTATTGGGTAATAAATGGTGGGTGCCCTGATGCTATAAAAAGCAAACTAACTAACCAGTGTCACCCGTAACACTTATACGGTGATCACTGGTGAAAGGGTTAACTAGGGGCAATCAGGGGGTTAAAACCTTTATTAGGTAGTATATGGGGGTCCCTGACGTTATATGAAAACCTGACGGGGAACCTAAATAACTAACTGGCTAACCAGCGTCACCAGTGACACTTATATGGTGATCACTGGTGAAAGGGTTATTTCTAGGGGTAATCAGGGGGTTAAAACCTTTATTATTAGGTAGTACGTGGGGGTACCTAACACTATAAAAACCTGGCGGTGAACCTAAAAAATAACTAGCTACCTAGCGGCACCAGTGACACTAATGCAGCGATCAGAAAAACGATTGCTTAGTGACACTGGCAAAAGGGGGTGAAAGGGTTACCTGGGGGGCAGTCAGGGGGTTAAACCTTTATTGGGGGGGTAGGGGGGCTACCCTGGACCTAACACTAACACTAACTGCCCTGACAGTTTTTACAGTTACAACTGACACCAAATGCAGTGATCAGTAAATAAATGATCACTGCAATCAGTGACACTGACTGGGAGGGGGGTGATCAGGGGGTGACTGGGGGTTAAAGTGTGCCTATGTGTACCTACGTGTCAGTGTAGTGTTGGTGTACTTATGTCATCTTCTCTCCTCGCCATCCGGTTAAAAAGACCGCCCCGACGAGAGAGACATCACTTCCTCCTGCCTGTGTTTACACTACACAGGCAGGGGAAGCTTCTCATTCGCCAGGAGCGATCGAGAGAGGATGGGCAGAAACCAACGGCCATACCCTCATCCCGGATCACTCTTGAAGCGAAACGGACTGCCGCAGCCAGCGGGAGGGGGTCCGATCGGACCGCCACCCACTGGAAGGCAGGCATGTACGGGTACGTGATTGTGCCTGTCCGTGCCATTGTGCCGACGTATAATTACATGCGGCGGTGCTTAAGTGGTTAAAGTTGGATGTACACTCTCTCCTATACCCAGTGAAGTGAACAGCCTCAGATGATACACAGTATTATACATTTAAAACGTATGTAGGGAGATTTGTTTATCTGCTGTCTTCAGCTTTATATATTCTTTATAAAGTGCAGATCCTGTTATAGATTTTCTCTTCCTGTTCAGCACTGGGAGTGGATTCTTGGCAGCAGCGGATTGGAGGAAAGGCATACACCCCCAAACCACATAGGCACAGAGACTTGCAGAGCTGTGCTTTGAATAGACAGGCTCTCTGCTAATCCATTTATAGCACACACTCTGACACAAAATTCAAACTGGTTAAGAATGGAGCAGGAGAAAGCCACAGGACTTGGGGCTTTGAAGAGAGATAAGAAAACTGCAAATATATGTGCCCAGCTCAAATTTCATGAATCAGGTTTACATCCACTTTAAGTGAAAATTAAGATGTCAAAATGTTATAAAAGGGTATGAAGCACAGACAGCCCAGTGACCAAGTGGTTAACAATCTTGCCTTGCTGCACTGGGTTTGAATGGTACCTAGGACAATATGTGCAGTAAGTTTGAAGTGAAGTTGGCCTTTAACCACCCTACATGACGGGTTTGGCATGTGTTGGTAAAACTGTACATATCACTACGACTACTTAGTGTATCTAAGTGAATTGTACCTTGTTTTGTTTTGGGATTTTATTTGGTCATAAATGCTAATGGATAGCTTCTAAATTTTTATTATGAAAAGAAAAGTAAAAGTGTCCCAAAATATTGAAAAATAAATAGATTTCAGCTGTATATTTCTTGCCATTACCATGACCCACCAGAAAACGAATTCTCCTACTCCTGACACTCACAGCAATCCCATATATAGAGTATATGCGTCACTTGTTGTACCCGTAGCAGGGACCAGAAACAATAGTGCTAATTTTTTTTTTTTTTTTATCGTCATCTATCTAAGGCACTGGCGCCAAAACTAAATAGAAAACTTTTTTTTTCAATCCCACCTAAACATGTTGACACTAATAAGTAATACTAACACCAACATACATCAAGCCATGATCAAACAAGTTTAATTTATTTTTTGTTCACACATACTTTTTTTGGGGGGATTCAATTATTTTCTTCTAGAAAGGAGCAAAAGATTAATTTTAGCTTTTTCTCTATCTAGAAGAGAAAGTACAGGGGAGGGTTTTACGGCTACTACTTTCTGTGATAGTCAATAAAAGGCTATCACAGCATATTTTTCAAGCTCCTGGCCATTAGTATGAGACTTAGAACTGTAGGCGATAGCTTGGTCTCCATATGGAGGCATGCTGTGGAGCACAAGACACAAACACAGGTGTGGATGTATGCGGCGCCGTATAGGAAGGCCCACCTCTGCATACAGCGATCAGAAAAAGAATGTAAACCCCTTGTAATGAACTGGTTTTCTGCAGTAATTTGCCATAAAATTTGATCTTATCCCAATCTTGTACTTAAAGTGGTGTTCCACAGAAAAAAAAAAAACTATTCATTAAAATTCTTTAAAAAAATAATAATAAAAAAAAAAAATTGGAAATTTTTATTTTTTTAACTCGCCTCTAAATACCTGTTGCTAGGGGGTCCCTCGTAGTCTGCCTCCTTCAGTGCCTGGGCTGGTGACATCACTTCCCCTAGGCGCAGGAAGGGCTCAGCTCTGCCCCCTCCCTCCTGTCGGTCATCTGGGACACGTAACAGGTCCCAGATGACTGTGCAGCCAATCATGGCGCCACGTGCACATGCGCAGTGGGTGCCCGGCAGTGGATGCCCGGCTGTGGCTTCACGGTTAGAATGCCGGCGCCGCCGAGATGGGGGGGGGGGAGAGAACGACAAGTGGGGCTTCGTTATCCCGCATCGCTGGACCTTGGGACAGGTAAGTGTCCCATTATTAAAAGTCAGCAGCTGCAGTATTTGTAGCTGCTGACTTTTAATGGTTGTTTTTTTTTTTCCAGGGGAACTCCTCTTTAAGCTAGTAACACGCAAAAAAACAATTCTGTTTCATATCTTTATTGAACACACCTTCTAACCATTTAAGGACCGCCCCACATACATTTACTGCAGCAGGGCAGCCCTTAAGCACAAAATCTCTAGATTCTCATGCAGGGCTCTGAGGCGTGCATGCGTGGTGCCGGAGCCAAGCTCCTGCTGTGATTGGACACAGCAGAAGCCAATCAGCGGGTCTGGCAGCCGCAATGGCCACCTGCGATCCCTCACTGGAGAGACAGAAGGATGGTCTGCCTATGTAAACAAGGCAGATCGTCCTGTCAGGAACACTGATGTCTCTCGTCCTCGAGTGCATCTGTCCCCCACACAGTAAGGCCCCTTTCACACTGAGGCGCTTCTAAACTGCCAGTAAAAACACTGAGCGCTTTTGAAGAGGTTTCCATTAATTTTAATGGAGAGGGGCGTTTTTTCACCACCCTGCCAGCACACTGCCCTGGTGTGAAAGAATTTATTGATTTTAATGGAAATAGGTGAGACTGTTTAAATGACACTGGCAGGGAAGGGGTAAACATCAGGAGCGATCAAAGGGTTAAGTGTATTCCCCAATTGTGCTTTTTTCCTGGATGGGGGGGGGGGGGGTAGGATTACTGCATTGACACTGTAATCCTTGTTCCTGATTAGCAGGAACACTAGTTTAGAAAGTCCATTCCTGACAGCACGGCGGTCTGCTTGTTTATATCAGCAGAGCGCCGTTCTGTCTCTGTGGGAAGCGATCGCGTGTAGCTGGCAGACATGTCCTCCAGGCCCGCTAATTGGCTCCCTCTTTGGCCAATCAGCGCGCCTGCCCCTTAATGGTTACTGCCAAACCCTTGGTACCTAATTTTGCGCAATAGAGCCGCCCTGCCGCAGTATATGTACGCCAGGCAGTCGGGAACTGGTTAAAGAAATGCAAACATTTTAATAGTGCTGTTCATAAAGATGCATCAGATGATGTGAGCCATGCCTCATAAAAGTTAAATTCTAAAGACATACACCATATTACTGAAAGTATTGGGACACCTGCCTTTACACACACATGAACTTTAATGGCATCCCAATCAAAGTCCGTAGGGTTCAATAATGAGTTGGCCCAGCCTTTGCTATATTAAAGCTTACCTGTAGGTAAAATAAATATCTCCTAAACGGGCACCGTTCAAGAGATAGTCACACTAGACCCAGCCGTTTATGTCATCGGTGCATGCTGTGCCAGACCTTCAGAGAACCATGCTGTAACCGAGGGCTCCCGCACACATGCATGGGAGTGATGTCATCACCGCTCCACCCATACTTTGCATTATCTGCTGTCCTCAGGGACAGATCCAATCCAGAGATCCCACTATATGGTGATCTCGGAATTGGATCTGTCCCTCAGAACAGCAGATAATGGCATCATTGGCATTGATGATTTGATTTGGAACTGACCTGATGACATGGTGTGTCGCTTGCTGGATGGGATCTGATGGACGCAGGGAAGATGGCAAGATGCTGTGACCTGCCTACAACAAGGTGTGTTGTTTTCTGGACCGTGGTGGATAATATCTGATCGCCACAGCCAGGGAAGATGGTAAGATGCTCCTTATCCTGTGGCCTTCCATGTCGTCATGGAGGAGTGGAAGAGGACTTAAGTGGCAACCTGTGAAGCTCTTGTTAACTCCATGCCCAAATGGGTTAAGGCAGTGCTGGAAAATAATAGCGGCCACACAAAATATTGACACTTTGGGCCCAATTTGGACATTTTCTCTTAGGGCTGTACTCACTTTTGTTGCCAGCGGTTTAGACATTAATGGCTGTATGTTGAGTTATTTTGAGGGGACAGCAAATTTACACTGTTATACAAGCTGCGCACTCACCACTTTACACTGTAGCAAAGTGTCATTTGTTCAGTGTTCTCACATGAAAAGATATAATAAAATAGTTATAAAAAATGTGAGGGGTGTACTCACTTTTGTGAGATGCTGTATATATATCTGTGTGCAGCAGCAAAAAAAAAAAAAAAATCTCTCCCACCCCCCCAATCAGGCCAGCGTAGGGCGCCGGACACATACACTCCTTTTTATTATACCAGCTGTCAGTCTAACTGGGTCTGGGTGGTGATTTGGGTTATTTTTTTATCAAAGAAATGTAGCAGAATACACTTTGGCCTAATTTAAGAAAAAAAATATGTATTTGCAAAACTTTATAACAGAAACTAAGAAAATATTTTTTTTTTATGTTCAATATTTTTTCTTTCATATAGAAAAACATAAAAAAAACCCTGTGATGATTAAATACCACCAAAAGAAAGCTCCGAACGTGAGGTGGTTAATATGTCTGCACTATATAATTAAAATAAATAAATTAAACATACCCTTCCACTCTCCACAATCTCCTTTTGCAGATCGGTAGAGGTTATCACGAGCAGCCGAATGGCCTGCAATGGAAAGAAGCCGATATCGCCATTTATATGGAATTTGAATACATTAACATTTTTATAAAAACGTGTGTGTGTGTGTGTGTGTGTATGTATGTATGTATGTATGTATGTATGTATGTATGTATGTATGTTTGTGCGTATGCGAGTGATGACAATTCTGAGGCATTTAAACAGTGACACCTAGAGGCATATTTATAAAATGTATTTGTAATTCATGCTGCATGTACTGTACATGTAAAAAGAAAAAAAAACAACCCTTGGGTGGTTTAGTGAATATGTGGTTGGGTAAGGGATGGATGCCACAAGGTCCTGTTATTCAGCCGCTTGATTGTTCTTAGTGGCGACGGGAGGAGAAACCCCCCCTCCCCCCACCCTCGGTGTTTCTCTGGGCTCTCCCGTGTGATCAGGGACCCGGAGAACGAATCGGCCGGCACCGGAAGAGAGGCATAGAGATTTGAGGGGACAGATGGTCCCCTGCAATCTCTATGATTCTCGGAGGGCCGGGTATGATGTTATGACGTCACGCCTGGCCCGCACATAAACAAAGCCGAGATGTCGGCTAGAAAAGCATCAGCATTGTCATTTTGTTGATCTGATTCTTTCCAGCCTGGAGGAGAGATGTGGGGTCTTATAGACCCCACATCTCTCCATAAAGAGGACCTGTCATGCACCATACCTATTACAAGGGATGTTTACATTCCTTGTGATAGGAATAAAAGTGATAAAATACAATTTGTTAAAGGGAAAGTTTAAAAAATAAATAAGTACTCCCGCAAGCTCGTACGCAGAAGCAAACACATATGTAAATTATGTCTAAACCACACATGAGGTATCACGCGAACAGAGTGAGAGCAACAATTCTAGTATGAGACCTCCTCTAACTCTAAACAGATAACCTTGAAAAAAATTTCAACCGTCGCCTATGAAGATTTTGAAGTACCGAAGTTTGGCACCATACCACGAGTGTGCGCATGACATGTGAGATATTTATTTACTCAGCTAAACATCATCCGTTACATTATAAAAAAAAAAAAAAAAATGGGCTAACTTTACTGGGTTTTTTTTTTGTTTGTTTTTTTTTCTTAAAAAAAAAAAAAAAAATCGCGTTTGAAAAATTACTGTGCAAATATTGCGCAACATAAAAAGTTCCAATGACCACCATTTTATTCCCTAACAATGTTTGGGGGTTCTGAGTAATTTTGTTGTTTGGTGTCAGAATAAAAAAATGCTTATTAAAACAAATCTGTTGAGATTGCATAGTGAGAGTGAAATCAGTTTTGAGAGAATGAGCCTTCTTATCACAATGTCTAGAAGGCAGCGAAATGCACCCAGGAGTGAAATTGCCACATTTCAAAAGGTTCTTAAACTGTTAAAACAACAAATAAAAATCTCACCTTCATTAGGTCTGTACATGAGTTGAGGATCCTGTCCAAAGATATAAAACAAAATGAACAAAACACAAAATGTTAATTTTATTCAATGTTAAAGCAAACCTGTTAAAGTCCTGGATAGTTCAAACAAACATATAGGGAATACAATTCACAATTGGATACAATTTCAGTGAAAGTCATGTGTCAAAAAGACTAACAGATCCCCAAATGCTACAGGTTAAATCACAGATAAATTGCATACATTTGAAGTGGAGCTCAGTCCCACTGTTTTCCTTTTTTTTTATATTGTGTCCACTTATCACTTTTAAAAAATGAAGATTGAGACTTGGCACCAAAAATCTGCTTCTACAAGTTAAATTATAACTTGTGGCAAAACTTTTTTGTTTTGGATAGAGTGGAGATTGGTTAGAGCGCATGCCAGTTTTTTATTGCTGTCTGTGTGCATCCATTAGGGAGATTCACCCTCTCCATTTGTCCTGTTTACCATTATCATGGTCCAGCAACTGCATTCTCTACTTACAATCTGAAAAGACATGTTGAAGGGCCCTGAAATGAAACTGAGCAAAGGATAACCCCTTGAAGGACCCACCCAAAACTTTCCAATGTTTGTACAGTCCAATGTCCAATAAATTCCAGTAGTGGAGCAGACTGCTGCTTGACTATTTGATTGTCCAAAGTAACTGGTAACAGTAATACCCTGGGTACGTAGTAAACCCAAGACTGGATCAACATCTTAGTGAGTACCCTGGGAGCAGGTGATTAGCTGAATGGCAAGGCTACATACTGAAAATTCCAGTTCTACTGCAAAACACAGGAACTGTTGGTGAGGCTGGAAAATTGAGACGTTTACATAAGAGTCCTTGATATCCACTTACAACAGAAAGTCCCCCTGCTGTAGAGAGGCAACTACCGAATAGACAGGTTCCATTCAGAATGTTTGCACCTGGAGGAGTCTATTTCAATCCAGAATTGGATGAAAATCACCATTCGGCTTGTGAATCATAAAGAGGCTCAAGAAGAAACTGTAAAATGAAAACTCTTCTGGGCCAGCCTGACGTGATCACCCCTTGTGAGAGTAGACAATAGTGTCTGAAAAAAAGACTGCCCATCTTTCTAATTTCAAAAACACATTTGAGATCATAAAGCACGGAGAGGGAAGTTTCTGAAATTCTAGCTTGTAACTTCGAACCACCACACTGTGGACCCAAATCTCCTTGGTTCAAACGTCTGTGAAAGCCAGTAATCATCTCCTCCACTTAAGGAATTGGGGGCTCCCCTTATGAGAGTGCTTGTCCCCAGGCTTTGAAGGTTTTCAAATCCAGGTCTGCTTGCAGAATAAAGCTTGGACTTGGTTTGGCACTGCAACACAATGCCACCCTTCTGCAATCAATATGCGCAAGGAGTTGGGCATACATTGTCAACAAGTCCTGAATGGTCGTCGAGGTCCCAGGGGGGCAGTGCTGTGGACTCAGCCCCACCCTACAGAGATGAGGGAGACACTGATGAAGACCCACTAACATTGGGAATACCAGGTTCCAGATTAGCGGTGCTGGTTTCTTAAGAAGTAGATACCCTCGGAACCTCTGTGGGATTATGGGATAGAGTCACCAATAGCAGCAGGATTGTCCCCATGTGTCTCTGTGCAGGCATGTTGTGGCAGCATATCGGTAATGCAACTAGGCCCAAAGTGTGAGGCAAAGCAGCAATTCACTACAGGTGGGCAGTGGTAAAAGTTCAAAGGCCTACGAGTTTGGTGATGTGGCTTGCAAGCAGGAGCAGCAGCTGGATAACTCTTCCTCCTATGTTGACTGGCAGTAAACAGTGCTCAAAGTATGAGCGATACTACACCCAGCGGATGATGTCAGAATTCAGTCACTCAGAGTCACCCCCTACTGGGATTAGGTGGTAGAGAAAGGAAATTTGAAAAGGGTCCAAGGGTGCAACAGGTCAGGCAGCTTCCCGTTACTGAGGCCCAAAGATCATATTCCTGGCTAGTTACACATATCTAGTCCCGCAGGGAACAGGTACAGCCTCTATAGCTAGGAAATGCCAAACAAGATAGCTGCTATACAGGGACCAGATCAAGCGGCGATGTAGTAGGAATCTAAAGTCCATAGAAGAGGAGAAAAATTACCAAAAGTTTAGATGTTCTCAGCAGAGCTAAATAGAAAATGCATCTTCCCAGGACACTAGCAAAAAAACAGAGTATGCTAGGTATGGGAGGGATTATACTAGGAGCTGGCGTACAATTGTTCTGTTTGACAGTGTTTAATCCTTCTGTAGGTGGCAGTATAACCAAACTGTATCTGAATTCCTGTGCCCATCAATGAACAAGAAAGAAAATGAACTTTAGCTATATTTTACTGTGGTAGAAAATGCTCATGAGACTTTTCTGAATCAGACTGATGCAATAACTGACCTTTCATTTACTTCTAGCTTGACTCCAGAGCTGTCTTTCCGAGCTTGGTTCATCATTTCCTGTCAGGGAACACCACATCAATTTTGGAAAAGTTTTTATTTTTATTTTTTTAATGGCAAAGCATTTTATTTTACACTAGAAAGGTGAAAGGACAGACACTATCAAAATTGAATACAACTGGAATAAAAATAAATGGTTATGTTTATAAACATTACTATACTGATCAATAAAAAGTAGGCAAATATAAATAAGGGCCCTGTTAATCTTACCCACCTTTGCGTTTAGCATGTTATTTGTGAACTAATTTAATTGGGTAAAGTGCCTGAAAATCGGATGAGAGAACTCAATTTCCATACCAGACACACCTTGTAGTGCTGTAGTAACAGGGAGGTTATGCAATACAAAGAGGCTTGATGAATCAGGACAAGTTATCAAGAAGCAGACAACATGTAGAACCAGAAAGGGCACTCTGACTAATGAAAATAAACATCAGCCACAATGAACTTAAGTCTTTTATTCTCCTAGTCAGATGAGCAGTAACCACGATGACCTATTTCCAAACAATATGAAAGACAGTTGTGTACTTCAAAACATTACAGAAAAAAAATCTTGACATGCAGTTTTATTGCCTCCAGTGGTCCCCAACCTTTTTAGCACCAGAGACCGGTTTCATGGCAGCCAATTTTCCCACGGACTGCAGAGCAGGGTTTGGGGGCGGAGTTGTGGTTATGTTAGATGGGTCAGGGGATAGGATAATTGCAGAGTTTGTCCTCAGCCCCTCTTCACACTACAACCCCTCCTGTACAGCACAGTTCTCCCTTTACATCAGTATCCACAGTCCCCCCTTACATCATAGTCCCCCCCTTTAAAGCAGTCCCACAGTGTCCTCAGTTTACCTTCACATCACAGCCCCCCTTTACATTACAGTTCTCCCCTTTCCATTAATGTAACAGGGACTGCTCTGTAACAGGGGCACTATAATGTAAAAAGGGAGCACCATCATATAAAGCGGACTGCACTGTTAAGAGGGTACTGTGATATGAGGACTGCACTGTTACGGGGGAACTGTGATATAAAGGGAACTGCCCTGTTAAGGGGGTACTGTTACATAAAGGGGTCTGCCCTATAATGGGGGCACTGTAATAATTACAGTGTCCCTATCTATCCTCCATCACAGTGCCCCTGCAATCACAGAGGTCAGTATTTTTTTTTCACGGTGAATAAAGTTCGCTTTATTGATAGTTGACATACAAGTTACAATCCAGAAAAACAGTGTTAAAAACGTACAGCAAGAAAGGAATAGGAATACAGTATACTCCACGTGGAATACAAGATTTTTTTGTACAAACTTCTCCGACATTAACCAGGTGAGGCCAGTGGACACCCAGATACCGCAGAACAGTCAATGTAACAAGGTAGCCACTGTACCCCCCATCAGATCCTGCAAGGGGGGAAGAGGGGGGGGGGGGAAGAGGGGGGGGGGAGTAGAAGGGAGGGGGGGAGTAGAAGGGAGGGGGGGAGTAGAAGGGAGGGGAGGGCGGGTAGCAAAGGGGAAGACAAAGGGAGAAGGGGAACAAGAGGAGGAGCATGACAAGGGAAAGAAAAGGAAGAGGGGGAAAGGAAGGGACGAGGGAGGGAGACCATCCCCTACGGACCCAGCAGTAGCAGTTCTGGTTTCTATATACCCCCTCTATCTCCTCCCGTCCAGGGCAGCCATATGCCGTCAAATTTCTTAGGACACTTCCTACTTATATATGTCATTTTGTATAACGGTAGGGCCTTATTAATGATGTCATCCCACAAAGCCACCGACGGGGGGGAAGCAGAAGTTCAGCGAAGGAGAATGGCCTTCTTGGCATAATAAAGCAAAAACGCTACCAGGAGTTTGGAGTAGCGAGACCGCTGGTCCTCCTCCTGAATGCCAAGAAGAGCCAGCTCCGGGGACCGGGGTAGGGACAAGCCAAGACGCTCATCAATGATGTCAAACACGTCAGTCCAGAAGCCGGCCACAACCGGGCAGCTCCAGAACATATGGAAGAACGTTCCCATATCCGTTTTGCACCTGGTACAGGCAGGGTCTCTTTGCTGGTACAGTCTGTGCAGGCGCTGCAGGGTATAATAAACTATGTAGAAACTTGGTCTGTATTACTTTATCCCTAGATGAAATCACCAGGCCTAGGCTATCCTCAAAGCAGTCATTCCAATCCTCTCTCGCCAGGGTAGGAATATCCCTCTTCCAGGCCTCCCACAATTTCTCCATCTTAGGAGAGTCCACACTAATTAGCGAGATGTATAAGGACGAGAGAGGCTTGGAGAGCTGGTCCTGGGTCAATAGCTCCTCCATGGGGTCCATAGAGAGGCACGTGACTTCTGGCAGCTGCGCCCTGGCTGCATGTCGTAGTTGGTGGTAGCGGAAGTACATCCACCCGGGTAATTTAAATTTGGTGGCGAGTTCCCCATACGACTCCAATCTTCCATGCATGATCATGTCTCCTACCGTCTTCACCCCGTAGCGCACCCACACCATCGGGTCAGGTACAGTCCGAAAATGCGGGAACACAGGGTTCCCCCACAGCGGCTGCCGGGGTGACCAGACTCCTGGCCTAATAAACCGTCTCCTGGCCAACCCCCACACCCTAAGTGTCGTCCTAGTCGGCAGTGGAAGCCCAGGGCGTGCGCCAGGCCCTCTGTACACTAAATTGCCAAGGTCGTCCAAAGAACCCACTCCAGCTGCCTCAAGGCAGACTGCAGCGTTTGTCCTAGAAGGGGCAAACCCCCAACGGACCGACACGAAGATCGACTATGGTCTCTGCTTAATTGGTGTAATTTCAATCCATGTATGGCCCGATTAACCACTACGCAGTCCCTAAACATCCTTCCACAAACCTTTACATTTTTCCTTCCCAGATTACTTCATCCTCCTCTCCCATACATAGTGCCCACTGTCATACTCTCCACACTCCTCTCCTGTACATAATACTCACTGTCATACCCTCCATACTCCTCTCCTATACATAGTGCCCACTGTCACACCCTCCACACTCCTCTCCTGTACATACTACTCACTGTCATTCCCTCCATACTCCTCTCCTATACATAGTGCCCAGCGTCATACCCTCCCTCCACACCCCTCTCCTGTAATTACTGCTTACTGTCCTACTCTCCACACTTCTCTCCTGTACATAGTGCCCACTGTCATACCCTCCACACTCCTGTACATATTGCTCACTGTTATACCCTCCACACTGTTCTCTTATACATAGTGCCCAATGTCATACCCTCTACACTCCTCTGCTGTGCATACTGCCCACTGTCATACCCTCTACACTCCTCTCCTGTACATAGTGCCTTCTGCCATACCCTCTGCACTCCTCATGTACATAGTGCCCACTGTTAGACCCTCCACATTCCTCTCCCTCACCTGCACATACTTCCCACTTTTATACCATCCATACTCCTCCCCTATGCCTCTTACCCACAAAAACTGTTCTTTAAAATTATACTGAATATCCTCAATGTTACCAGCTCTAGAATGGGCACACTTTTGTCAGTTCAACTAAAGGAAATCTCACAGTCCTCATATTTGTTCTGCCCCATTATTAGTATTTATTTAATTTTGTAATTACTATTGTGATGTATAGAGGAACATAGGGGATGTCAGCTACTCTAAATCTAGCAATTGTAAAAAAGCGTTCCTGAAAATATTTTTGAAATGTTGACAACTATGCACTTAGGCACTGCCCAAGGGCCACAGGGTCAGTAGGGGGCCCCATGAGAGGCTCGTGATATTAAAGCAGTAGTAAACTTTTCGAACATTACTACTTTTTAGAGGCCCTGGGGTAGGTTATGCCATAATGTACAAGTATGCCCAGCATATTAGCACATTAGGGTACACTTAAATTGTCAGACTGAGCCCTCCAGTGCTGTGCTGTGATCAATCCGGTGGGGCCTGGGCACTAACATCTTCACCCGGTCTTCCTTCTCGGTTCTGTGCCTTTCGGTCACTTGCCTTGATGTCATTCCCACACATGCTCATGTGCATCCTCTTTCTCTCACCCCCCCCTTTCTCTCTCATCCTCGATCCCTTACCCCTCACACCTCTTTCATCCCCTTTCTCTCTCTCCCTCTCTCATCCTCCCTCTCTCTCTTTAAATTTAATTTGTTATAACAAAAAAAAGTTTGCATTTTTATTTACTTGTTTATAAAAGGCCCTACCAAAATCCTCAGCACCAGGCCCATGATGTTCTTAATCTGGCCCTGCTTAGGGGCAACCATCTCCTGATAAGTGGAATAAAATTCTACGGGAATACCATCCGCCCCCGGGGACTTCCCCACCTGCATTTGGGCCATTGGAACCTGAACCTCCTCCAACGATATGTCCCTCTCCAGGTGGTCCACTGCCCCCCGGGACAGGGCAGGAAGTTCCACCCTGTCCAGGAAGGCCAGCAGAGCCGAGTCATCGTAGTCTACCCTAGTGGAATATAAGGCGCTATAATAGCACACAAACCTAGTCAGGATCTCTTCCGGGTCCGTGATAGGGGTCCCCCCCTCGTCTCTGACCCTGCCAATATGGGCGCTGGTAAAATGTCCTCGGGATAACCATGAGAGCAGCCTCCCATTTTTATCCCCATACACAAAGATTTTCTGAGCAGTGCCCAGCATAGACAGTATTTTTATATCGTTTTTAAAATGTCCCTTGGGTGATTAAATACACTGCTCAAAAAAAAAAAAATTAAAGGAACACTTTTTAATCAGAGTATAGCATCAAGTCAATTAAACTCATGGGATATTAATCTGGTCAGTTAATGAGCAGAGGGGGTTATTAATCAGTTTCAGCTGCTTTGGTGTTAACGAAATTAACAACAGGTGCACTAGATGGGCAACAATGAGACCAGCTCCAAAATAGGAATGGTTTTACAGGTGGAGGTCACCGACGCATCTTTTTTGACCGTTTTTCACTTGTTTTGCATTTGGCTAGGGTCAGTGTCACTACTGATAGCATGAGGCAATACCTGGACCCTAGAGAGGTTACACAGGCAGTACAACTCCTCCAGGATGGCACATCAATATGCCATTGCCAGAACATTTGCCGTGCATACCAGCACAGTCTCAAGAGCATGAAGGAGATTCCAGGAGACAGGCAATTACTCTAGGAGAGCTGGACAGGGCCATAGAAGGTCTTAATCCATCAGCAGGGCCAGTATCTGCTCCTTTGTGTAAGGAGGAACAGAATGAGCACTGCCAGAGCCCTACAAAATGACCTCCCGCAGGCCACTGGTGTGAATGTCTCTGACCAAACAATCAGACTTCATGAGTGGCCTGAGGGCCCGACATCCTTTAGTGGGCCTTGTGCTCAATGCCGAGGACCATGGAGCTCGACTGACATTTGCCACTGACCACCAGAACGGGCAGGTCCGCCACTGGCACCCTGTGCTTTTCAGAGATGAGAGCAGGTTCACCCTGAGCACATGTGACAGACAGAGTCTGAAGAAGCTGTGGAGAACGTTATGCTGCCTGTAACATCGTTCAGCATGACTGGTTTGGTGGTGGCTCAGTGATGATCTGGGGAGGCATATCCATGGGGGGGACACACAGACTTCTACAGGCTAGACAATGGCACACTGACTGCCATTAGGTATTGTGATTAAATCCTTGGCTCCACTGTCAAACCCTAAGGTGGTGCAGTGGGTCCTGGGTTCCTCCTTCGTGACAATGCCCGATCTCATGTGGTGAGAGTATGCAGCCAGTACCTGGAAGATTAAGGAATTGATAAGCTCCCCACGCTGGACTGACCTAAATCCAATAGAACACCTCTGGGACATTATGTTTCGATCCATTCAACGCCGCTAGGTTGTACCTCAGTCTGTTCAGAATCACAGCAATGCCCTAGTCTAGATCTGGGAGGAAATACCCCAGAACACAATCCTTCGTCTCACTAGGAGCATGCCCTGACATTATCATGAATGCATACAAGACGTGAGTTTGTAATAACAACATTTCAGCAAAATGGATTAGCCCACTGCATAATTTTTTCACTTTTATTTTCAGGGTATCTTTGAATTCAGCCCTCTGTAGGTTGATAATTTTCATTTCCATCAAACAATGTGGCATACTTTCATTCCTAAAAAAATTACCCAGTCCATATTAGTATAGATATCCAGCATGATATTTTTCTCTATTGAAATCTGATGTGTTTTCAAAGAGTTTCTTAATTTTTTTTTGCTTTTGCTTATTGTTAGAAATGGTTGCCCAAATGTATTGTCATTGTTGAACCTAAATACATTTTTTATACGCTGCAACCCTTCATTTAGACTTTCTGCTATATACTGAGCCTGAAGGGCAGGGCTCTTGCTGGAGTTCATCTTATTAGCAAGTGCTGTTAACCTTTCCTTCTACTATTTAAAACATTTACACACACACACACACACACACACACACACACACACACACACACACACACACACACACACACACACACACACACACATTAGAAACGCAGCTGGCTCACCTCAATTCTTCGAACAGCATCTTCAATAGCAGCATAAGTAGATGCCATCTCCTTATCCACCATGTCACCCAGCTCTTCCTGTCTGATATCCAAGCTCTTGGGCCTCAATTCCTGGAAAACAAAATGTTTCATGTAACTAAGCAGCTTTAAAAGTAAGACAATACTGGGATTTAAATCTTGTAAGGTGCCAAAATGTGCTTATTATTGCAAATGATGAAGATAATTTACATGGGTACAGAAAAGATGGAAAGGCCGCATACAGTGTCCTTTAGTGGAATCCCTCTAGGGATATATAGAGAAGTCAGAGGCTAAATACTAAAAACCTGGCATGACTGTGCAAGATATTTGGAGAGATCAGCAGATTTGAATCTAGCTGGTGGCTGTGATACATCAGGCTTTCTGTAGATGACAGACTACAAGGAGCCAGCAATTGCAGTGTTTTAGAATCCTTTTTTCTGCATCACAATCAGGTGTTCTTAGAACATATTACTCACAAAAGTAAGTGGGGCGTATTGGTGCATTTCATCAATGCATAGATGAAAACCTGAACTACTGAGCAAGTAGACTGTATTCCAGTAATATTCATTTTTAGTATAGAAATAAGCTCTGCATTCAGTACGTATAAATAAATTAAATAAATAAATATTACAGATCAAACTAACAACATTGAAATGGCAGCACTTCTGTCACAAATCGGTGCACATGAAAAACTATTATGCTAATTATCTTAAAAAAAAAAAAGACAAGAAAAGTATACCTCTCCCAGTCCAAGTATATTCTGTAATGTCCTTCTAACTTCCCCCAGATCTGCTTCTTTTAAGGACTGTTTGTCTTTCAACTCCTTCAGATATTGTAAACTCTGATTTCCACACTCCCGGCAGCTGTCATTCAGCCCTAAAACAAAGATATGCCTAATATGTATAAAAAAAAGGGGGCAACAGTACAAAAACATACCATAGCAAGGAGAGATGAACTTACGGTCTCCATGGTCTGGTGGAGCCAAGTGTGAGGTAGCGCTGCCGTTTACAATGGTGTCTGCAGTTAAATGTGCAAATTGTGCAAGAGCTCCAACTAAATCTGAGGCATCTGAAGGAGGGAATCACATTGTCATATTAAAAACAAGCATTAGGCATAACCTACAGAAAAATAGCTACAGAGCTATTCTGCATATCTACCATGTTTAATACTCTGCATATAAGATAGGACTTGTACAATACAGCTGAATATATCAAACTATCATACTGTACTGTAGTTGCATTCACTACACATAATATGGCAACACTGTGTTCTGCAGCAGTAAGGCCGACTTCCTGTCTGCTGCTGAAACAAAAAGGAATTTTGACTTGTCTGTAATTTACATATCTTTGCATACAAAACAGGACATAGGCTGAGTATTCATAGACCTTTGGTTATAAGCAAAGCTTTAGAGAGCACACTCCTTTGGCCTACCGTATAACCCTACACCACTCAGAGTCCCCAGTTTTCTAGCAAGCAATGCAGAGTAACCAAGGAAAAGAAGAGTGGGTGATCTGTATCCTGTAGCATACTCCAAGATATTAAATCTACTTGCAAGTCAAAATTTCTCTAATCTTAATTGTTCAGTACAGAGCACAGGCTGAGTATTCATAGACCCCAGTAGGTCCCCAAGCAACGAATGAGAAGAGTGGGCAAACACTAGACAGATGAAAAAAATGTCAACTGAAGCGCAAAAATGGAATCTACGTGAAATAATTTGAGTGAAAACAGCTGCAACACTTAAAATATGTTCAGTAACCAAAGATAATATATAAAATAAGTGATAGTGCGGCGCTATAATCAATTACTCGCACTATAATAAAGTGCAATGTGCTACTAGTACAAAATACACTACAGTGCAAACTACAAGACCATCAAGGAAAAAGAATCACTAAGTAATCCAACTCAGCCAAAAAAACCTAACACCAACAATAATAGATCTAAAGTGTCTAGTGTTAAATATACATCAGAATAAAGTGCACAAGTGCTACTGTGTCCAATTAAATTAGCGAACCCCACTTATTCAAAAGAGTGACCCCTAGGGGGGAGACACCACACCCCTTGGGGAAAAAAATAAATAAAAATTAAATAATTGAAAATAGTAACACGTGCAAATCCCGCTATAAATTGATAAAGAACAATACATATAAATATACGCAATACTAAAAATGAGAAAGTGTGAATGTGCAACTAATGCGCTAACAATCATGCAGGGATAATTGAGCACACAGTTATGCAAACACCAGAAGAACCCTGGTGATCCTAAATCAGGTCATTAAACCAGGTCCTATTCCTTATGGATCAGCTGAGCAGATATTTCAAGAAAACAAACATACAGCCAACTTCTGAATGGTTTAAAGTCACAATTATTTCAGAAAACCATGCTGCCAACTTCTGAGCGAGTTAGAGTATCAGTGTATTACATTAAACTGAGCAGGTAATCTTCAGATATTGAATAGTCAATATTGCCCAGAAAGAAGATTGTCAAGCGATGTTAGGATAATACAGTCAGATACCGCCGCTGAACCATCTAGGAGGCTCTTGCATCTGTCACAGGCTCCGCCTACGCGTTACGTCACGTGACTTTTTCAACCCTTGTCTGATCGTATTATCCTAACAGCGCTCGATATTCCCTGTTTACATGAGTGGATTAGATTGATGTTCTCTAGCCACCTGCCTACTGCAGCATTGCGCAATGATTTCTTTCATTTTCTCTTCCCTGGAAGCTTCCATCTACCCATGAGTGCAGTATCAGCAGATTGTGTCTGAATCTTCTTTCTGGGCAATATTGACTATTCAATTTCTGAAGATTACCTGCTCAGTTTAATGTAATACACTGATACTCTAACTCGCTCAGAAGTTGGCAGCATGATTTTCTGAAATAATTGTGACTTTAAACCATTCAGGAGTTGGCTGTATGTTTGTTTTTGAAATATCTGCTCAGCTGATCCATAAGGTATAAGATCTGGTTTAACGACCCGATTTAGGATCACCAGGGTTCTTCTGGTGTTTGCATAACTTTGTGCTCAATTATCCTTGCACGATTGTTAGAGCATTAGTTGCACAATTTGCACTAATTTTTAGCATTGCATATATTTATATGTATTGTTCTTTATCAACTTATAGCGGGATTTGCACGGGTTACCATTTTCAATTATTTAATGAATTCTCCCCCCCCCCCCCCAAGGGGTGCGGCGCCTCCCCCCTAGAGGTCACTCTTTTGAATAAGCAGGGTTCACTAATTTAATTGGACACAGTAGCACTTGTGCACTTTATTCTGATGTATGTTTTGTACTAGACACTTTAGATCTATTATTGTTGGCGTTTATTGTTTTTTTTTTTTGGCACAGTAATTTGTACTACCATAAGGTTATTTAAGGTCGAGTTGGATTACTTAGTGATTCTTTTTCCTTGACAGTCTTGCAGTTTGCACTGTAGTGTATTTTGCACTAGTAGCACATTGCACTTTATTATAGTGTGGGCAATTTATTATAGCATAGCACTATCACTTATTTTATACTAGACAAACAGAACTGTGTAAACAGGCCCAACAACAAGGGTCAAGAGATCCAAAATCAGAGTGCTGCTGTAAGAACCTTGTGGCTGAAAGCTGCATCGGCAGAAGACAGGACATCCACCTAGTAAAACTTTAAAAAGGTTTGAACAAAGGACAAGGAGGCAGACTCACAAACCTGTGTCACAGAGGCTTAGTACTGGAATGCCCAGGAAACACCCAGCAATCTAGTGGAGAAGGCACGTAAACGTGCAGGACAAGTGATTTTCCTTTAGTGTGCAAGCTGCTTTAGCAAAGTCAAAGTACATATGTGTAGGGCATCTTTATAGGCAGCTTTAGCTGTCCAGGCTTTGATCCACAAGGTTCTGCACACATGTGAATGCAGATTAGAGCCATCTGGAAAATTGCTTCATTACCCCTTTGAAAACATCCACAAAACAGCAAGCAAAAAGGTAATTACTGTAACTGCTCAGTTAAGGCACAGTTCTTGAATAAATGATTATGTTTGTTATTCATTGCCCTAGTCCCGTTAGCTACAAACTGATAGAAATTGCAGCAACAGCTGGTTGCAGAACTGGGCGTGCAGGTGTAAACACAGCAGAATCAATTACTTGGACAGACCATATAGCAAAAAACTTTTTCCATATATCAGAACTCTTTCCATTGGAAGAGCTTGGCAATTATTTTCAGAGGAGTGAAAATCCTTTCTGAATTGATCCAATCATCATAAATTGTTCTAGGTCTTTTTAAATTTTGCACTTTTTGTGTACCCAAAGGGGCATAGTGAGATAGAGGAGAATAAAGCGCAACAAGGCTGAGGCTTTTGCGCACAGCAGAAGTGAACATATCCACATTATTATACAGGATTTATATAGCACCAACAGTTTGCGCATCGCTTTACAACATGAGGGCAGACAGTACAGTTACAATACAATTAGAAACAGGAGGAATCAGAGGGCCCTGCTCGTTAGAACTTGCAGTCTAAAAGGGAGGGTCAAGTGATACAAAAGGTAATAACTGTTGTGGGGGGAGGGGGAAGGTGAGCGGATGGAAAAAATAAAAGTACAGTTGTTAGGTGAAGGCAGGATAGGCTTCTCTGAAGAGAAAACCTTAGAATGAAGGCTCCTTGAGGGCAGGGACTGATGTGAATATACAATGTTTATGTGCAGTGCTGCGTAAACTGATAGCGCTATATAAAATTACCTGTAATAAATAAAAACATTTTTTAGGGATCGCCTATAAGTGGCCAGAGTAGGAGATAGATAGCGAGATTGGGGTAGAGAATTTCATGGGGTAGAGAATTTCATAGGGTGGGAGAGGTTTGGGAGAAGTCCTGGCGGCGTGCATGGGAGGAGATGACGAGGGAACGAGAGAGAAGGGGGTCTTGGGAGGAAGAAGGAGAACGATTTGGTTGGTATTTTGAGATTAGGTTTGTGAAGTAGCTGGGGGCAGAGTTGTGGATGGATTTGTAAATTGTTGTTAGTATTTTGAATTAAATTTGTTGGGCAAGTGTCAGCCAATTGAGGGATATGCAAGCATTTTGTGTGAAGCTGGAACTGCAGGTGTATAGGATTCTGGTGGTGAAAAATCTTCTACAGCCTCCTCCAACACTGCCTCTGGGTCACTTCATTTCTTTGTATGTCCACCTCGCTTATTTAGGGTCTAGCCTTCGTCCATCACTGTGAGCATAGCCCCAAAGGGGTCTTCAGGGTCTAGACCTTTATAGCAACCTGATGCGAATTACACATTGAGCTTAGTGCCACTGTGAGCGCCCTTACAGGATCCAGTGCCGGAAGCAATCTTACATGTGGTCCCTGCGGTGTAAGGTTTGGGTATTGTTCCCAGGATTTTACAGGAAGTTGCACGGATCTGGATGTACTACTTCTATAGTATTAGAAGACAGTGAAAAGTTGAGGAATTCAAAGATAAAAGAAACTAGTTAAGCCAAGAGTGATTTCTCGGGTGTAATTCCACCTTGTTAACATTTTATAGTTCATTTCCGTTGTCTTGGAGGATATAGATGAAATGTGGGAGAGGTGTAGGATCTTGGAACATTGATTGGCTATTAGATGGCCTTGTAAGTCCCTTTCCCATCTATCTAGGAACGAACATTGAGGTGTAGAGGTTAACATTAATAAGGCTTGGTAGAAGTTGGATATAGTTTTGATGGGGGGCAGGGCCTGGTAAATATCTCCTCCACTGGGTTCGAATTCTCTTTAGAACGCAAGGGTCTGGGAAGGGAATTAACAAACTTCCCTAATTGATGGTATTTCGACTCCTGAATGAGAGCGATTCTTTCAGGGTGATATCCGAGATAGGTAGTAGTCCCGAGGTATTTACTATCTGAAAGAGCATGAGGGGGTGAGCCTGAGGTTGTTATTAAAACTTGAGTCCAGATTTCCCGGTGGAAAGTAGTCGGGCCCTGTTAGCTGCATAAGTGGAGAGTTGTGGAGCCACTTATGAGTTCGGCATAAGGAGTCCCATGCAGCAAGGGAGGATTTGGTAAGAGGAGAGGCAGTCAATGGTAACTTTCTTTAACTGTTGGGTATCCATATCAGCGGGTACATTTCTTTTCCACATAAGTCTATTTCCAGCTGCACCCATAACTTTGACTCCCGGTGGTTTTTCCAGTCCAATAGGCGATTTAGAATTGTAGCAAGATAGTACTTTTTAAAATCTGGAAGTGCCAGACCACCGCTCGTTTAGGTTTTATTAACCATGTATAGGCTATTCGTGGTTTTATACGATTCCATATAAACCTGCCTATTATAGATTGAATACATTTAAAGAATCCCAAGAGGGACTCTATATGGGATCATCTGAAATACAAAGAGCAGCCTGGCAATATGTTCATTTTTACTATCGCAATTTTCCCTAGCCAAGAATGTGCTAGTTGATACAATTTTTGTAGGTCTGACCTAATTGCATTCAGGACAGTTATGTAATTTTTGCGAAACAGAGAGGCGAGGTTGGGCGTGAGATATATCCCAAGGTACTTTAGGGCTGACGGTTGCCATTGAAAGGGGAATGTAGATTGTAAGCTCACTCCTTGCCTATGTGGGACTGATATGTACAGTATCTCGGACTTCGAGAAATTAATTTTAAAATTAGGTATTGTGCCGAATTTGTGGAAAGCTGCCATGAGATTGGGAAGGGAAATTACTGGTTGCTGTACGTAGAAGAGGATGTCATCTGTGTATATGCAGCGTATTTATGTTCCATTGGTCCTATCTTAACTCCCTGAATACTAGGGTCGTTGCGTATTATATTTAAAAAGGGTTCAAGTGATATTGCAAAAAGGATAGGGGACAGCCCTGCCGAGTTCCGTTATATAAGAAAAAGGTGTCGCTCAGTGTTCCATTGAGTCTCAGTTGTGCTGAGGGGGTTTGGTACAGTGCCACTATTTTTGTTAAATTTGGGCCTATCCCAATATGTGAAAGTGCGGCTAATAGATACTCCCAGTCCACCCTATCAAATGCTTTTGTAGACGGGAGGAGGGTGGGCTGGGAGTACCTCCGCACATATGATATCAGAGAGAGGGTTCTGAGTGAATTATCACAAGCCTCACTCCCCGGTATGAAACCCGTCTGTTCGCTGGAAATCCACTGGAGTATAAGAGGAAGGAAACAAAGATGAACGATACAAAGATATAAACTTAGGTGCATACAAACCAAGAAGGGTTTAGGAGAAAATGGGGTGGATAAAATAGAAATTATGATGGGGATCATTTGTTTTTGTTTACATCTCTTTAAAATAGGTTTGTTAAAATTTTTATAATAAAAGTAGAAGGTATTTTAAAACAAGAAACGTGTAAATGAGTTATTAGTCTATTGGTTAGTGCCATTATAATAGGGATATGGTGAGGTCTCTACCATCTAGTTGATTTCATATAGAGAGACATCTAGAGGTCAACTATAAGAATGACAGAGGGATACCCTATTGCTAAGATTTTGAGTCATCAAGATTTGCAAATAAACAGAGTGTGTGTGTGTGCGCGCGCACACACACACATACAAATATATTTTTGTTTTGTTTTTTTCTCCTCGAAAGTTTCTCTTAATTAATAACGTTACTATTTTTAGTGAGAGTTTTTTTTTCTAACTTCAGAATGTAAGTAAAAAATGCTGCGAATGGTGGTCCGTTCAATAGGCCTCGAGTGGGACTGAGGCTGCGCATGAATTTGAGCTTCCTATTGGCTCTTTACGATCGATTGGCACACTATAAACAACGTTGACCCTGTGACCAGGTACGCTTCCTGAAGACGTGAAAATGAAACGCACGTTGAGGCGGTACCTGGTCCTCGTCGTATACGCAATTTTCCGGTCCTCTTGGTTATTGGTCGTATTCGGTGGAACGCACACTGCGCACAACAAGGAACCACGAATACACTACGAAATGATCTGATTAGCGAGCAGCCCCAGTGCCAGGTCGGGCACCGAGTAATGTAAGCAGCCTTTTGGCTTTATGTTTTTAATTTCTGTTTTAAATAAATAGTATTACGCTATGGATATTGTTTGCTCTTTCTTTATGCCCCGTCTGAGCCTATGAGGAGGAAGGTGATCTCTATAGAGTTTGTGTCATATTCCATGTGAGCAGGCACTCACCTGCACAAACTCAGCTGACTAGGTTTTTAATTAAAGTAGTCATTTCTGACCAATCGCTGGCTCCACTCCCCAAGTTGATTTCTGAATTCAACGTCCCGCAGAGTTATTTTTTTAGGTATCTACAACTCTCCCATGCCTTCGGGTGCCAGTTCTCCAGCTCTCCCCCCCAGGTTGTCCAATCCGCATTGGAGGGCCTCCTCAAGTCCAGTTGTGACACTAAGCCCACCTCAACACTTTACTCCCATTTGATAATGACCTCCCTCCCTACTTTGGGGAAACTTAGAGATAAGTGGATGCGAGACATTCCCACCTTTGATAACGATGATTGGGATGACATGTGGGACTTCCCCTTCAGATCCCTGGTCTCCCTGAGAGATCGGCTGATACAGTTTAAGATGGCCCACCGAGCATATTTCACCCCCTACAGACTGCACAAAATGAACCCCGCCTCCCCGCCGGGATGTTGGCGTTGTGGGACAATACCGGGGGACTTCATTCATATTTTTTGGACCTGCCCAGCCATTGTTGACTATTGGAAGGAGATACTAGGGGTCATTACACAGGTCACCTCCATATCGCTCCCACTCTCTATAGAAACTTGCATACTGGGCCTGCTAGATCAGCTAATTCCCACTGTGGCGCGGCGCACCCTAGCTGGGCTACTTCTCTTCTATGCCCGCAAGGCCATTGCGCTCAGCTGGCGTAAGCCCACTCCTCCCCCTCTCTCCCTGTGGAAAAAATTGGTGAACGACAGCCTGCCTCTCTACAAGGACTGCTATGTTAATAGAGGTTGCCCGCAAAAATATGACAAGGTCTGGTCCAGCTGGCTGGCGGATGCCTCCACGGCCTCAGACCCATAGCCTACTTAACGCATTTTCGTTTGTAAATGAATAGGAATATGCACTAGTGGAAATGTTGTATGTCTGAGTAGCATGGTTTAGTCCTGAGTCATCCTACTGCACATGGAGTCGGCTCTTTGTGGCCGGTGAGATGCCTTGAATTCTCCGACATGTTTTTTTATGTAATGCACTGTCTTATATTGCAACTCTTTACACGTCACGCCTGTAACACTAATCGTGACCAATGTATGTGTTTTTTGTTTTTGTTTTTGTCTGTCTTGTTTTGCTTTTGGTTACTTGTTCACTGTCTGAAATTCCAATAAACAGATTTGAAAAAAAAAAAAAAAAAGTAGTCATTATAATCTGGTAAGGATATTATTGTATCATCACGATTGGGTGTCTTCGTGTTGAAACCTGTGGTGAAGGGATATCTAACTAATCATATCACAAATGATATCTGTGGGGTTTAATCATTGCATGGACTTTGGATATAGGTCTTTTTTTTCCAGTATCTAATTGAGACTATTTAATGAATTCATTTTTGCAATTGTTTTTTGTTTATTATTGCATGCTTAGTGGGTTGCAACACCACTTTAATCACGTACGGGTGATATTGTAGTACTTTTCACTTAATATTCATTTAATGTAAAGTTATGAGGTTTCCCCTCTTTTTTTAATAGCGCCCCTATTATCACTAAACCACAGTTAATCAAGTTTCTTACTTTAGATTCTTTTTAGGGAGCAGCTATAAAATTATCACTATATGTAATAGTCGTTTAATTAGAGTAATCACAAGTAGTATCACAAGTAATTCAGCAAGTGGTGCAGAGTTTTTTGTAGCTGCTATCAGCTGCATATACACATGCAAGAGGAAGAAGCCTATTGGCAATCGCCTTTGCGTAAATTTTACATCTATGTTTAATAGAGAAATTGGGCGGTAACTGCCGCATAGGCTCGGATCCTTCCGGGGTTTAGGCAGAACGGTAATGTGAGAATGTAATATCTCCAGGCGGAATCCCCTCTCCCCTCCCCCCCCCCTCGGAGGCCCAGTTGGCATATGCTGTTAAATGTGGGAGGAGTATATCTGCGAAGGTGCGGTAGTACACCACTGTCAGGCCATCTGGGCCTGGTGCCTTACCATTTGCCATGCTTTTAAGTGCACTTTTGAGCTCCGCAACAGTGAGGTCCCCTTCCAAAGAGTCTAATGCTGATTTTGACAGTTTTGGAAGGTTGGCTCTTGACAAATACTCCTGGATTGCTACTCGTCTGGCCTCACCGTCCTCTATAGTGGGTCTTACTCGGTATAACTGTTGGTAGAATTACCTAAATTCCTTGGCAATTTCTGTGGTCTTATAGAGTAAATTATCCAATGCTGATTTAATTTTGGCTATAAAAGAGGCTGACTTTTTTGAGCAATGGAACGTGAAAGTATACGACTGGGTTTGTTCCCCCATTCATAAAACCGTTGGGAGACCTTAAGCCTTTGTGAGGTATATTCAAAGAAAAAAGCTTTCAGCTCTTCTTTTCTTGGTGAGGGAGTGCCCTATCGAGGGAGAGCTTGCCAACTTGTGATCCTTCTCTAATGTTCCTATTTCGGCAATAAGTTGGGCCTGTAGCTGGGTCCTCTCCCTCTTCTTCCTGGTGCCCAATTCTATGAGTTTGCCTCTAATATGGGCTTTATGGGCCTCCCATAACACATCTGGTGTAATTTCTGCGGAGATGTTATCCCAAAAGTAGAGGGAGAGGTCCCCCCCAATCCACCCTGCCTCCATTTCTTCCACAATGAGCGAGTCATTGAGTTTCCAGTTTGTAGATCCAATGGGTATAGATGGGACTAGGATAAACTATTTGGGGCATGGTCTGATACCATCGAGACTTCTATACGGGATTGTGTCATAAGCTCTAGATATTGGTGTTCTAAGAACAGGTAGTCCAAACTTGAATGGGTGTTATGTAAGGGGGAGTAGTATGTAAAATCCTTTTCCAGTGGGTGCGTCACCCTCCAGGCATCCATAAGTTGAGCTTCATGGAGTTGCTTAAGTATGTAGGCTAACCTTCTGTGGGGGATGTATGATTTGCCATGGGATGTGTTCAAGGGGTACGTTTAAGTCTCCCCCCAGGATTACACATCCCTGGGCAAAGCTTTTCAGTTTGGTTAAGACTGTGGAAATTAATTCCGCCTGTCCTTGATTGGGGGCATATATATTAGCGAGTGTACAGGGCACATTCCCCAGGCTGCCTCTTATGAACAAGAATCTCCCATATAGGTCAGCAAGAGAATCCTCCACAGTAAATTAAGTACGGCTTTTGAACCCCACAGCCACTCCCTTTGCCTTTGAGATGTCTGACAGGCTATAGATCCATGTGGGATAAAGATATGTATACAACCTGACTTTAGAGGGGTGAGTGAGGTGGGTTTCCTGCAGGAAGATAGGACCCTGTCTAGCTTCAGCGGGTGGTCTGCCGGGTTCCCCAGCAATTTATTAAAAAAGATTTTATACATGGCCAGCCTGTGAGCAATGGAGAGGGATCGCGTTGTAGTCTGCAGTTCTCTAATGGCCTCCGCATGCCTGTCTAGGCGCTGCTCCGTTTCCTCCACCCACACTAATACTTGGGAGAGGTCAGCGCGTACCACCGCAAGTTCCTTTTTAATTACCTTCTCTAGCCCTGCAAGCATCGAGGCTAGGCCAGTTTTAGTGGGCAATCCACTCACCAGGTTCGCAACTCTCGTCTGCCTGCTAGGGCTCGCTTCGCCGTCCGAGCCGCCGGAGGAAACTGGAGAGCGATATCTGTTCTCTGGCCTGTTCGGGGGGCAGAGCCCTTTCCCAATCCACGCGGCGTGCAGCCTAGGCCATCCAGCTCCGACATGTCGTCCGTCTCCGCGGCTAGATATCATTTGATAGAGCTTGCCTGCGCGGTCTTTTTCTGCTGTGGCTTGCCCGATCTCCTTCCCATGTTGGCCATGAGGATTTTAGGGCGATAGGCTGCGTTTGCTTGGGCAATTAGGATGTCGGCGCTGAAGCCTCTTCGAGATGCGTCCTCACAGTCTCATGTCCAGGCCACACCCCCAAACAACCAGAACATTTTTAAACAAGTCATTCTTCAAACGCTTGTCTCAGGTGTGTAAGAAAGCAAAACAAAGGGGCTACAAAAACAGAAGGTGGGAAATACTGTCCTTCAAAGGATTTGAAGAAAAAGATTTTACAGTAAGTAAAATAAATTGTATTTTCTCGATTGGGGAACAAATTAATTTAGAAACAGTAAGGAATTCCAGAAGCAGTCCAACTGACGGAGTAGAAAACAGCCCCTAACAGAACCAAGGTATTGTGGACCGTCTGGAGCACAAACGTATCTCAAGAACCAATGCTCAAATCTGAGCTAGATCAAAAAAAAAAACCCAGGGCGTTAAGGGAACAACCACAAACAAAGGAAGAGCTCAGAGTATCAACCTGCCACTCCAGATAAGGACAGAGAAACCACTAACTCAAGGAACTGTGGTGGAGATTTTGAAATCCATATTGTTTTATCTGAAGGAGATTCAAGGGAACCCTTGTGAGGACTTTCTAGTTCGATTACCGTGTGTGTGTGTGTGTGTGTGTGTGTGTGTGTGTGTGCGTGCGTGTGCGTGCGTGCGTGTGCGTGTGTGTGTGCGTGTGTGTGTGCGTGTGTGTGTGCGCGTGTGTGTGTATGTATATGTTTTTTGCAGCTTAGGTTTTAAAAATACTCGTTTTCCTGGTTCTCAAAAGCTGTTGAATGTTTTAGGCCGGTGATAATTAAGTTATTCTTTCATTGTCATATCAGACTTGGTGTCACCACTTGGTTGGGGGTCTTTTGACATGCTAATGTCGGAACTGGCAGGGTTGGGGATGAAAGGAAGTTGCTTAACATATATGGCCAGAAAGGCACCGGAAGTTTTTAGACCTGGGCATGGTAGGCAAAAAGGCTTGAGGTGCAGCCAATCAGAATAGGAGGCAACTTTGAACCAATGAGGTGACCCCGAGTTCTGATTGGTAGGAGTGGGTTATTCTAACATAAAACCAAAAACCCTAGAGATGCTAGCTCACTTAAGTCTCATGGACTGGACATGCAAGATTCCTTTGTAATGTATTCTCTTATCTCTCTTTACTTTTCCCTAGATTCAAGTAACAGCCTGTGTATGTGCATTGTAACCATATACCCTTTTTGCATTACCCATCTTTGTAAACACTGCATTTATAACATCTCTATACTATATTTCATAATCTCTGATTATTCAAGTTTATTGAACAACTCAGTTATAACAACACATTACAGTAGGTTTAGACATTAAACTCTTCATAGGTGAAGGACAGTAATACATCATACATTAAGGAAGTTTCCTGACAATGGTGGTATGGACTCCAACACAACTCACTCCACACATGTATGTAGATTTTCCGCCCACCTATCCCATATTCTGTGATATTTGACTGGACACCCACGATGTCTATATACTAGTTTAACCAAGGGTAGCTTACGATTAATGTCTATTACCCATTTCCGCATGGTAGGCATGGTTGGACGCATCCAGTATTTAGCCACTAGCTTTCGTGCAGTAAACAGCGCAGAGTGTAAAAATGTAGCCAAATATTTATCAACAGAGGTATCAGGAAATATGCTGAGTAGGCAACTCTTAGGGTCAAGTTGAAGGGATGAACCCATATGGTCGTGTAGAAACTTGACAATCTGCCCCCAATACTCCTGGATCATTGGGCATTGCCAGAGAAGATGGTAGAAAGTACCAGTCGTACAAGAGCATCTGGGACACTTCGGGTCATAGTCAGGATGATACTTAGCTATCCGGACAGGGGTGAGATATGACTTATGCAGCACATAGTACTGCGTTAGTCGGTCAGGTAAGTTAACCACTTGCCGACCGCCTAACGCCGATGTACGTCGGCAGAATGGCACGGGCAGGCATAAGCACGTACATGTACGTGATTTGCCTCCCGCGGGTCGGGGGCCCGATCGGGCCCCCGCCCGGTGCCTGCGGCGGTCGGTTTTCGTTCGGGAGCGATCCCGGACGAGGGGACGGCCATTCATTCATGGCCACCCCCTCGCGATCGCTCCCGACGAATAGAAATCCCCGGTGACATCACTTCCTCTCCTGTAATGTAAACACAGGAGAGGAAGTGATGTATTCTCTCCTCCGTGTCGGTATTTTTCGTTCCGACACGGAGGAGAGCGGATCAGTGAGTTGCACCAACACATCCCACACACAGTAGAACATGCCAGGCACACTCACACCCCCCCTTTACCCCCCGATCACCCCCCCAATTACCCCTGCCCCCCAGTCACAGTGACACCAATGTCATTTTTTTTTTTTTTTTTTTTTTTTTTGCATTGGTGTCATTTGTGACTGTAATAACTGTTAGGGCAGTTAGAGTTAGCCCCCTTTAGTTCTAATGTACCCCCCTAACCCCCCCAATAAAGGTTTAACCCCGTGATCACCCCCCGTCGCCAGTGTCACTAAGGCTGGGTTCACATTGCAGCGGTTTATGAGAACGAATGTGATTCGCACCGCACTGCAGTGCAAATCACATCCGATCTCTGTGCGATTCGAGTTCAGCCATTCGCCGCACCCGCCGCACCCGCCACACCCGCCGCACCCGCCGCAAATTCGCACGGGACCCTTTTTTTGGCCCGCAGCAGAATCGGATCGCATGGGTGTTCACACCATGCGATCCGAGTTTGCAGATCGCACTGCGATATGCGAACTGATCTGGGGGTGTCAGTAACATTTCACTGACACTCCCAGCAGTTCGCATAGGGCAGTGTGAACTGCCGCCGGGAGGCATGCGATGCGGGAACCCGCCGCGGATTCGCGGCGTTTCCGCATCGCTCCAGTGTGAACCCAGCCTAATAAGCGATCATTTTTCTGATCGCCGTATTAGTGTCCCAGGTGACGCTAGTTAGGCAGGTAGGTATTTAGGTTCGCCGCAGCTTTTTATAGCGCCAGGGACCCCCATATACTACCGCATAAAGCCCCCTGATTGCCCCCTAGTTAACCCTTTCACCAGTGATCACCATATAACTGTTACAGGTGACGCTGGTTGGTTAGTTATTTTTTTATAGTTTCAGGGCACCCGCCATTTATTACCTAATAAAGGTTTAACCCCCTGATCACCCGGCGGGTGTCATTTGTGACTAATAACTGTTAGGGCAGTTAGGGTTAGCCCCCTTTAGTTCTAAGGTACCCCCCTAACCCCCCCAATAAAGGTTTAACCCCGTGATCACCCCCCGTCGCCAGTGTCACTAAGGCTGGGTTCAGATTGCAGCGGTTTGAGAACGGATGTGATTCGCACTGCAGTGCAAATCACATCTGATCTCTGTGCGATTCGAGTTCAGCCATTCGCCGCACCCGCCACACCCGCCGCACCCGCCGCAAATTCGCACGGGACCCTTTTTTTGGCCCGCAGCAGAATCGGATCGCATGGGTGTTCACACCATGCGATCCGAGTTTGCAGATCGCACTGCGATATGCGAACTGATCTGGGGGTGTCAGTAACATTTCACTGACACTCCCAGCAGTTCGCATAGGGCAGTGTGAACTGCCGCCGGGAGGCATGCGATGCGGGAACCCGCCGCGCATTCGTGGCGTTCCCGCATCGCTCCAGTGTGAACCCAGCCTAATAAGCGATCGTTTTTCTGATCGCTGTATTAGTGTCACAGGTGACGCTAGTTAGGCAAGTAGGTATTTAGGTTCGCCGCAGCTTTTTATAGCGCCAGGGACCCCCATATACTACCGCATAAAGCCCCCTGATTGCCCCCTAGTTAACCCTTTCACCAGTGATCACCATATAACTGTTACAGGTGACGCTGGTTGGTTAGTTATTTTTTTATAGTTTCAGGGCACCCGCCATTTATTACCTAGTCTCACTAGTGTACCCCTAAATTTAGGGGTGTCTACTTTCCAAAATGGGGTCATTTGGGGGGGGTTTGTGCCATCTTGGCATTTTATGGCCTTCAAAACTGTAACGCCCTTAGAAAGCCTGAAGGCGGTGCTTGGTTTTCGGGGCCCCGTACGCGGCTAGGCTCCCAAAAAGTCCCACATATGTGGTATCCCCGTACTCAGGAGAAGCAGCAGAATTTATTTTGGGGTGTCATTTCACATATGCCCATGGCATGCGTGAGCAATATATCATTTAGTGACAACTTTGTGAAAAAAAAAAAAAAAAAAAAAAAGTTTGTAATTTTCCCGCAACTTGTGGCAAAATATAAAATATTCCATGGACTCAACATGCCTCTCAGCAAATAGCTTGGGGTGTCTACTTTCTAAAATGGGGTCATTTGTGGGGGTTTTGTGCCATCTTGGCATTTTATGGCCTTCAAAACTGTAATAGGTAGTGAGGAGTGAAGTCCAATATTTACGCCCTTAGAAAGCCTGAAGGCGGTGCTTGGTTTTCGGGGCCCCGTACGCGGCTAGGCTCCCAAAAAGTCCCACATATGTGGTATCCCCGTACTCAGGAGAAGCAGCAGAATTTATTTTGGGGTGTCATTTCACATATGCCCATGGCATGTGTGAGCAATATATCATTTAGTGACAACTTTGTGAAAAAAAAAAAAAAAAAAAAAAGTTTGTAATTTTCCCGCAACTTGTGGCAAAATATAAAATATTCCATGAACTCAACATGCCTCTCAGCAAATAGCTTGGGGTGTCTACTTTCTAAAATGGGGTCATTTGTGGGGGTTTTGTGCCATCTTGGCATTTTATGGCCTTCAAAACTGTAATAGGTAGTGAGAAGTGAACTCAAAAATTTACGCCCTTAGAAAGCCTGAAGGCGGTGCTTGGTTTTCGGGGCCCCGTACGCGGCTAGGCTCCCAAAAAGTCCCACATATGTGGTATCCCCGTACTCAGGAGAAGCAGCAGAATTTATTTTGGGGTGTCATTTCACATACGCCCATAGCATGTGTGAGCAATATATCATTTAGTGACAACTTTGTGTAAAAAAAAAAAAAAAATTTTTTTTTTGTCATTATTCAATCGCTTGAGGCAAAAAAATAAAATATTCAATGGGCTCAACATGCCTCTTATCAATTTCCTTAGGGGGTCTACTTTCCAAAATGGGGTCATTTGGGGGGGTTTTGTACTGCCCTGCCATTTTAGCACCTCAAGAAATGAGATAGGCAGTCGTAAACTAAAAGCTGCGTAAATTCCAGAAAACGTACCTTAGTTTGTAGATGTGACAACTTTTGCGCAAACCAATAAATATACAATTATTGACTTTTTTTTTACCAAAGACATGTGGCTGAATACATTTTGGCCTAAATGTATGACTAAAATTGAGTTTATTGGATTTTTCTAATAACAAAAAGTAGAAAATATCATTTTTTTTCAAAATTTGCGGTCTTTTTACGTTTATATCGCAAAAAATAAAAATCGCAGAGGCAATCAAATACCATCAAAAGAAAGCTCTATTTGTGGGAAGAAAAGGACGCAAATTTTGTTTGGGTACAACATTGCATGACCGCGCAATTACCAGTTAAAGCAGCGCAGTGCCAAAGTGTAAAAAGACCTCTGGTCATTTACCAGCAAAATGGTCCGGTCTGAAAGTGGTTAAGTGAAGCCAGTTTAATGTTCTCGAGGGCATCCTCCCATTCCTCCCCATCAAAGGGACCTATATCCTCTTCCCATCTCAACCTAGCCCGTTCATTGATTTGCGCCACCAAGCGGGCCCGGAGTAAGCTGTATAAAGTCTAAATCAATTTAGTCGGTTCGTCCCCCATAAGTACATCTGTCAAGGCCAACGACTGCACATTCAGGAAGTCCTGAGCAAATTGCGCACGGAGTGTGTTTCGCAATTGCAAGTAGCGAAAGTGCATATGAGGGGGTACGTTAAATTCCACTTGTAAGGAGGGAAAATCCCTTACGCCCATAGGAGTCACCACCTGGTGCAGATAAAGTATCCCCCTAGAAGCCCACAAGTTTACATCGGGTAAGCCATACAACTCACGAAGTAGGGGGTTGCGCCATAACAGTGTATGTGAGTGGTGATAGTCAGCCCCCAATAATCTAAGGGCCAGCTTCCAAATACTCCGGTGGTGTGGCAGGATCCGGAACCGGGCATCCCTTACCCCACCACCACGAAAAATCATCTGAAGTGGAGTATGAACAGGGGATTCAGCCCTCCCACCCACCAAGGCCTGGTATCTGTGACTATCCGCTCTATGGAGGTGATAAAAATGTGAAACCTGGGTTGCTATGTAGTATGTGTGGAAATCAGGGAGAGCCAATCCCCCCATAGAGGTCGGGTTTTTAAGTGTGTTCCATGCCAACTTATGTCTAGATGGGCCCCAGATAAAGGTGTTCAAAACACCGTCTAGCGTTTTAAAGAACGCCACAGAGACCATGACAGGGGAATGCCAAAGTACATAAAGGAGCCTAGGCAGGAGGATCATTTTAGTAATATTGACCCTTCCCATAACCCCAATGGGGAGACGGGACCATGCCTTAGTCTTCTCCCTCACATACAGAAGCAGTGGTTCAAGATTGTAATGAATATACTCCCTGGGCTCCCTCGTAACCTGCACTCCCAGATACTGGATGGAAGATACCCTGGAGAGCGGGAGAGAAGCCGCACTCCGGTTCGGGGGGAACAAGTCAATGGGCAAAACCTGCGACTTGGTCCAATTAATACGCAGACCGGAATGACCACCAAACTCCTCTATGACCCTCAGGGCAGCTCCCAACGACTGACCCGAGTCCTCTAAATACAGTAAAGTATCATCTGCATACATACTTACCGACTCCACCAGAGAGCCACGTCGGAGGCCTACTACATCCGGGTGCGCCCGAAGTGCAGCAGCCAACGGTTTAGCTGCCAAAGCATACAGCATAGGAGAGAGCGGACAACCCTGACGTGTGCCACGGCCCAGCTGAAAGGGGTCCGACACCCATCCATTAACCGCTACTCTAGCCATTGGGCGATAGTATAGGACAGTAATCCATTTAATAAAATTGGGGCCAAACCCAAATTTACCCAAGCATTCCCAAAGATAATTCCACTCAATGGAATCAAACGCCTTAGCGGCATCCAGTGACACCACCACCCTCGACCCCACTCTGTCATGCTCAGCCTGGATATTCATATATAAACAACGGATATTAATGGCCGTGTTCTTCCCGGGCATAAATCCTATTTGATCAGGGTGAATAAGTGATAGGATGATGCCACTCAAACGGGTGGCAACTACTTTAGCCAAAATATTTATATCTGCCTGGAGCAGCGAGATGGGGCGGTAGGAATCCGGGGAGTGGGGATCCTTTCCTGGCTTGGGTAGCACTATAATAACAGCCTGCCTTAGAGTATCCGGTAGGGACTCAGATTCAAATATGTGTGTATATAATCTCAACAGTTCTGGCACTAGTATCTCAGAGTAGTGGGCATAGAAGTCCAGGGGAATACCATCTAGTCCAGGGGCCTTAGCTGGGAATACCATCTAGTCCAGGGGCCTTAGCTGGGAATACCATCTAGTCCAGGGGCCTTAGCTGCTGCAAGGGATGCCACCGCTAGCCTAATCTCATCTGCCGATATCGGGGCCTCAAGAGTCTCAACCTGAGCCTCGGACAGGTGGGGAAGAGAGACATCCCGGAGGTATGCCCCCATCTCAGTTCTCGGCCTACGTACCTGCGACTCAGAGGGCAGCATAGTAAGCACGAAACATATTGGCCACTGTTGGCGGATCAGTCACCTCCTCACCCACACTGTCAGTCAACGAAACTACCACCGGGGGCTTGGAGTCCCGATGCGCCAAGTAGGCCAACAACTTTCCCGCCCTCTCCCCCTGCTCAAACACCCGTTGTTTAACAAAAAACAGCTTTTGTTTAGCCTGTGCAGTGTGGAGGTGATCTACTATCCTTGTGTGGTGTCTTAGTATCTGGACCTTAGCAGGTGTGGGGTCAGTGGTGAAGTCAGTGGTCACCGAGTCCAGCTCCCTCAGGGCGTTAGACAGCAAAGTCTTGGAGGTGCGTTTCGACCGGTTGATCCGGTGTGTTAAAGTGGATCATACATGCAGTTTAAAAGCCTCCCAGGTACAATCAGCCAAAGCCGTTCCCTGATTAGTATTAAAAAAAACTGCCATTCACCCCCTAGATCTTCACTGTCACTCAAGGCGGTTAACCAGAAGGGGTGAAGCCGCCATGGTTTCGGGTCAAGGAAAAAGTTGCCCAGCAAGGGGCGTGGTCTGACAGTGATCTAGCATAATAGCCCGTGTCTACTAGCCTGGGTAACAACTGAGTGGACACAGCAATATAATCATTGCGTGACATGGTGGAATGAGTTGCAGAGAAACAGGAGTAAACACGTTTAGTCGGATATTTAAATCGCCATAGATCAGTAAGAGAGAATTCCTGAAACGTGCGGCCTAGGCCAGTGTCCCCCTGTGGAGGACCCCCTCGATTAGAGCTCATTCTATCCACCCCTGGATTCAAAACCATATTAAAATCTCCCAGCCAAATTGCTGGGACATTGGGATGTTGAGCCATAAAAAAATAGTCCCTCTGTAATTAGTCTGTGATCGTAGGGCGGGGGTACATAATAGGCGAGAACAATGTATTGTTCGCCGTGCAACAAGCAGTGTATAAATATATATCTGCCCTGCGGGTCTGTCTGTAAAGAAACCAAGGAAAACTGTACCGTCTTAGATATAAATACAGACACCCCGCGAGAATAGGACGTATGGGTGACGTGGTAGGCCCAGCCAATCCATTGGTCGACGCAAAGCTATTTGCAATCTCCCAGTTACATGTGTCTCCACCAGAACTGTCATATCCGCTCTATAAGTTTTAAGACACCCAAACACTGCCGCCCTCTTAATTTTATCCCGAACCCCCCTGACATTCCACGTCAGTAATCTAAGGGTACCCATTGCATGGTCTCAACCAATATCACAAGGAGAAAAATAGTACCCACACCACCGGTCAAGACTGTATCCATCCCCATAATTATCAGAGTAGACATAAAAAAGAGACATTTGTCTGTTCCTTAACCAAATAAAGCTTGTGCCATAAACTAAGCATAGAACATAACAACCTGTAACATAACAATTACAACCCATCCCCACCCTCCCTGCTCTCAGCCACCCCAACTTGGCTGGAGCTCCCTTCCCAGAACAAACCATATAACACTAGGCAATGTCAGTAACAATAAGCCACGGGGGTGGACTTTGCCAGGTATGCACCCAGTGACAAGACCAAGTTCTTTCTCGTCATAACCCGGCTTGTAGGCCAGAGCCGGACCATGCGTCCATTCCCCACCCCGCTCCAATTGGTGTGGTGCCCAGTTAAGCAGCGGGACGTAGCAGTCCAGTAAAGGGCATGTAGCAGGAGAAAGTCAAAGTTCTGCAGTCCCATGCAGCAAGTCCAGATGTCCTGCGACCCAACCATCCACCCAGGGAAAGGGCCCAAAGAATTCCGCCAAGCGGGCCCCCCAAACTGACAGGAAAGGGGAAGGGGTACTGTGTAACGAGACGGGGGTATGCCCGCAGAGCGTGGTCATAGGCAGCATCAAATGTTCAGTCCGCAAGGGTAACGGCCAGGCAGAGTAGAAGGGGGGAACATAAGTATCATCTCAGGGACTGTGGTTAGTGAACCAAACATAGGCAGTCCAACAGCGATCTGCTCGCACACAGGCAAATAGAAAGGGGGGAGCAGATAGAGTACTCACAAATCCTCCAACGATTCTAGTCCCGAAGTGGCCGATTTCGAGCCGCGTCTCTCTGGTCCAACCAGGATACCGCCATCTCAGGATCTTCAAAAAAGTTGGCCCTATCTTCCCCCACAACGCGGAGTCTGGCCGGGTACAGCATGGCGTATTTGAGGTGATGTGCCCTGAGGCGCCTCTTAACTTCCACGAATCGGGAACAACGTTTTTGAACTTCGGCGGAGAAGTCGGGAAACACCGATACATGTCCGTTCTGAAACGAGATCTTCCCTCTGTCTCGGGTAAGGCGAAGGATAGCATCCCTATCTCGGTAGTTTAGCAGCTTAGCATTGCACGTACGGGGGGTGCCCCCTCCGGCGGCAGGCGGGCAGGCATTCTGTGAGCCCGTTCAATGATAAAGGAGGTAGAGAAAGCCTCCCTACCATAGGTCTTAATCAGGAGAGATTCCAGAAATGTCGCCGGGTCAGCCCCCTCAGAGCCCTCCGGTAGGCCGATGAATCGGAGGTTAGATCTGCGGGCCCTATTCTTGAGGTCATCCTGTTTCTGGGCCAGCTGCTGGAGCTGTCTTTGCACATCCTCCTGGGCATGCTGCAGAGGGAATAGGACATCCTCAGCCTGACTGATACGGGTTTCAGTTTCCTTCACTCTGTCACGCAGTTTAGCCATGTCCTGTCGGATAAGTGAGACGTCTACCTTAACCTCCTCAAGCTTAGATGTCAGTGTGGCCTGGCAGGTAGAAATCGCCTCGAGCACCTTCGCCGTGTCCGAGGCAGCAGGTTCTGCAGAGAGGGGACTGTCCGCCATGTTGGCCCTTGTGGTCCCGCTGGAATTTCTCAAGTGAAGCCGCCGCTGCAGACTGTTTCTTCGTCGGAGACATTGTCCCAAGTTACACAGGGGAGTAGCGGGTATAACACCGGTAAAGTCCCAGGTAAAATAGTCAGTGGGCACCCAGGATCACTGCAGGAGATCGTGGTAGGAGCGGAGCTCAGGTCACAAGCGTCCTACTCCAATGCTGTTCAGGCCACGCCCCCCAATCTCTGATTATTCTAATCTTTTCTGTATAAATAAATTTGATTGTTATTCTTTTTACACTGTTATCATTCCTTATTGATTTCATGGGTTATAGATGGAACCGCATGGTTTGATTCATATAGATAAAAGGTTTTTATTATCTTATTTTATGTATAGGTAAGTATATAAGTGAGGTAGGTATACAAATAGCCTGATCAGAACACAGACTCAGCAAGGACTGTGCGAACGTACCAACAATCTACCAAAATAGGTGATAAAACATAACTTTAAAGGAAACTAGAAGAAATAGACTAACAGCTAGGTGTGGTTAGCAGTAGACTAACGAGGTGTGGTTGGAAGAAAAATACTGGGACAAGACACAGGACGACAGATGCTCCAAAGGGGAAATTTGGACCATTAAAAGAAAAAAAAAAAAAAAAAACAGGCCCAGAGGAAAAGGCCAACTAGTGGAAAGGCCCTCAGGACATTTCATAATATAAAACAGAGGTTGCCAGGATAGGCAATACATTGAAAACAAACATCCATGAAACTTGAGAGACGGCCTAACACCACTGTATCCTAACAGATAGCCCAATAACCCTCGATACTGGTGGGGGAAAAAATCTAGGGGTACCCTCTCAAAGTCAGACTAACCGAAAGAGGGCTAAAAGGTGATCAAAAGATACCTGTATAAAGGCAGGCACGAATGATGGCATAAAGCACAGACTGGTGTAGGCAACACCAAAAGATGAGGGTAAGCAGGGACGCAACACCAAAAGATGAGGGTAAGCAGGGACGCAACACCAAAAGATGAGGGTAAGCAGGGACGCAACACCAAAAGATGAGGGTAAGCAGGGACGCAACACCAAAAGATGAGGGTAAGCAGGGACGCAACACCAAAAGATGAGGGTAAGCAGGGACGCAACACCAAAAGATGAGGGTAAGCAGGGACGCAACACCAAAAGATGAGGGTAAGCAGGGACGCAACACCAAAAGATGAGGTTAAGCAGGGACACAACACCAAAAGATGAGGTTAAGCAGGGACGCAACACCAAAAGATGAGGGTAAGCAGGGACACAACACCAAAAGATGAGGGTAAGCAAGGAAACAACCACAAAAGGAGAAGGATAAGGAGGGACCCATCCACCAAAACACCTGCATGTGTCCCTGTGTCTGACAGAGGAAACCTGCCTAACCCTTGATTATTACCACCCAGCAAAGGAGTTTGGAAAAAAAATTCAATAGGCTGCACACCAGCCAAAGCATGGGGAAGTTAAATGACAATTTGACCTGCATCCCCTCAGTCAACCAAGATCCACTGCTACCAACACTAACAACCTGAGAGTCCTGATTTTAGTGAAGTGTCTTAGTAAAGACATGTTGCCTCCACATAGTAGTAATGCAACTAGGCATAATATAAGACAAGGCCTCAAGTACTCACAAATCAAAACAGTTGGAGCTGATGAAGGTCTCAGGTATCTGCAGGTTACTGTAGGTGGGCAATGGACACAGTCCAGAGACTAGAGATCTACTATGTGTTTAACGTGCAGGAGGGTTCTTCCTCTAAGGTTGACTTGTGCAAGAGCGAGCGGAGCATGCAGCAGTAAACTGAACAGATGACATGAGTGCTTTATCCATCAGCCTTGACCTTTACCACAGTAAACTGGTGGGGTGTGATATAAAAAGGAATTTTGACTGAAGTCACCGATGAAGAACCCATTACCCATAACTGTGCAGAAAAAAAAAATGCATTTGAAAATTATGACAAAAGCCCAACCTCCTAAGACACTCACTGAAAACTGAGGGACACTAGTTAGAGGAGGGGTTATACAGGGGCTGGCTTACAATTTTTGTGTTTGCCAGTGTCCCAACTTCCTTTGGCTGAAGCATAACCTGTTTCTGAATTATGTCCCTCAACAGACGATGGAGAAATACCTGCTGAGCTTCCCAGTAAAGTTCACCTAACACATCTTCCTGTGATGGTATGGCAACAATACTGAACTGTTCATTACATCAGAGCCAAGTTGCCTCATTCATGCAGGCTGTACCTGCTTGCAGTATAATGGGATGAGAAATAATAGTGCATGTGATGTGGCTTTTAGCAATGTCACTGTTAATTCACAAGCTTGTGCTTAACCATCAGCTCCTAGCCCTACCCAGTATTATTTTTGTTTACTTTATGGAGCTTGTGCTTACATGCATGGCATCTGAATCTGGTACTTGTTCAGGCTGTCATATGTTAGAGATTTTAGATGTACCTTAGAGTGATTATACAGCTTTTTTTATTATTAAATATGTTAAACTTATCTGCCCTGTGCAATGGTTTTGCACAGAGCAGACCAGAAACTCTCCTTCTGGGGTCCCTTGCCTGCATTGTCGGCCCCTCCTCCCTTCTGAGTGCCCCCATAGCAAGCCACTTGTTATGGAGTTGAAACTTGAGTTGAAGCCCGATTCCGAGCCAGGCTGTATGCGTCTACTGAAACACAGTTCAACTCAGCCTCGACCCCTCCTCAGAGGATTTGATTGACAGAAGCCAATGGCTCTTGCTGCTGTCTGAGCTTGCAAGCGCTGGATCGATATAAGTATTTGGGTGGGGAGGCTGGGAAGGAGCTGAACATGGAAGGTTTCATACCTTAATCCATACAATGCATTAAGATAAAAAAGCCTTTAGAACCACTATAAGGACCTAGGTCCAAGGGGAATGCAGTTCTATGTTAGCTTATGTGGCTATCCTAGAGTTGTCTGCTGAGTTCAAACCTGCTGTCCTCACACGTGTAATAAAAACTATTTCACCACTGAACAATATTATGGATTTTGTCCTAAAAATAACTCTTGAGATATAAATCTTGAAATATAACAAGATCAAAAACAAAATAACCATCACTTCTGAATAATAGAAAAAAAAAATCATAAAAAAAAAAAGTTATAAATTGATCACAGAATTAACAGGACTGTGTATGGCCAGCTTGTCCAAATAAGAGACAACTGAACACTGAAGCCCACCTGTCGCATTCTGTACATATTTAGCGTGTCCATTTTCCAAGGAAGATAATGACTCTAGAGCAGCTTGGGATCTGTTCACAAGGTAGTCTGTGAAGAAAACAGATTTATTTAGTAGTTCATTTTGAATTCAATACGAGAATACAGAAAGATACTATTAGGATAAAGGTATATTTGTTTTATTTCTATCACTAGAATTATTCTACAGGCTGCGTATTATCTCTAGATTTATGCAAAGCTAACACAATCTCCCACTTGACTTGGAACTGGCAGACTGCCTGCATTTCAAAACTGTATCACATTTCATTGCTATGCAAGTATAAAACTAAAGAAATCACCATTTCAGTTCCATACACTGCACAAAACATGTTGGGAAATGTCCGATATGATAACTAATGTTTTCTAGCAGTTATTGCTGAGTTGCTTACAGGCTGCACAACTAAAGTCTGTCTCTGCCTACATTCACAAAAGCAAAAATAGTGAATCCATAAATACTATAGACTATACTTTCCTCAGACTTTTAGATTGCAAATCTATCCATCAGGTCTCAGAAACAACAAACCCTCTGCACAGCTGTTGTCCAACTCTTCCTGCTCAATTTTTAATCTATGTCATCCAACTCTTCCCGCTCAATTTAGAACCACTTCCATACCGGGCCAATTCCGGCATTCCTCTCCTACATGCAAAAATCATAACTTTATTGCTAGAAAATTACTCAGAACCCCCAAACACTATATATATATATATATATCTCTATCTATCTATCAGAGACCCTAGAGAATAAAATGAGAATCATTGCAATTTCTGTCACACTGTTTACACGGCAATTTTTCAAATACATTTTTTTTTTAAATAATACACTTAAATAAAAAAATAAAAAAACACACTCAATAGACCCCCCATATCTCCTCTACCCCATTTTCTTTGCATGATAAGAAAGATGATGCTATGCCAAGTAAATAGATACCTAACATGTCACAATTTAAGATTGCACACACTCGTGGTATGGCACCAAATTTCGGTACTTAAAAACCTCTATAGGCTACCCTTTAAAAAAAATGTACAGGTTACCAGTTTAGAGTTACAGAGAAGGTATTTTGCTAGAATTATTTCTCTCGCTCTAACGTTTGCGAGGATAACTCGCGTGCAGTCGCAACCTACGTATGTTGTCCATTTTCTGATCACTTTTCTTCCTATTACAAGAAATGTAAACATCCCTTGTAATAGCAAGAGGGCATGACAGGTCCTCTTCATGGAGACATATGGGGTCAATGAGACCCCAGATGGAGACATATGGGGTCAATGAGACCCCAGATATCTCCTCTACCCTGGAAAACATGAGATCAAAAAACAAAATAAAACATCACTGCTTTCCAGGACAAAAAACTGGCAGTGTTTAAATCTGTCAGTGCTGGAAGTGAAGTCATTATGTAGATTCCGGCCTCCCAGGGTCATATAGCTGGCTGGGGACCTTTTGGGAAGGAACTTGTGTTGTATTAGGAAACACAGAGGTGGGGATGATGATGGTTAGGATCTTAATGCTCAGATGACAAATATCCACGTACACATGCAGCATTGTTTTAGAGTGTCTTGTCTTTAATTTTGTAAATAAATAGGACCACAGTTCAAACAAAATAAGAAATGCGTTTCTTATAAATAAATATATCAGTCACTTCACGCTAGCACACTTAGGCCTCATGCACATGGGCAAAAAAAATAATCACAAGTGTACAGCATTTTTTTTTAAATGTTATGCCTTAAAAAAACGCAGTTCTATGTTAGCCTATGCAGCCATGCACATTAGGAGTTTAGATTAGTATTTTAAAACCAGCATTTCAAGCGGGAGTCCGCGTTTTTTTTTTTTTTTTAAAGCCAGCAGCTACAAATACTGCAGCTGCTGACTTTTAAAATAGTGACACTTACCTGTCCAGCGCGCCCGCGATGTCGGCACCCGAAGCCGATCTCTCGATCGTCTCTCGGGTGCTGCCGCCGCCATCTTGGGTATGGGAATCAGGAATCCCGGTTCCCTACTGCGCATGCGCAAGTCGCGCTGCGCAATAAGGAAGGACCCGCTGCCTCTGGGATCTGTGTGTTTCCCAGCAGGCAGCGGGGGACTTTCGGAAAGGGGCGTAACCTACGCCCCTTTCCGCAGAGAGCTATCCCGGAAGTGGGTGCAGATACCTGTACTGTACAGGTACCTGCACCCCCCTCCCCCCTGAAAGGTGCCAATTGTGGCGCCGGAGGGGGGGGGGGGTTCCGATGAGCGGAAGGTCCACTTTAGGGTGGACCTCCGCTTTAAAGGCATAAAATAAATGCAGCAAAGCTATATTTGGAGACGTGTTTGTGAGCATAATATAGGCAAATCCTAAACATGCATAAACATGTGCGTATGCATGTACATTTATTTCAGTGGTCAGAATAATGCTCAATCCCACATGCCTATAAAATGTACATAAACGCACGCATAATTACGCACCAAAAAAAGTAAAGTTTATGCTTTATTTTACTGCCATCTCCAAGCAGAAAGATCCAGTATAGATAGAAGTATTTTAATACGCCCATGTGCAGGAGACCTTAACCACTAGAGATCTGCGCTATAGCCGAATGACGGCTACAGCGTGGACCTGCTTTGCCGGGACTAAGTCTATTGACGTCGTCCCGTGCACGAGCGGCCTGCGCGCCCCCTGAGGGGCGCGCGCTCTGTGATCGGCGAGTCTATGAGACTCGCCTGATCAGGGTCTGAGCAAAGGGTCGATCCCGACTCCTTACCACGTGATCAGCTGTCAGCCAATGACAGCTGATCATGTGACAAAACAGAGCCGGTAATCGGCTATTTAAAAATCAAGTTGATCACGACCAACTTATCAGTGCCCACCTGCCCCCTGCCAGTACCAGCCAGTTATTAATAAAAGTGCCACCCAGCAGTGCCACCCATCAGTGCCCATAGTGCCATACATCAATGCCATACATCAGTGCCCACAGTGCCACCTATCAGTGCCCACAATCTGCCTCAACAGTGCTGCCCCTCAATGCCACATATCCGTGCCCATCAGTGCCACGCAGTGCCACCCATCAGTGCCACGCAGTGCCACCCATCAGTGCCACGCAGTGCCACCCATCAGAGCCACCCATCAGTGCCCCTTAGTGCCACCCATCAGTGCCCCTTAGTGCCGCCTTATCTGTGCCACCCATCAGTGCCGCCTTATCTGTGCCACCCATCAGTGCCGCCTTATCTGTGCCACCCATCAGTGCCACCTTATCTGTGCCACCCATCAGTGCCGCCTTATCTGTGCCACCCATCAGTGCCGCCTTATCTGTGCCACCCATCAGTGCCGCCTTATCTGTGCCACCCATCAGTGCCGCCTTATCTGTGCCACCCATCTGTGCCACCCATCAGTGCCGCCTTATCTGTGCCACCCATCAGTGCCGCCTTATCTGTGCCACCCATCAGTGCCGCCTATCAGTGCCCACCAGTGCCGCCTATCAGTGCCCACCAGTGCCGCCTATCAGTGCCCACCAGTGCCGCCTATCAGTGCCCACCAGTGCCGCCTATCAGTGCCCACCAGTGCCGCCTCATCAGCGCATTTCAAAAAAGGAGAAAAATGACCTGTTTGCAAAATTTTATAACAAACTATTAAACATGATTTTTTTTTTTTTGCAGCTTTTTTTTTTTGCTTAGCAAAAAATAAAACTCCCAGCTGTAATTAAATACCACCAAAAGAAAGCTCTATTTGTGGGAAAAAAAATTATAAAAATTTAATTTGGGTACAGTGTTGTATGGCCGCGCAATTGTCATTCAAAGTGCATCAGCGCTGAAAGCTGAAAATTGGTCTGGGCAGGAGGGGGGTTTAAGTGCCCAGTAAGCAAGTGGTTAAGCATACACCTATGCGAGAGTCATGTTTTGCCAGCACGAGATGTACTGATGTTTTGTACATCCATGTGCAGACAATCCCATTCATATCAATTGAGATGCAGATGCTACATGGATACAGCTGCTGCGAATTTGGCATCAATGTGGGTGCTTGTCCCCAAATGCAGATAGTATGCGTTGGGGGACCCACACAGATGTCAAATTGGGAGCAGCCACCAAGTCCATGCAGACGCTACTTCCTAATTGACGTGAAAGGGACCAGCCTGCACATGGATGTACGGAACACTTGTGCATCCTGTCCAGACAAAACACGGCCCTCACAAAACATAAGGTACACAATGGAATAAATGTCTCTACTGTACCTGGTGAACTGGTGCAGCGGATATGAAGAGGGTCATCAAGCTTAGCCACAGCATCTTGAATGATATTCTCAGCCTCTTTTACTGTTCCCTGAATTATTTTGAACTGGTCCTCCAACATTTTCTGGTACAGTTTCTGCTCATCAACAGTCTAGAAAACCCACAACACTAGTGTGAAAATAAGGTTGTTTAACCATCTCCGTTCTCCTCCACAATGAGTACGTATGATGTGCAGTCTTCTAGTTAACAGACACTCCATATAAATAAAGATCTTGCAAGCTACCATAAAACAAGCCAAGGTTGCAACTACCATCAGGTGCAGTGAAAAAAATTATAAAAAATGTGGATAGAGTGCAAACTCACAGCCGCTTAGCATTGATCACAATCCCATAATCTGTGGAAAAATGTATAAAAATAAAGACAACGCAGGGCTATGTGATAATAATACAATATGTAAATATGTAAACAATACAAATGTAAGGATAGTGCCATGAAAAACAACATCAAAGATGCCATAAAAAATAAAAACTATACCAATGTAAATAAATCAAAACGTATGTGTCAAGCAAGTTCACAGTGAAAGAAACTTCATTAGTATCAAGTGTCCAAGAAAACTTTTTTCTCTCAATTTTCATCAAGTCCACATAGAAAAAAGTAAAATGAAAAATATATCAACATAATAATGTTCCATAAAGTGACTCTTGTGATGACAATCCTGGTAAAAGGAGGGTGACTTCACACACAAGCCCCCCCCCCCCCCCTGTGTGACTGTGCTCACCTTAAATAGTGTGATCACACAATTAAGTTTGGTCCACATAAGCATTTAAACCACTTCTGGGCTCTAAGTAAAACAAGTTTAGCAGGTTCCAACAGGAAAATCCAGAGACATTATCCTCAATTTAAAGTAAGAAAGAGGCTGGATAGTGCATTATCGTTTGATTATAAGTTTATTGTAAAGAACATCAGGGTATTCACATTTCCAAGGTGCTTCCAGCAAACCAAATTATAAAAAAAAACATTCAGGTTAAAAAGCCTCTCCAAATGGCTTCCAAACTTGCGTGTGTTAGCAGCTTACTCAAATGAGCATGTAACCTTCTCCTACACCATCCTGACAACACAGGGCTAATCACGTGTCTTCCTCAGGGGGATCTGACTGGATGGTGGAGAACGCTGGAATATATACTATGTTAGCGGGCATTAAAGTGAAGCCGCAATGTGTGTCATTTTGTTGTAGATCTACCAGAATGATAAACCACAACCACGGCCATATTAATGAAGCCATAGATTGCCACCATAGGTGCCATTTTGCTGTGGGTCTACCCGAATGATAAACCATACCCGCGCCCATGTTAATGAAACCGCTGAACGCCAATACTGTTGCCAATTACAAACGTTAAGAAAAACCTCCCTAAATACAGGGCGGGGAAGAACACACAAGAACGAAGCCCCCTAGAGAGGAATAACATATATTCCCCATTCCCTAATTAGTACAATAATGTTTCACTATTACCCTACTAATAACAATATATATATATATATATATAAAAAGTCAGATCATAACACACCATTAATGCCTTAATAATGTATCCCCCTAAATAAGGCAATACCTTGTATATACCATTCTCTAGTTTATTTCTGTCTTAATCATTGTTATAGTACATACATAGCTGGATCATATCTCTCTATTAACCCCGTACTCATTAATGGACATAGAAAAAAATATATGTATATTTAAAAATAAAATTAAATATATATTTTTAAATAAATTATATTAACCAGTTTCCCATTTTTAAAAAAATATATAAACTGCGTCTATAAAAAGCCCCATGGTGACACACAAGTTTTGATTTATGGTGACACATACGTTTTGATTTATTTACATTGCTGTATTTTTTATGGCCTCTTTGATGTTATTTTTCATGGAACCATCCTTACATTTATAAGATCATCATCACATAGCCCTGGATTTTCTTTATTTTTAAACAGACATTCCATATCTGTGAACTCATACAGGTCCCAAAAGGTATCTTTATATCACAGTACTTGCAAGAACTAAAAACACAAATTTGTAATAGTATTTGAATATTTTTCTCTAGGCATATAATAGACTTGTTAGATTTTCAAATAGCTCCCAGCTCTTGTCCAAGACTATACTTATGTCCCTGGAGCCAAAAATCTATGTAAAAGTGCACAGATAGCCACGTTTACAGAGTCTGGAGTGCAGTCCATATCTGCTTTTACGTTAAGAAATGTGACAGCCATTCACTGGGAATATTAGTGTGCTGCCGTTTCTCCTCCCTGAGCGCCGTATGCAGCTGAGAATAGAGAGTATATTGATCACTTGTAATAAAAAAATAAAAAATAAATAAAATAAAAAAAAAAGGGTAAAAGCGATTTACATATTTTTATATATGTAAAGGAAGAAGGAAAAAATCGCGCTACCACCTAAAATAAAAATGAAATTGTGTACACATCAAATACTGCTGCAGTTCTGCTATATACCAAAAGTTATATACTCATAAACGTGACCCAAAGAAAGAACCGCGCTGTCCTAAGAGTAAACTTAGGTTGTGTGCTTCCCCTAAAGGAAATTTAACATATACAAAATTATGTTGCAATATCAAAAAAATAGTTATATCAATACCTCATACCTGAAAAGATAGATATTTTGATGTGAAATTATACTCATAAGTGTGCATCAACAGCAGTAACACATCTTAAATCTGTTATAAATGGTGCAAAATTACAACATCTACACCCTTATCACAATATGTGCAAAACAGTGACTTAACTGCATATACATCAACATAAATCAAGAAAAACAAAAATGAGCTAAAGAACTCTCAATACTAAAGTGTCCAATTGTCAAATTATTAAAGAAAAAGTCAGTGAGAACTCAGACCACCACGTGTCAGATATAATTTAAATTCTCAGTATCCTGTTCGAAATCTCAGCGTATATTGTAGTGCACCACCACCGGAAGTGAGGATTAACTCCTTACCAGATATCCTTAAATAGTACCCTCTAAAAGATCAGGCCAGGCTATGTGCATCCCTCAATCGTCCATAGGCTCCGCCCACAAGCCAAATCGTATTTCAGTCAGGCTCCAATAAGTTTACAATGACCGGTCCACCATAAAAAGAGGGGGAAAAAACGCTCCAAATAGTGTAAAAACGTTTTATTAAAAAATAAAATAAAATAAGAAATGCACTTACAAAAGTACAGCAAAGTTAGGCGTATCACAGTGGGAGGCGCCGGCCAAACGCAATTCTCCACGACAATAACCTTTCACCAGCTGGTCTATTCAGAGGCAATGGATAGCGTGTCACACCGCCTGACGCGTTTCGTGAAATATCACGTCGTCTCGAGCCCCGACTGAAATACGATTTGGCTTGTGGGCGGAGCCTATGGACGATTGAGGGATGCACATAGCCTGGCCTGATCTTTTAGAGCGTACTATTTAAGGATATCTGATAAGGAGTTAATCCTCACTTCCGGTGGTGGTGCACTACAATATACGCTGAGATTTCGAACAGGATACTGAGAATTTAAATTATATCTGACACGTGGTGGTCTCAGAGTTCTCACGGACTTTTTAAGCGTGAGAGATTTTGCCTGCATTGGGCAGGGTCTACTGATCTATAAAATATGTTATCTGTACAAAACGCTTCTAAAACACAAACGTTCATGAACGGCGCTAAACACGCATAAACGCAGCATGTAAAAGTGGCTTAATGGCCGTTATTAACCGTCTGTTACTAGCAGTCAAGTTCCTGCATGCAGAAGAGGTTTTCAAATGTCCAGTGTCCATGAAGCCTTAAAGATAAAACATCAGATTCACTGATGAAGGTTACATGTTGCTGTTAAAATAAAGGCAAGATAAGTTCCATTTAAATGTGGTATAAACTGCCTACTTGTATATCTGCATTATACCTATAACGATTTTTATAGTACAAGATGTCAAGACAACTTAACTGCCCTTGTAAAAGTTTATACTATAACTACAGTAAGGGAAAGAGGCATTGATGAGATGCTAATTATAGGATTGTAAAGTTACAGTACCTTTTTGTCAAGTTTTTCATGCAAGTCTCGTATTTCGCTTGCTCTTTTCTCCTGCTCTTCGCTAAATAGGGACTCTGTCTCCTGAGCCACATTCTTGACTGATAGCAGTTCAGACTCTTTAGAGGTCAGAAGACTTTGCAATGAATCCTTCTCAGTTTCAAGAGCTGCCAATTTTGTCATCAAGTGAGATTCAGACTAAAATTCAAAGACAACCAAAGTACAGTTATTTTTTTTTTCCTGGTATACATCACAAAGTCTGTTAAACTTGGGATCCATACTCTTGCTAAGCCCCATACCCAAGAAAAAACTTTTTTTTTAGAAAGAAAACGCCAACCCACTGGGGTCGATTTACTAAAGGCAAATTGACTGTGCAGTTTGCAAAGCGAAGTTGCATTCTGCAAGAGCAGTTGTGCGAGAGCTTAGTAAATGAGCAAAAGCTCTGCTGACTGCCTATTATCCAATCACGTGCAAGCAAAAATGCTGTTTTTTTTTTCTCCTTGGATGTGATTGGGTATTCTTTGCAAAGTGAAGCTTTACCTCATTTACAAAGCTCTGGAGAAAATTGCACTTGCAGATTACAACTGCACTTTGCAAAGTGCACAGTCTAGTTGCCTTTAGTAAATCAACCCCATTGTGTGTTGCTGTCATCAATATCCGCCATTACAGCATGGAATACCTTGTCCAATTAAATTTTAACCAGCAAGACGGTTAACATTGTAATAACTGCAGGGACACAAGGGGCCAAAGGAATCTGTAACCAAGGGTCCCATAATTAGTTGAACTTAGGAGTGCTCGCAGTCAGGATGCTCATTTTCTATTATGGAATAATAAAGGTGATTTTATGGAAGTGCGGCCATCCAGACTCACTATATGCTTCCTGATGCATGCAGGGCAAGCACCCTTGCCATGTGCAGAGGTAGTGGAGTAGAGGTATTTCGTTACCTGGAGTGGTGCATTTCCTCTTCCCATCCAGAATAGTTATGTGTTGGAAGGGGTTGTAAACTTTTTTGTTTTTTATTTTCTAAATAGGTTCCTTTAAGTTAGTGCATTGTTGGTACACTTACCCTTTCCTTCAATTTCACTTCTAAGTGTTTTTTTTCTTTGTCTAAATTTCTCACTTCCAGTTTCTCCTCAGTAAACTCCACACCATCATCTGAGCGGCGTTTAGTCAGCCAGAACAGCTTACTGAGGAGGAACAGGAAGTGAGAATATCAGGCAAAGAAAACAAAGAAAAAAAACATCTAGAAGGGAAATCGAAGGAAAAGGTAAGTGAACCAACAATGCACTAGCTTAAAGGAACCTATTTAGAAAATAAAAAACAAACCTTACAACCCTTTAAGCTGGATACAACCCAGACTTCAAAAAACAATATCAAAATTACCTTAATTTTATCTTAAAATTGTATACTTTCTCAATTTAAAACATTTGATATGTATTCTATTTTCCATTGTGAACAAAATACACGTTTATGAGATTTCCAAATCATTAAATTCTGCTATTATGTAGATTTTACAGTGTCCCAACTTTTTGGGAATTGGGGTTGTAAGATCAAACCAGGAGTTCAGCTTTAAAGTGGTAGTAAAGTCTTTTTTGGCACTTGTACCTACAGGTAAACCTATAATAAGGCTTACCTGTAGGTACAGTGAATATTTCTCTTAAACCTGCACGGTTTTGGAGATATTCACACTGCATGCAGCCGGTGATGTTACCGAAGCATGCGCTCTGAAGAGACATACCGATGCCAAAGCTTCAGAGTTCCCTGCCACAGTCCCTGACTCCCATGCGCAGGAGTGTCGTTATCACGACGCGGCCAATCAGACAGCAAACCCGGAATGAAGACCAGATGAAGATGGAAGCGCTGTCGGCCCAGGGCTTTGTTCTAAGGTAAGTATTTCATAATTGTGCAATTTTCTTGCAGGGTAAACAAAAAAAAAAGTGCAGGTTTAATTAACAAAAAGGCACAGTATCATTCAGAAAACAAAATTGTGTTCACACTACAAGCTAAAAGGATGTCTAGCAAAAAGGTTTGAGGACATTTTGTTAATTTGCTTCACAAAAGATGTAAAACTACATTTTTGGATATACATATAAAACCAATTTGTGGAGACATAGTTTTGGGCATATATAGTGGATATTTAAATAAATATCCATTGACAATCCAAGTTCCAATATGATACATGCCAAACAATACACAACAAAAAATTAGGTATATCTGGAGCCGAAAAACACTTTTGTTATGCAAGCAGAATATATTTTGAATTAACAGTCAAATCATAGTCAAGTGCCTCTTGCAAAGAGATAAAAAAAAAAAAAAAAACGAAGGTTTATACAGAGGAATTTGAAAATTGTGACTTAAATTCTGCTAGGAATAATCAGAAAAATACAGTATAGGACCCAGGCTTAGTTGTAGACAGCTGGATTATATGCTGCTACACTCAGGTGATTGGACACTGGCAAACAGAAATGTTAGGACCCCCACGTCTGAAACCAGTATCAGCAGAGACTCAACATGCAGGCTAAGATAGATGGAGATGAATGGAGTTCCATGAGGAGTGGTAAAAAGCATGGTCACGGCAACCAAATCCGCTTGCTGTACATCTCCATTCTCCCGTGGCTTCCTGACGGTCCTTACGACATCACTTCGCATGCGTATCACTGGCTTGAGTGATCCTGGCCCTGGGGCCTCCTATTGGCACGCCATCCAGTCCCTCAGCCTGCATGTGGGGTCTTTGCTTCCATCAGAGCCACAGTACAATGGTAACAGGATGACAGTTTGATATATTTGATGCAACTATCATTATTGATCCAGTAACTTTGGTTTTAATAAAAGTACTGTTATTGACATTCAGTTGGGGGCCTTGAGCACTATGACTATATTTATGGTACAAAATGGTCATGGGCACTGGGGTTTTTGGTTCCCTTCAAGTTTTCTGCCTACCGCATCCTTAAAAACCACAACATCCTCAACTGAAACTGTCAGGAACCTGTTAAGGCTGGAGGCAGTAGCAGAATCTACAGAAGGAACAGATTTTTTATTTTTTTTCCAAAGGCGTATTGCCTTTGGAGGTACAAAAACTCCCAGGATGGAGCCAGTCACCATATAAAGCTTCCTCAACTACAGACTGCATTAAAAAGATTTTAGGCGGCTTAAGAGCCTTTTTTTAAACCATACTTGTAACCAAGTCGGACATATTCTGGAAGCTCCAGTTTTAAACAGGAGTTCACCTTGTCCACCAAGACAGATATAGGGCCCCTGAATTTAGGAGAAAATAAAATGTCTGAATAGGCCTTCTCATGCAGAATCCTTTGAATCAGAAGAAAGACCTTCATCGTCATAAAATCTTCTCCTCCCTAGCTTTTAATAAGGCTGGGGCCAAATCAGAGTTTGGGATAGAACAAGGAGACACAAAAGTGGCATTTACAGCCTCTAAGGTTAAAGGTCTCCCAGAGGGCAATAATCTTTTCCTCCCTGCCCAAACTTAACGAATGAGAGACACTGTCATAGGGGAGTGACAGAATGGCAGCACAGGCTCTCCGATTCACACCTTTTTATCCCTCTATTTTTACATCTCTTTTTTTTTTCTTGTAAAGGACAACAAACACACCCCGCTCCAACAACAGAGGGAAAAACACATAGCCAGATCCCAAAGCCCATATGGGGAAGGAAATGGATGGCCAAGGGACACAATTGGGAAGATTTAAAGGGAGCAAGCCCCAAACTTACCAACCAGCAGAACATCATGGCCAAAATATTTAGCGGGGAATGCAGTTCCCCTGTTTCACTCACCCTGAACCTGTATAGCACTCTGCGGCTAGCTCCCCATGCTGCACAATGTGCCAAGGGGGAGCTGCTAACACAGGACCCAGCGCCTGAAAGGACTTTACAGGCTGGCCCAGTGTCTTCCTTAACTGAAGCAGGGTGCGGAGCAGAAATTCAGGAAGAAAAGAATCAATAATCCCCATCAATTGGAAGACATCCACTGCTAGCAAAAAAAAAATGGAGGATTGTTGCTGAGTGGAAAGGATTACATGGGGTCCTAACAGTTCTATCTGCCAGTGTCCAATCACCTGAAGGTAGCAGCATATTACCCAGTCATCTGTGACTAAGCCTAATGTCTTGTACAATTGGGAAAGTTTATTTTTAATGCAGGTATCTCTTATTCAGAAGAATGTGTGTTTTTCTGTTGTATTTTTACATTGACAGAACAATCCCCCCCCCCCCCGTCACTGCATGCCAGTTTGCTCCACAAATAAATTAGCAGTTATTGACTGCCCCCGCAAGTAGGTTTCCACTGACATTTTGGAAATTTGGAAGTAGACACTAAAATGATTTACCAAGAGCGTTGCTAAGTTTTCTACACCCCTATAACTTAAAATACTGTACATACACAGGAGGGGATAAATCACATAACGACTAGCTGCACACCGTTATTGTTATACAACATTTATATAGCACCAACAGTTTGCACAGTGCTTTAACTACATGAACATGCCTGCATTACTGAAAACCAGTGTCTCTCAACTCAAGTCCTCAAGGCGCCCCAACAGGTCATGTTTTCAGGATTTCCCTCAGATTAAACCGCTGTGGTAATTACTAAGGCACTGAAACTGATAAAATCACCTGTACACAATAATGGAAAGCCTGAAAACATTACCTGTTAGGGCACCTTGAGGACTGGAGTTGAGAAACACTGCTGTAAAATGTAGTGTGTGCGTGTATACACAGCTGTGCAAAGCTACACAGCAATATATTGAATGAGACTTGCTTGGTAGAGCTCCTTTAAACACATAGCGGATACAAACACTAACAGTAGCTAAGATGACTTAACAGACCAGAACTACCAATCAGTTATGAGTGACATGAGTAATGTACCTGCTGACTACTTCCCAGAGACTCCTGCAATCTTGTCAGCTCTTCCTTTCTTGATTCAACCTCGGTTTTCAGCTGTTCAATCTGAAAAGTTTGTTCTTCCAACTGTAAAAAATGTGAAGAAAAGCAAACATGTAAAACATGTAAACAGACAAGTTTAATGTCTAGGTATTTTGGATTTTCCATAAAGAAACTGTAGTAAATTGAGTAGATTGCAAATTAAATTAGAACAGGAAAAAATCGAATATAAATTATTATATATATATATATACACACACACACACACACACACACACACACACACCGTATTTATCGGCATATAACACGCACCCCAAGTTTAGGTGGGAATTTTAAGGAAAAAATAAATAAATAAACTTACATTTAAATGCCCATCATTGCAGCCTTATCAGTGTCATTTGCAGCCTTGTTAGGGTCTTTTTCAGCTTTGCCATTTAAATATGGCACCGCCGAGATACAGAGCCAGATGTCCTGCTTTCGGCCGCCGAGAATGGGCGAAAGCCTCCCACAGGCTCAAAATCGGCGGGGGATCGGCGTATAACACGCACCCAATATTTTCCCCTGATTTTAAGGGGAAAAAAGTGCATGTTATACCCCCATAAATACGATTATATATATATATATATATATATATATATATATATATATATATAGTTGTACTAACATCGGATTGTTAGTACAGTGGCTCTGACTTAAACTGTCAGTTTTTTTTACGCTCAACCTGCTGGGTTGTGGTGTGTACTAGGCTGTGATACTAAAGCTTCATTTTTTTTTCTTTAAAAATAATAAACATGTTGTTATACTTACCTGGTCTGTGAAATGGTTTTGCACAGAGCAGCCTGGATCCTCCTATTCTCGGGTCCCTGGATGGCTCTTCAGACTCCTCCCTCCTGTTGCGTGTCCCAATAGCAAGCTTTGGCCTCGCCCCTCCCTCCCCTGATTGGCTAACTGACTTTGATTGACAGCAGTGGGAGCCAATGGCGCCGCTGCTGTCTCTCTATCAGGAGGAAGGGTTCCGGATGGCTGTGGCATTCGTGCACATTGCTGGATAGAGATGGGGCTCAGGTAAGTATTAGGGGGGCTGCTACACAAAGGTTTTATTTATCTAAATGTATAGAATACAATGAGATAATAAACCTTCTGCCTTTACAACCACTTTGAGTTACTCTGCTCTCTCCCTTCAGCATGCTTTAAGCACTGTAAAGCTGGCCATAGAAGATGAAATACAGCCAGTTCAGCAGGAATTGGGTGAACGTTGATCAGTGTACGGCCATCCCTCACCAACAGAAGTCAACTGTTAGGATAACTTCTGCTGAAAGGACAAATTGGAAAACTTAATCAGCAGCAGCAACCACTGATCAATGTATTCTGACAGTGCCAGGTCCCGCTGTCAGAATACAATGTCCCAGCAGGGGGGTGGGGAGATTCCTTCATCCATCTAATTTGTGTGGATCGTGGCAGCTGTTCACTTTTTTTTTTTACATTGAACCCGCTGGCTGAATAAAAAAGAAATGCTCATCGATTGGCCAACCTAACACACCAGATTGGCTCATTGTGCTGCTTCTCTTCTTCCTATGAGCTTTGTTGTACAAACTGAACAGTGGACTACAAAAAGATAAAACCAATTCATATTTGAATGTTTATTCTGCATGCATTTGAAAACCGTATTTGTGTATTTTACATCTGCCTAGAGTTCCGCTTTAAATAAATTTGATAGTTCCTGATACACATACTCTGAAAACATAGATAAACTAGAGCTATGACATAACATGACCATTATTGTATTTCTTACCGAGGAATGGGTAAAACATTTTAAACTATAAAATTAGAACATTACTTAGAAACACCTTTTCTCATTCTTATAGTGAAAAACAGACATGGTGTTTCCCAGGCATGGATTATTGTTGAAAGTTAGGATGGGAGCATGTAATTTTTTCTTAGTTACAGGAGCTTTAGACTTAACAGTGCACCCGGACAAGCAAAGTAGTCAATTCAAAGTAGTCAACTGTGGCTTAGTCAGCTTCAGTGACCATTTTAAGCACATGGATGCAATAATAAAGAAAATTCAAACCATAATTGTGCTAGTAACGTGTGCATGAGCTAACCAACGATGATGATTTTTTATGATATATGCAAAACTGTTAAACAAGGCATGTGTTGCAATGCTCTCTGAAAGTCAGTTTGGGGGCAAAAGTCTTACAGCAAAGCCATTTCTGGTACTAGAGAAGTCACTGCAATATAAAAACCAGAAACAGAAGGTCAAAAAGATGAAACTCTCTAAAGTTAATAAATCAGAATTATGCTGAACACATGGATGACAATTCCCCATCTTGCAAACAGTTAAAAAGCAAGTCGTAACCAGCATCCGATATCATTATAGCAATGTATTCAAAGTAGCACGCAAATGGGAACAAGCACTTAATGATTTAAAAAATGGAAGTTCTTTTAATTAACCTTTATTTCAGATTCTCGCTTTACTTGATCCATCTGAAACTCCAGCTGTTCTTTGATACGTGCCACCTCCTCCTGGTTTTGCTGTGATACTGTTAACTGCTTGGCGGTGTCAGCATTCTGTATAAAAACAAGATTACACAATTATTTAAATGATATTTTAAAAGATTATTAAAAGATATTTTTTTTTCAATATTTTTTTTTATCACCAACCTAAAAGATATAGGTAAAAACACAGGAAAATCACTTTATTTTTATCAATACATTTATTCAATTCTAGATAGAGTAAGGAAAGATTTAAAAAAAAAACATCAGTTTATTTTTTTTTCTGTTTGCATCTCATTTGGGAGATTTCCAATTATTTCTTGATATGGTGATGGAACAGGAAGGGAGATTAAAATAGGATTTTTTTTACTTAAATGTAAAATATTTTTCTTGGACTTTACTTAGGGGGCATAAGGGTAATGAGCAAGTGGGGATAACACCGCCATCATCAGGAGATTGGACACTAGCAACCAACCAGAGCTGTGGAACAGCTTAGCATACCCCCCTCCTACTTTTAGCATGCCTCAGTTTTGTAGCAAGCAGTAACATGAGATTAAAATAGCAAAGGAGTGGGACCCGTGTACTTCTATAACATAAATGTAAAATGTAGGGTAATTTTACCAGTAGTGGAGAGGTAACCATTACAAAAAAAAATAACACACACCCCAACACAAAATAAATAAAGATTATAAAAAATTTTTTTTCGGGTTTTGGTGTTTATTTTTTTTATATAATAACTTTTTGAATATTTTTTTAAAGTTAGGTGTTCTTTATCCTTTATTACATATTATTAATTTAAATTTATGATGATTTTTAGTTATTTGTGTATTTACTTTACATTTATATATTATTGCCATTTTATTTTCTAAATTTTTTTCATTTGAGCAGAAAAATTGCCCAAATTCATGCAACAAAACACACGAATGGCGCGTTTTCTTTTTATTTCTGTGGAAATTAAAATTTGCCAAAAACACGCAAATCTGCCCAATTTGACGAAAAAAGCTCCAGAACTTGTTTGGCTTCAAGCTATTTGGAATGGAGATGCAAACCATCTCCATAGAGAATAATTGATTTGTTTTTTCCTCAGCATTTTTGAGCTTCAAGCAGAAAATGGCCGAGGTGTGAATGGGACCTTAGGCTGGTGAACCCTGGGGTAGAAGACGCAGGTTTCACCAAGTTTAAACATTTACCATGTTCACAAGGACCGCAATGAGTTCAGAAGTTATGTCTGAAGACTGAAACTTCTCCTGGACCCGCTCATTTATAAAAGATAGGGAGCTCTACCCATTGTCTCCTATGCCGGTACAGACTCTGAAGGAGGTGGCTTGGAGAACAATGCGACATCTGCATTTGGAGGCATTAATCATCACTGCAACTTTCTCCATAAATTGCAACATGGCAGTGGAGAATTCCTCCCTGGTTAAAAGGAGCGGGAGGATGCGTTTGTCAGAGTTGCTTACTGGGCACTTAAACCCCCCTCCTGCCCAGACCAATTTTCAGCTTTCAGCGCTGATGCACTTTGAATGACAATTGCGCGGTCATACAACACTGTACCCAAATGAAATTTTTATAATTTTTTTTCCGACAAATAGAGCTTTCTTTTGGTGGTATTTAATTACAGCTGGGAGTTTTATTTTTTGCTAAACAAACAAAAAAACATGCAAAAAAAAATAAAAAATCATGTTTAATAGTTTGTTATAAAATTTTGCAAACAGGTAATTTTTCTCCTTCATTGAAATGCGCTGATGAGGCAACTGCTGGGCACTGATAGGCACAGATAAGGCGGTACTGATAGGCACAGATAAGGCAGCACTGATGGGCAAAGATGGGCACAGATAAGATGGTACGGATAGGTACCACTGATAGATGGAACTGATGGGCACTGATAGGTGGCTCCGATAGGTGGCACTGCTGGGCACTGATGGGCGGCACTGGTAGATGACACTGATAGGCACAGATATGTGGCATATGAGGTGCAGCACTGTTGTTGAGGCAGATTGTGGGCACTGATAGGTGGCACTATGGGCACTAAGGGGTGGTACTGATGGGTGGCACTTTTGCTATAATTAGGTGGCACTGATGACTTGGCCCCAGCTCGCTGTGATCGGGACTGAAGTCCCTCTCACGGCCGCCGGTGATCGGCTGTTTTTTTTCTCCTCGCTCTGTCAGCGAGAGGAGGAAAAATAGCCTATTACCGGCTCTGTTGTGATCACATGTCATTGGCTGACAGCTGATCACGTGGTAAGGGGTCGGGATCGATCCCTTGCTCCGATCTGTGATCAGGCGAGTCTCAGACTCGCTGATCACAGAGCGCGCCGCGCGCCCCCCTTAGGGGGCACGCAGGCCGCTCGTGCATGGGACGACGTCAACAGACGTCGTCCCGGCAAAGCAGTTCCGCGCTGTAGCCATCATTCGGCTATAGCGCGGATCTCAAGCGGTTAAAGTTATTGGAAATGCTTTATTTATTTTTAACAAAACAGGTTTTTATTTACCTGCAATTCCATTGCACAGAGCGGCCCAAACCTCCTCTTATGGGGTTCCCCGCCAGCGAACCTGGCTCCTTCCATTCACTGAGTGCCTACATAGAAAGCTGCTTTAATGGCCCCAAGAGGATGGATTGTAAATGAAAGTATTCCCAAGAGGAGCAGCCTTTGCAATTTGAATCTGCTATTTTGCAAGCTAGTGAGGTGCATGTCCTTTTCAGGTACTCATGGATCACTTTAAAGAAATGGTTATGGGTTTACGGTATTGAAATCCAAATGAAAACTTGAACAAAAAACACCTGGTTCATAAAGCATGGTAAAACTCCTCATGGATTTTTTGAAAGGCAGACCAAAATGTTTGTAAAAAATATATTATAACATGATAAAATAGTACAAATCAACGGCGATCATCATATATTCACAACTGCATTAATACTATAAGAGCATGATATAGAACACCCAAAATAACGCATTCTGTATGGCTGGCACATACTGCCCATGGATACTGGTGGGCTAGCTGTCGTACACACCGTCCATATTTCAGACTAATTATAATCCTTCTTCAGAGGTTTTATGTCAAATGGGTAGCAGTAGTTCTACAATATAAATATTATACTAATATAGTAACATAAAAATGCATATAGAGCAGAGAAAAGTGAATTCACGTATCTATCTATGGCATAAACAGATCATATGTCACGTTTACAAAATGATAAAAAAAACAGATATTGCATATAACGGATAAGTAAGTGATCAGTTGTTAGCCAGAGAGGGCAGCGCAGACATGCACCAGATGGAACCACGAGGAAATGAGCCCAAGACAGCACATACAGGGATCCCTCCCAGGTAATGGAGCAAAGGCTCCCATTATGTAATGCCAAACAGCCAGTTAGTAATCGGTCATTGGAGAGTTTAATAAGATGCTCATCTGAATACTTGTATGCATGTAATTGCGAATTCCAGAGGGGGGGGGGGGATTTTAATAAGTTGCTGTTAGAGTGCACTAAGATAGAGTTACCATCTTAAAGCCACCAGGCCTCAATCAGGCGCTTAACTTTAAACCTTATCAATTAGGCTTCCAATCAGATGTATGTGAACTATATCTATAGCTTTTTCTGCACAATCTATTCATACATTCTATCTCATGTTATATTTTAGTTTTTATGTTTCTTATTCAATATTTTTTCATTTATCTCTTTCTTTTTTGTGTTGTACCCTTTTTGTACTGGTCAGATCAGCCACTCTATGGGATAATAGGATTTTTATAACAGCTTACCTGTAAATCCTTTTCTTGAAGTACATCACAGGACACAGAACACCATAGTAATTACTATGTGGGTTATAGGCCACCTTCAAGTGATGGACACTGGCACACCCTAAACAGGAAGTTGCCTCCCTATATAACCCCTCCCATACTGGGAACACCTCAGTTTTTGTAGCAAAGCAATATACATATACCCCAGAAGAGGGGCGGGACCTGTGTCACATGATGTACTCCAAGAAAAGGATTTTACAGGTAAGCTGTGATTTTTACAACTGCTTACCTGTAAAATCCTTTGCTTTGATGTACATCAGGGGACACAGAGCCATAGTAATAACTATGTGGGTTATATCGGCATATCAGGTGCTGAACACTGGCACGGCCCTTAAGGAGTGAACTCCCATATAACCCCTCCCATTACTGGGAGTCCTCAGTTTTATAGCCAAGCAATCAAAGTGTATAAGAAGAAGGGAGGGACCTCTGTGTCCCTTAATGTACATCAAAGAAAAGGATTTTACAGGTAAGCTGTTTTAAAAGTCCTATTTTCTTTTCTTACATGAGGGGACACAGAGCCATAGTAATAACTATTGAAGGCAACTGAAGGGGGGAGACAGAATCAAGGAAGGCCAGAGGACTCATACAGCAGCCTGCAGTGTATGCTATGCCCAAAGGCAATCTCCTCATGACCTTTAATATCGATAAAAAAAAATCAAAAATCAAAAAAAAAAAAAAAATCGGATAAACGTCTGAACCAAAGACCAATGTTTGCGGTCTTACAGATCTGAGCCATAGAGGCCTGATGATGCACCACCCAAGAGCCACTAATCGCCCTGGATGAGTGTGCTCTTAATATGAGAAGGAAGAATTTTCTTCTTTAAGCTGAAGCTTGATCAATCACTTGACAAATCCATTTGGAAAATAGTGGATCTTGACGCTGCCTGTCCATATCTTGGACCCTCTGGCAGTACAAACAAAACCTGTGTTTTGCGAACCTGAGCGGTCGCCCTTAAATAGATTCCGATTGCTCTTACCACATCAAGATACTGTAGTGCTTTCTCTTAAGGTTTCTGGGGAGAAAGGAGGAATAATAATATCTTGGTTTAAATGAAAACCTGTTACCACTTTTGGTAAGAGTTCAGGATGAGGACATCAGATCACCTCGTCCTTATACATGATGAAATATGGCTCTTATAAGACAGAGCCGTTAGTTCCAATACTCTTCTAGCAGAAGAAATGGCAAGCAAAAAGATTATCTTTCTCGTCAAAGAACCAAGAAAATTTCTCGTAATGTTCAAACGGCCGATTTAACAAAGCCGACAAGACCAATCTTAAATCCTAAGGATTTAGAGGTGCCTTAATAGGGGGAATAAACCGTGTTAACCCCTGAATAAACTACGCACCAAGAGTGGGAAGCAAGAGGCCGTAGGAAAAGACATTGATATCGGCCTCGATCTGGCTCTTGATAAAAGTCCAGACCAGCTCCATTTCAGATCTCATATGCAGGAATCCTGCCTATTGACATACCTCCTAGGGTGCCAACCCCTGGATCCATACCAAGAAACCTATGCCTTCCAGATTCTATAGTAAGCGATTCTGGAAGCGGGCTTCCTGGCATTAGTCAAAATAGACACTACTGAAGGAGATCACCCACGATCTTTTATAGAGTGGGATTCAATAGTCAAACCTGTTAAACTCCTTGTACATAAAGTAAGATGAAATACCGGACCCTGTGCAAGAATGTCTGGTTATAATGGCAGAGTCCAAAGGACTTCAACTGCCCTCCTTTTGAACTCGATAAATTCAGATCTTCTGGGACCTGCTGGGGCCACCAGAATCACCTCCTCCTGTTCCTGCTTAATCCTGCGGAGAAGGCGCGGAAGTAGCAGAGCTGGAGGAAATGCATAGATCAGTGAGAACTGATCCCCTGGGAAGATTAATGTGTCTGTTCCGCCTGCTAGCGGACCCCTTGTTTGACAAAGTTGTCGACCTTACTAATGAATGTGGATGCGACTAGGTCCATGTCCGGAGTACCCCATCTGACATATTGCTAGGAAGATGTCGGGGTGAAGAGATCATTCTCCCAGAAATAATTGTTGGCGTCTCAAGTAGTACGCCTGAAATATTAAAATTGCCGATAGGCAAGGAGTGTTGTGTTCTGATGTAAGCCACCGCCATGGCTCTGTCAGACTGAATCCTGTCAGGACAGTCCCGTAATCTGACCGCCAAGATTCTATGGCCAGATGTACTGCCTGAAACTTCCAACAAAGTTGATAGGCAAGGTCCTCTAACCTGGACCATCTCCCCTGGACAGAATCTTCTTCCAGGGCTGCTCCCCAGCCTAGAAGGCTGGCATCTGTTGTTAACACCTTGTAGAATAAATATTTTCCCTCCTGCTGGATAACAACCAACAATTTAGGCTCTGACCTATGTCGGGAGCCAAGCGTATTGGAAACAAACAAGGCCTGAATCTTCTTTATTCCAGACCAACAGGATGGTCTTGAAGCAGTCTTTGAATAAAACTGCACGTAAGGGATGGCCTTGAAGGAGGCCACCATTTCCCCTAAAAATCTCCTGCAGCCAAAATGAAGGAAAATTCCTTTCCTGATAAGTTGAATTAGTCCTACAATGGAACTGATACACGACGTCTGGGGTAAGAATACCTTCTTCTGTATGGTATCTATAACCAGCCCCCAAGTAACCTCGATGGTTTTAAGGAGAATCTTCCTAGGCTGAGAAACCAACCTAGAGATCTCAGTCATCTACAGCTGAGATCAGACTCTGGTTATAGACCTGAGACTGAATGATCTATTCAAAGTAGATCTTCTAATAGGCTATGACCGCTATGCCTTGAGCCTTTAACCTGGCTAAAGGAGGTGCCAGAATCTTTCAGAACACTCGTAGTGCTGTGGCTAAGCCCAGAGATTTCTGGTAAGTGGGAAACTTTGGCACATGGAGATATGCAACTCCCCTCCTTGCAGGATGGACACAGCCGATCGAATTATGAAAGGATCGGATGTTTAAGTGTCGATTCAGATCTCCGAGATCTAGAGTGGGTCTTACCTCTCTGCTTGGCTCTGGGACCTTAAAAGGTTTGAGCCAAAAACCCCTGTTCCACTAAGGGAATCTCTGATATCACCAACTGGGATAACAGCTGATCCAGAAACCAGAAAGAGACTTCTTTCTTTCTCCCCTTTTTTTCTGGAACCTTAGGAGCATTCTTTGAGGAGACGGACACTCTTGCATAAGACTGCCGCATCAGCAGCCCCAAGGACCCCACAGGCAGCACCCAAACAGGACCCTAAACCTGGACCCTCGGATCGAAAGCCGACTGGGCCATCCGGGCTCTTGAAATTCTAGATGTAACCTAGAAAAAAAAAAAATTGCAGAAATCACTCTGCTCTTAACATTGTTCCTGCCAGACTGAGAATCGCAGGACCTTTCCGCTCAAACAAGTGGGTGTGCTCCTTCACGAGAAAGCCTTAGCATTCTGCTTCATGGGTTTTCTTCCCCCAAGATCCTGGTGCTACCCCTGGGAATTCTCTTCTGACGATTGAGACCGCCTAAAGGCAGATACCCCAGGCATAGGAGAGGCTGCATGATTAAAAGGAGAACTGTTTGAACCTCCTTTTACTGGTAAAGAGAGCTTTACCCCTTTTGGATGTACTTATCCACTCTAAATAGTCATACCCCAGGAAGGGACACAGACTGGCTAAGGGTTTTCTCCTGATGCCTAGGCTGACCAATATCTCAGCCACGGACCTCTGAAAAAATGAACTAGTCCAAGTATAAGCCATAGGGCTTAAATGATGGAGTCCTTCATAGCATCTGTGAGAGACAGTACGTCAAATACACCAGCCCCATGTCGGGCCTGCTGATCAGGCAGAACTTTCAGGTATCTCACACCTGTTCCTTAACCCCTTGGAGTCCACATTCCAATGCATTGGCATGACTCAAAATATGCTCCACCACAATAGTGGAGCAGACGTTAAAGGGTTAATGGACTGAGCTACTCAAATTGCAGCCAGAACTGCAAAAGACATCTTGTCTTTAAAAGGAAAATTCAACCTTAACTTGCTGGATCCTTTAACATCAGTGCATTATCTACTGGACATGTGAGACTCTGCTCACTGAGGTGATTGCAGCATTAATAGGTGGAACCCTCCCATTTCTTTCATAAAATTTTTCCCATTCAGAATACATAGCTATTCATTTTTAGTGTTTATTGTATTTTGCAGATTTGCACTACCGAACCTGTTCCATAGGACACCATGTTAAATGGACTCTCAGGTGGGGGAGGTTCAAATGAACCCTATTAGAGGTAGATACCTCAAGAGCCTGTGGCAGGCAACAAAAGGGTTAAGGGAGTAGACTAACACCTGACTTGTGCAGCTACTCCCTCCCTGTTAGGATCCTCTGAAGAGGAAAAATAAGTATCTTCCAATATTTGGGAAGATCTACCTGATCCCCAGCCTCCTGCACCTCAACAAAAGGGCCCAGAGAACTAGATGGGAATCTGCTATGTTTAGTCCTACTATGGAGAGACATCATAGCAATAATCTTTTAAATGGTAGAAGAAAAACCTGTTCGTATGAAATACAGGGACAGAATTGTTCTACCCATGATGGCTTCATCTGACTGGCCGTATTTTTCTTTTTACCTCCCGGGGAGGAAGACAGACATTTTTTTGGAAGGGTTTTTATTTTGTTGCATACCATTAACCCCTTAGAACTCTTAGTATCCTGGTCCCTTTGTCACTCATAGCTTACAGTACAAAGCAGAGGCAGTACCAGAAAAAGAATGTTTCACTTGCTAGGCTATAGTAAAGTACAATAACTGCTATTAATCCTAGATATACAATACAATGTTGTCAATCAAAAGGAAAATGCCTGTGTCACCAAACGGCTGCGATTTAATTAAAAAAGAGGCAGCGGGCTGGCATTCAAAGGAACAAAAACCGCCACTCTGGGGGCCCAGGAAGTGATCAGACCCCCCTCCATACCCGAGGGTCTGAGCTGGTTTGAACGGAGAGGAGAGTGAAAGCTTCTGCTGTTTCCAGGGTCAGAATGGTGAGTGCTCAATACAGCCTCCAGTGGTGACACAGACATGACATGACAACATAAATACATGGAAGGACAGATTCCTTGCAGAAAATCTCCCCTACCTTTCCGCCGCAGGGCTTTATCAGAGATAAAAAGCCCAATCTTCGCCCTTCACGGTAGGCTCCGAGACCTTGAAAGGAAACCTTCAGGAACAGGGGTACAACTCAGGTAATCCCGCAATCCTGGACCTGCGAGAAGACCCTGCCAGTAAACTTTTATTGGCCTTACTACGAAAAAGTACTGGATCCCAGGGCCCAGCTTAAAAGCATTCACAAGCAAAACCTCATGTCTTCGTAAGACGAGGCCCGGGTACTCTTCATTTAGTCCATTACGGAGACATCAGAACGGGGACGGTCAGGATGGCTGGCTCGCATCAAAGGATTACTGCCCGTGGAGCTCAGTACACACATCCTTACACGTGCCCAACACCTTAGACACTGGCAAAAAAACAGAGGACTCCCAGTAATGGGAGGGGTTATATGGGGGAAGCTCACGCCTTAAGGGGCGTGCCAGTGTCCAGCACCTGATATGCCGATATAACCCACATAGTTATTACTATGGCTCTGTGTCCTCTGATTTAAAAAAAATAAAATCCTATTTTCTTTATTGTACATCACGTGACACAGAGCACCATAGTAATTACTATGTGGGACGTCCCATATCAATGCTATTTGAGGGGAGAGAGACAAAGCCTGTAGGGCACCAACAGACTTGAGGACCTATACGAGCCATGAAGGCTTGTGATGCACTGCCCCAGAAGCACTAACTGCTCTAGTAGAGTGCACTTTGACATGAAAAGGTGAAATCTTTTTTTTAATTATTCTTTATTTTCAGATTTTTCAAAGTATACAAACATAAGCTATTCAACATATTGATAGGTCCAACAACATTTCTTTTAAGAATGTTCTCCCTTATCCCTCCCTCCCCACCCCTCTCACTCGGTCCCTTCCCCGGGCCTTTTCCATTTTTTCCTTCTCTGTCTTGTTTTCCCCTCTTTCTGCTTTTTCCCTTCTTCTTTACTAACAGTCAAGCAGCCTTAAATAACCTTCAGTTTTTCCAAATTGTATCCACGGTCGCCATTTATATTGATATCTCCCTTCTAGGTTATCCAGTTTATAGATTGTCTCTTCAATATTTCGTGTCCTTTCTAACCTTTCTACCCACTCCTTCATCGAGGGGGGGTCGGGTTTCCTCCATCTACGCGGGATCAGTGCCTTAGCGGAGTTCAATAGACCAGGAACCAGGGAGTACCCATACTCTCTCTCTCCTTTTTCCGAGTCGTGGAATAAGCAAACCCATGGGTCTCTTCTAATCCCTTCCCCTGTTATTTCAAAGATAGCTTTTATAATTTTCTCCCAAAATATCTGTATCTTAGGGCAATCCCACCATATATGAGCAAAGGTCCCCACCGCTGAGCAGCCTCTCCAGCATGTTGCGGGGGTCTCGCTACTAATTTTATTTCCTTGCTGTGGAGTTATATACCACCTTGTTAAAAGTTTATATGACATCTCTCTAGTTTGAAGGTCTTTGGCCACCGAGTACGTTCGTCTAATAATCCTATTTCTATGGAGATCATTATTCAGCGGTCCCAGTTCATTTTCCCACTTCTCCATATAGGGGGGGTGTTTTTGCTCTTCTACCTCTATTAAGATGTCATATATTTTTGAGATCCTTTTTACAACGCATTGAGGGTTCCCTATTAGCTTCTCCAGAGGTCTAAGTTGCTCCGGTCCTCGTAGTGGTTGTGTTAAAGACTGAATAAAATAATATAATTGTGAATATCTCCACTTATCTAAAGGCTTGTGCCCCCACTTTTCTATTAATTCCTCGTATGTGCATACCCTATTCCCTTCCATAACCTCTTGTAATTTAATTTTATCTTTCTTAGCCCATCTGCTATAATATACATATTCCTCTTGCCCTGGTAAAAAAAATTTAGTGTCTAGTAATGGCATAAATGGTGAGTTGTGTTCCCACTTGTGTCTCTTATTTATTGTGTCCCATATTCGCAGTGACCCTTTTGTCAATAAATTTGTGCTGATCCCTAATTCTCTATATTTTGCGGGTATCCATATTATCTCCCCTAATTCCCTTCTGCTTAACTTCATTTCTAATTCCACCCAATCCTTCCCCTTTTTATTGTGTGTCCAGTCTGTGATTCGTGAGATTGCTATGGCCTCGTAGTACTTTTTGAAATCGGGCATTGCTAATCCTCCTCTGACTTTACTTCTTATCAAAGTATTAAGGGCCACCCTCGCCGCTTTTTTTTTCCATATGAATCTTTTAATCATCATTTTTAATTTATTAAGATATCCCTGTGGTAATAATATGGGGACCATTTGACATATGTAAGTAAAGATTGGTAAAATAAACATTTTAACTATATTTATTCTCCCTATCCATGATAAAGCTTTGTATTGGATCCTATCTAAATGCTGTTTAATTTTGTTCAGTAGGGGGATATAATTAGCCTCATACAAGTCCCCCATCCCTGCTGTAAGCTTTATTCCTAAGTAGGCCAATTCCCTCCCACTCCATCTAAAAGGGTATTTAGTTTGTAGGGTTCTCTGTTCTTCTACTGGTATATTTAAGTTTAGAATTTCGGATTTAGTTGCGTTAACCTTAAAATTGGAGACTTTCCCATATTTTTTTAGTTCTTCCATAATCGCCGGTATAGAGGTCTCCGGGCTAGAGATATAGAGCAGAAGATCGTCTGCAAAAGCAGCAACCCGATAATCCCTCTCATCTACCCGTATTCCCTGGATGTTTTGATTCTTCCTAATAGCAGTCAGGAGGGGTTCTAGTGCCAGAATGAATAGTATTGGGGAGAGCGGGCAGCCCTGTCTTGTCCCGTTGCACAGTTCAAGGGGGCAGGACAGGGTCCCGTTTATTCTTATTTTAGCTTTAGGCTTAGTATACAAAGCTTCTATCCACCCTCTCATCCTCTGTCCCAATCCATATCGCTCCAACACTTCGAATAAGAATCCCCAACTAACCCTGTCAAATGCCTTTTCAGCATCTATAGACATGAGTATCGAGGGGGTCTTCTGTCTTATGGTTTCCTGGCTTAGCATAATGGTCTTTAATACGTTATCCCGACCTTCTCTCCCCTGAGTAAAACCTACCTGATCCTGCTGTATCCACTCTGGGACATGAGGTCTTAATCGTTCAGAGATAATTTTTGCAAAGAGTTTAATATCTGAATTTAGCAAGGAAATTGGCCTGTAGCTTTCCACTGCCAACGGATCCTTTGCCTCTTTCAAGATCAGGACCACATGCGCCAGTAGTGTCTCTTCTCGAAATTTTCCATCCCTCCCCACTGCATTAAAATACGCGCATAATTTTGGGGCCAGCTGTTTTTGAAATTCCTTGTAGTATGATATCGGGAAACCATCTGGCCCGGGGCACCCTCCCTTAGCTGTATTTTTGATCGCCCATTCGACTTCCAACTTTGATATTGGGGCTTCTAGTGCTTCCATTTCCATTTGTTTAGCCTTGGGGATATCTATCCCTTTCAAATAGTCCTTTATTGCATCCCGGCCTCCATTCTCTAAGGTTTCCTGTTGAATATTATATAGGGCTTTGTAATATGTATAGAACGTGTTCACTATATCCTCCGGCATATTTTGTATGTCCCCCGCCTCATTTCTTACTTTTGGGATAAAGGTTCTGCTTTTCTTATCCTTCACCCTCTTGGCCAGCCATTTACCGGCTTTGTTTCCCCATTGATACATCTCTGTTCCCAGAATGTGATAGGCGGCCCTCCTGTCCTGTTCTAGGTAGTCTTCTAGTTCTCTCTTTTTTTTTACTAGATCCTGGGTATCGTGTAGTCCCCTTGGTCTGCTACCCAGCTCCAATCTCTGGATTTCTTCATACAGTAGGGTTTTCCTCCTCTCTCTCTCTCTCTTTTTTCCTGCTCCAATCCCTATTAATACCCCTCTTATTACCACTTTATGCGTTTCCCATAGTATAGGGCTTGAAATTCCCGGTGTATCGTTTAATCTGAAGAACTGTTCTATCTCCCTCTCAACCTTACTTACAGAATCCTTATCCTGTAACAGAGATTCATTCAATCTCCAATTCAACCTCGGTCCATGATCCTCTCCTATCTCCAACCCAATCATAACTGGTGCATGATCTGACACAGTTCTAACTTTTATTTCCGCCTTCTTAAGTGCTTTCAGAAATGAATGCTCCAGGAAGATATAGTCTATTCGAGAGAAGGAACCATGGACCGAGGAGAAGCATGAGTAATCCCTATCCTTTGGGTGAAGTACTCTCCAGGTATCCTGTAGTTGGAATGCAGCCAGCGCCCTTAAAAACATTCTCTGCTTATGTACCGATGTCCTTGGGCCTCCCGCTGAAGTATCAATTTTAGGGTTTACACTCCAGTTAAGATCTCCAGCAAGAATTAATTTCCCCTCTTTAAAATCCTCTAATTTGTTCAATATTTTCCTTAGGAATATGTCCGCATTCTCGTTTGGGGCATAAATGTTTACAATTGTGCATTTAAGGTTAAACAACATTCCTTTTAAACACAGGTATCGTCCCTCCGGATCCACCAGTCGCTCCTCTAAATTAAACCTCGTTGTTTTACTGAAGCCTATTGCAACCCCTCTGGAGTACGAGGATGGGGAATCCCCATAAATCCATACCGGGAAATCAATCGAATTCAGTCTGACCCCTGAAGTGCATGTTAAGTGCGTCTCCTGGAGACATGCTATATTTGCCTCCATATGCTGCAACTCATCGTTTATTCTATGTCTTTTCATTTTTGTATTTAAGCCCCTTACATTATAAGTAATAACGTTAACTATCCCCATACCTCTCTTCCAAGGGGCATTCTCCCTCTCTTTTTGGAGCGTCTAGTGAACCCGTTGGTGACCATACCTGCTACCCCTGTAGAAGGACCGAGTGAGATCCCATAAAAAACCCCCAAAAAACCAAAACCCCCCTCCCTCCCCCCTCCCTCCCCTTGTCCTATAACAAAACGTCTCGTGAGACTGGGTAGGACTCCCCTTTTCATGTTAAACCTATGGGACTGGTAGGCCAGTGTCGGTGGTCTCCTCTCCCCCATAGTATCCCTGGGGTTCGCCCCCATGTCCGTCCGAAACTCCCCCAAGCCTCCCCCCTCTCCTCCCCTCCTCCCTCCTCCTCTTAGTCCCCTGTTCAAATTTATCTCAGCTTCAGGTAATTGGATTCTTTCGACTCCAATCGCTCGGCCTATCCTGTCTAATAGTCCTTTGGGTCCTACTCCTCTCACCCCCTAGAACCTCTTCAGTGTCCCATTCTATCTGTGGAGCAGGATGTATCCCTAACTGTTCACAAAATTCTTGTAGGTCCTCCGGGAAACGTAGAACCGCAGATCGACCGTCTTTCTTCCCTATGAGGCATGCCGGAAAACCCCACTGATATGGGATGTCGGCTGCTCTCAATAGTTCCGTTAGCGGTTTCAACCGTCTCCTTCTTCCAAGCGTCTCCCCCGCTAAGTCGGAGTAAATCTGCAATTCCACGTCTCCGTAGAACACCCCTGGCTGTGTTCTAACTTTTCTCATTACCTGCATTTTTTCCGCTACATGGTGGAATCTCGCTATGACATCTCGTGGGGCTTCTGATCTAACTCCAAGAGGTCGTGTCATCCTGTGTATTCTATCTAGCTTCAATGGGGTTATAGCTTCTCTATCTAATAAGGGATTGAGAATCTGTTGGGCTATCTCTCCAAGGGCAGATGCGCTAATTGTCTCAGGGAGACCTTTTATTCGTATGTTCTTCCTTCTGCTTCTGTTCTCCTGGTCTTCTAATTTGTATCTAATTGTTCTATTTCCCCTACGGAGGGCTGTTACCTGCTCTAAGATTCCATCTATTCTGTGCTCCTGGGCCTCTACTTTGTTTTCCACCTCCTCAACTCTCCCCAAGACCAAACCTATGTCCTCCCTTATAGTTGCAATATCTGCCCTTAGAGAGATCTCCATTCTCATGAACATCTCTGAGAGCATCTCTCTAATCTGTGGGGGCTGGTCGAATTCCCTTTGTCCATCCTGACTCCTTTCTCCTGCCTCTAGATGTTCTAGTCCCTCCCTTCCTTGAGCTTCATTCTGGCTGCTATCCCCCCTGTGTAAGTTCGCGCTATTTTTTTTTTTAAGTTCAGTTGCCTTAACGACCGGGTTTTTTGTCCCTCTGCTATCTTCTCCCCTCTGTCTGCTAGGGCCCGGGCGGAGCAGTTTTTCCATCCTGGGGCTACCAGACTCTTCTTCTGCTCTTATGCTAGTGTTTGCGGCCATATATTTTTGAATTCCGACCGGGCTTGCGGCGGGGGTTACTTGTTTATTTGTCTTGCCTGCTTTCCCTCTCATCCTGGCAGCCCTCTCAAAATTTGATTCCCTTCCTCCTATCAAAAATATCGGCCTAAATCTTTACAGCCACTTTAGATAGCTCCCCCAAAAAAAAAAAAAAAAAAAAAAAAAACCCTACCACAAAAACAACAATCACAGTGTTATTATGTTATTACATTTGGGGGTGGTCAGTACCAATTGAATTTTATCAACCCAAATGACCAAAATGTCCAACAAAACAAAACAAAACAAAAAAAAAAGAAAAAAAAGAAAAAAAACAAAACAAAGGGTTATACAATAACCGATGAGTCCTCTATCATGATGTCTCAGGTGTTGTTCAAATCGAGATACCCGGAAAAAGAAAAAAATAAAAAAAAAGTGAGGAAAGTTTTTTCTCTTCTTCCTTTTTCCTTATGATCCGCTACTTCCTCCTCTTTATATTGGACTACTAGTATTAATTAGCAGACTATAGGATACACTCATATTATACATTCTTTAAACCATACAGTATGTTTCCCATAAAAAAAATCAGGAGAGTGTAAATCAGCTTGTCAGCGGTAGGGTCTCTTACAGCAGCATTTAAACTCCCACAGCGACTATTGTTGGTAACATAACAGATTTCCTCTTGCAGACTTTGTATGGGTGATTGTATACAAAAGAAGCTGTCCCCTATAGCCAGGGGGGGAGGGTTTCTGGGAAAACGCCCTTTAGTTAGCACTATTTTTTCCTTTTCCCTCCCCTGGTAGCAGATAATTCCTGTAATTGAGTTATTTCACCAGTAAAGATGTAGAACCAGCTCAAGCAGCCATTCCTTATATTGCTCTGTCAGATCAAGTTAATCCTTAAGGCAAAGGGGGGTAGGGCAGGATAGGCTCCAATTTACCTAGGGGTATCTCCCCTTCTCTAGTATAGCGTCCGTGTCCATGCCTCTCACCTCTCACCAATCCAGCAGAAACTCAGCAGAGACTCCCCTTGCTTCCCCCTCCTGCTGCTTATCTTACCGCTCTGTCGTCTGTGTAGCACCTTCTGTCAGCCTCTTCTTGTGCTCCGGTGGATTACAGCAGGGATCCTCGCCTCCGTTTCAGGGGTGTGCAGTCCAGGTCCCGTCCCGCCGTAGCAGCGGCTTGAAGAGCTCCACTGCTGTGTTCTTGGGCAGCCCCTCCACTGGCGTGGGCTGCTGCTGAGTTTGGCGGGGGTGGTTCCTGGTCCTCGGAGCGAAGAGTCAGGCCGCTTCAGAGCGGCGTCACGGGAGCACACGGCCTCAGGCTATGGAGTCATGGGGAGATGCGTGGCGGAGGGAGACAGAGCAGGGACCTCGGGAGGCTCGGACGGGCGCTCGGACGGACGGACGCCTGTCTCCTACGTCATGGCTCCTCCCCGAAAAGGTGAAATCTTACCTTTTAACCATTAGGCCTGAATTATAACTTGCCATGCCACTTAGCAATAGTAGATTTTGACAAAGCCTGTCCCTTCCTAGGACCCTCTGGAAGCATAATAAAACATCACTCCTTCAGACCGACAGTAGGGCAATATCTTGGATTAGGTGGAAACCTAAAACCACCTTAATTTTTAAATATGGCTTCTTACAGGAAAGAGGGGCCAACTCCGACACCCTTTTGCAGAGGGTATAGCAACTTGAAACACTATTTCCCTTGTCAGAAGGCCCAAGGGGGTATGCTGTAATGGTTCAAAGGGCTGTTTTGCAATACCGACAAAAAACTAAGTTCAAGTCCCAAGGGTTCAAGGGTGGTCTAACAGGCAGAATAAGCCGCATTAACCCTTGTATAAAAACCGCGGACCAAAGAATGCGAAGCAAGCGGTCTTTGAAATAAGACCGATAGAGCCGAGACTTGGCCCTTAATAGGTACTCAAGGCTAGCTTAATTTGTACTTGTAAAAAAAAACAAGAATTCTACCTTTGTTATATTTCCGAGGGTGGCAACCCTTGGATTCACACCAGGAAACATAAGCCCTCCAGAGTCTATAATATATAACTCTGGAAGCAGGCTTCATTATTAAAGGTAGAAATCACTGACCCGGGGAGACTAAGTTTTTTTCAGAATGTGGGCTTCAATAGCCAAACCATCAAACTTAGAATTTGTAAGGCAGAATGGAATATCGGCCCCTGTGAAAGTAGGTCTGGCCGTAGTGGAAGGGACCATGGATCCTCCACCGCCATCTTTACGATTTCTGCATACCAGGACCTTCTGGGCCATGCTGGGGCTACAATAATTACCGGCTTTCTTTCCAGCTTGATCCTGCAAAGAAGCCGTGGCAGCAACTGAATAGGGAATAAAGCCTAACTCAGCGAAAACTGACCCCATGGGGTCACCACGCATCTGTCTTGCATGCGAGTGAACCCCTTGTCCTTGACAAAAAGTTGACCAACTACATGCTGAACCTGGATTGACCAAAATATCTACGTCCGGGATCCCCCATCTTTGGCTATAGCCAGAAAGATTTTAGGGTGAAGGGACCACTCCCCTGGGAACAACTGCTGGCTACTCACGTAGTCCGCCTGCCAATTGTCTATTACTGGAATGAAGACTGCCGATAGGCAAGGAACATCCTTTTCCAAGCTAGAATATGGTCCTCTACTCTCTGAGCTGCGTGACCCTTAGTGCCCCCTTGGCGATTGATATAAGCCACAGCTGTGGCATTATCGGACTGGATCCTGACAGGACAATCCTGTAGCCTGAATGTTCGCGGCTCGGGCCACTCACAGTGCCAGAGCCGCGATACCCGGAAGAAACGCTGAGGGAACATGTCAGCTTCCTCTGCGTGGATCGGGCCAGATGTCAGGGCCTCGTTCTAAGGTAAGTATTTCATAATGAGCTAGTATGCGGTGCATACTAGCTCATTATGCCTTTTCCTTTGCAGGTGGGGAAAAAAAAAAAAAAAAAAAAAAAAAAAAACACCAGAGGGTTTACAACCGCTTTAAGCATTTGACCATTGTCTACTGGACAAGTTAGACTTTTAGTCACAATGGAAATCGCAGAGTCAACTGCTGGTACATTCAATTTTTTGGTGAATTTCTCCTCCATGGGATAGAAAACAATCTCTTTGGAGGGAGAAAATGCTTATCCGGGTGATCCCATTCAGGATAATAAGCTTTTCTAGCAATGCATGGACAGGAAACGCAAACAAAGGCTGTGAAGGTTTTAAGGAACCCAAGGAAGAAACTGAACTTTCAGCAGACTCTGTTAGGGGTAGCATGAAAGTAGAACGAACCATCTCCGCAAGAGATTGTATCAGCAACTTCTCAGATTGCGAGGCTGAAAAGGGTTCATCTACCATTGTTTCTTCCGCAGAGTAGTCATAGGTTTGTCTTTCCTCCTGATCGCCTAAGGGTAACACCTCATCCTGTACCCACTGCTCCCCTTGCAAAGGGTCTAACACGCTTCCTGTCCATTTGGATGGAGGATGAGATTAAAGCCGCTAATCTTCCCTCTAGGCCCTGTAGGGCGGAGGAAAAGGCATCTTCAGTTACGTATACAGGAGCTGAGATGTAGGAAGCAGCTGCACCACTAATTTGTTCCAATGACTCACCCTGGCTTGCCATATCTGGTATTTCAGGCGAGGGTGATAGTGTGGAGGCACGACTGAAGTTCCTAGCGCCTGGGGCCAAAATCTTTGGTAACTTTTTGGCTACACATAGTCCTAAGCACAAAAGCAGAGGCGCTATTTAAATGCACTATTTGCTGAACATAGTCTGACAGTGTAATGCCGCTATACAAGTTCAGCCTAGCGCTGGGAAAAATGTCCTTTCCGTGTTAGGAATACCCTTTGGTGTCCTTACGTGCCCCACCGTTCCTGTGTTTCAAGTGTAGCCAGGCTTGCTTCTCCTCACTTCACGCTGTGTGCTACATGGCACCTAGGGCCCGCCCCCTCGGTCAAACCCCGCCCCCCATTAATTTTGCAAAAAACTTTCCCGTGCATGCCGCAGAGCCCAATGACACAAGCAGGTAGAGGAAAACACATGTGGAGTGAAACTTGGGACTTCCGTGCCCCCTGCAGTGGGGGTACAAAAATTGCTGATTCCCTAACCCTCCTGGGCCCTTCAGGGGGGAGAAAAGCATTGCAGATCTCTTACCTTGAGAGGAATCCCCCTGTGCAAGCTGCTGCGGCCACACACAGACTGACACTGAGCTGAAGTGAAGACAACAGATTATATGTGCACATACTCCCTCTAGTGGAGATTTAAGGCAGGACAAAATTTTCCACCAAGAAGAAAACTATAGGTGGACTTTTTATAGTTCCTAGGCCTCTTCCCTTACCTTATCCCTGCCACAGGTTTCTGCTCAATTAACAGACAGATCCAACCTCACCCATCACGACGGGCTGTGTTTAGCAAACTTTCAAGGACCGGGTCCCTTTTTATCGGGGTTCCACTCCCTTGGACCTGTAATAGCATCCCGCCAGAAAAAACTTTAGGTAATGTAGCATGACCAAAGCTCTGGGTCCCAGGGTCCAGCCCTGCAAAGAGGCATTACAGGCAAAACCTCGTGCTTTGTATACAAGGCCCGGGTACCATCCACCTTGGCCTCAGTGGCACTTTGGTCTGCCTGTCAAAAAATCCACGAGGGGTTTTACCGTGCTTTATGCACCAGGAGTTTTTTGTTCATGTTTTCATTTGGATTTGACAGACCAATTCCTGCCATACCTCCAATCCCAATTTGGGTTATGGTATGGTGTTCCACAGATCCAACTAGTTACACTGTTCAATCTCCTGAATGTAACTGTATAACCCCACTCTACACCGTATCCTTCGGTGTCCTGTAATGAACAATTAAGAAAGCTCTAAAAAAATTGAGGGGAATGCCCCGTTTAGACAGCAGTACCCATTGGAAGATTTCCCCTCTACTTATGTTCCCGGAAACTGTAAAATTTAGGATTGCCCATAATGTTCTGATTCATACAACAGCTGACAGGACAAATATAAAATTTCCTCGCAATAAAAAAAAAAAAACTCTACCCAAAACACTTTAACCACTTGGCGCCCAAGGTTACGTCATATGATGTCGTTGGCTTTGTGGTGTTATATCTGAATAATGCCTGAGGCTACAGACATCATTCAGATATCGGCATTTTCAGCCGGCGATTCCCTGCACCATAAGAACGATCATAGATGCTGTGATCATTCTTACGGGCGGCGGGAGGGGATGACCGCCCTCCGGTGCTTCTATCGACTCACTGCTTCCATCGGTGAGTCGTACACAGGATCCGCCAGCCCCCGGATAATGATCATAGAGATTTCTGGTGGACCAGATGATCGCCGGAGTCTCTATGATCGTTCGGAGGCCGGGCGTGATGTTATGACGTCACGCCCGGCCTCTGCATTCAAAATAACGCCGCCTCGGCTGGGAAGCCATGATCTTTTTTGATTCCCTTCCCAGCCTAGAGGTGAGATGTGGGGTCTTATTGACCCCACATCTCACTGTAAATAGGTCCGATCATGCCATATTCCTATTACAAGTGATGTTTACATTCCTTGTAATAGGAATAAAAGTAATCAAATTTTTTTTTGTTTTTTTTAAAGTCTCAAAATAAAAAAATAAAAGTAAAATTAACAATAAAAAAAAAAATTTAAAGCGCCCCTGTCCCCGTGAGCTTGTACGCAGAAGCGAACACATACGCAACTCCCACCCACATATGAAAACGGTGTTCAAACCACACATGTGAGGTATTGCCGCGAACATTAGAGCGAGAGCAATAATTCTAGCCCACATAATGCCAAAAAATTGGGCTAACTTTACAGTTTTTTTTTTTTAAGCATGAAACTGTCTTTCTTCTGAAAAAAAACGTGTTTGAAAAATTGCTGCGCAAATACCGTGCGAGATAAAAAGTTGCAACGACCGCCATTGTATTCTCTAGGGTCTTTGCTAAAAAAAAACATGTATAATGTTTTGGGGTTCTATGTAATTTTCTAGCAAAAAATAGAGAAATGTCAGAATTGGCCTGGATGTGAAGTGGTTAAACGTACAATGTGCTTTTGGATGTGCTAGATAAGTTAAAGGGATTGTAATGTCTCGTTTTTTTTCCTATAAAAATAACAAACATGTTATACTTACCTGCTCTGCTGCAGTGAATTTGCACAGAGCAGCCCAGATCCTCCTCTTCTCAGGTCCCTCTTTTGTGCTCCTGGTCCCTCCCTCATGTTAAGTGCCCCCGCAGCAAGTAGACCCACAGAGTCAGTCTGGAAGGATCCCACAGGGAGGAGCCAGGCAACATAAGAAAAGGGAACCTGAATTGGAGCGAGGCAGGGGCAACATTTACTTAAACCCATTGGCTTTATTTTTAGCTGAATGTCGGTGGGAAGGAGAAGAGAGAAAGTGGCCATTCAGGGGGAGAGGGGGGGAGGGGAGAGAGAGAGAGAGGGGGGGGGGAGAGAGAGAGAGAGGGGGGGGGGGAGAGAGAGAGAGAGGGGGGGAGGGGAGAGAGAGAGAGAGGGGGGGGGAGAGAGAGAGAGAGAGGGGGGGGGAGAGAGAGAGAGAGAGGGGGAGGGGAGAGAGAGAGAGAGGGGGAGGGGAGAGAGAGAGAGAGGGGGAGGGGAGAGAGAGAGGGGGAGGGGAGAGAGAGAGAGGGGGAGGGGAGAGAGAGAGAGGGGGAGAGAGAGGGAGAGAGAGAGGGAGAGAGAGAGAGAGAGAGGGGGAGAGAGAGGGAGAGAGAGAGGGAGAGAGAGAGGGAGAGAGAGAGGGAGAGAGAGAGGGAGAGAGAGAGGGAGAGAGAGAGGGAGAGAGAGAGGGAGAGAGAGGGGGAGAGAGAGAGGGGGAGAGAGAGAGGGGGAGAGGGAGAGAGAGAGGGGGGGAGAGAGAGAGAGGGGGGGAGAGAGAGAGCGGGGGGGAGGAGGAGAGAGCGGGGGGGAGGAGGAGAGAGCGGGGGGGAGGAGGAGAGAGCGGGGGGGAGGGGAGAGAGAGCGGGGGGGAGGAGGAGAGAGCGGGGGGGAGGAGGAGAGAGCTGGGGGGAGGATGGAGAGAGCAGGGGGGAGAGAGCGGGGGGGAGTGGGGGAGAAAGCAGGGGGGAGTGGGGGAGAGAGCGGGGGGGGGGAGTGGGGGAGAGAGCGGGGGGGGAGTGGGGTAGAGAGCGGAGGGGGGACTGGGGGAGAGAGCGGGGGGGGAGTGGGGGAGAGAGCGGGGGGGGAGTGGGGGAGAGAGCGGGGGGGGAGAGCGGGGGGAGGAGTGGGGGAGAGAGCGGGGGAGAGAGCGGGGGGAGGAGTGGGGGAGAGAGCGGGGGGAGAGAGAAGGGGGGGAAGGGGAAGAAGGGGAGGAGTAGAGGGAGATGCAAATATGCACATAAGCTGACCAAGTTGTCACTTAGGTCTCGGGCTTACAGCCAGCAAGGGACAGCTGCAGCATCAGACTGATGATGTAGCAGGGAGGTAATATATAACTCTGTACACCTAAGGGTCTGGTATGATTTTTTTTCAATCTTTCATTTTGGCGTTTTATTTTCCAAAAAAAAATTATTGCCAGCAATACTGGTAACCCTACTGACAGCTGATGAGTCATCCGTTGTTAAGGAGGCGGTGGCTGGCTTCCCGGCCTGCTCAACAAGCTAAATTTTAAATTCGCATCTGAACTGCATCTAAAAAATGGTAGCTAAACCACTGAACAGCTGCGTAGGAAATTCAAAGTGGAAATGAAGGGGAAATTGGCACTGGACATGTGTTAACCTAGCCTTAACCATTTACATGACACACACCAACAAAGTACTGTTACCTACCTTTCTTAGGAGTCCTGCGTGGACATTAATGAGCTCGTTGTGCTTTTCCTTTAATTTGTTGTAGCGTACTTCTGTTGCTTGTACCTTCTCTGTTAACAAAATACAGGCAAAATAAATAAGAGATAAGAAAAACTAAAGACATGTTTCTAATAATGACAGACAGGAGGGCTCCTATCTGGGCTAATTATCTCTCTAACACCACATATGAAGTCACTGGATAAAAATTGAACATACAAACCACTACAAAAAAAAGATTGCATTCACATTGCTTAACAAAACAAGAAAGACAATGGCATTCTCACAAAGAAACTTCTAGAAATGGATGCTCATAATTAAAAAATAAATGGGGTTTTTGTACTCACCGCAAAATTCTCTTCTCGGCTTTCATTGAAGCTTTTTTCTGGCCATTGGGCTCTCCTGGGACCCACAGAATCGTCACAGAGCAAATCCATGCTCTGCAAGGATCCCCATAATAATGTCAGGATCTACCCAGATGCTAGACTAACGGCTGGCACAGCCTCTCAGGGTGGCTCCTTGAGCCTGAGCCAGTCCCTTCTGCCCCCCTCCACAGCCTGGAACTGAGCGATCATGTGATCACTTAGGTCTCGGGCTTACAGCCAGCAGGGGATAGCTGCAGTATCAGGCAGGGAAGTATAGATGTTTGTTTTTCTTCTGTTCCCATACAGTGGAAATACACAGTTTAGATCCTCATATTAAAATAATAACCAAATTAAGAAAAGAGACTAGGTAATAACTGTGAAAACTTATATTATATAATCTACTAAGATCAAGTATCAGTTTACCATGCTGTACTTTTTTTTTTCTTTGAAACAGCCCAACACTGTAACAGAAGGCAATACATATCTACAGGCTTTGGGGTTAAATTGGCGAAGAAATAGCAAAGTGAATTTTCATTTTGTATGTTCACCGAGCCTAATCACATGGGAGGGAAATTAAAAGAACAGGACTCTTTTTGCGCATGTTTTGTTAACTGAAGTGAACACAGCTTTACCCCATTTAGTAAGCTCAGCGAAGATTCACTATAGCAAACAAACCTTCATTTGTTATTGCAAGGGAACATCTTGACCAGTTTACATAAATCATTAAAACACGTGGTTCTTTTATAGAAAAAAAAAAAAAGTATTTTGGAGGATTAAAAAATGGAGGCAAACAAAAATATATAGATACTGCTAACTCCTTCAAGTCAAACAAGACCTGAAATATTTACAAAACAAAGAAAAACATCAAGAAACAGGAAAATCTCTGGTGCAACTAAGGAGTGGTTACTCTGCAACAAGAGAAAAATCTGATAGTGCTCTTTAAAATTATAAATTAAAGTATTGTATTAAACTCTCACCTTGTAAAATAACCAATTCCATTTAAAATAGACATTTGTGTATATAGAGTTAAAAAAAAAAAAATCATTTATTAATGATCAAATTCCTTCGGTTTTCAGCTGCATAAGGGGTTTAGAAAGGTGGGGATGGAGACTACAGGGGACAGAGAAACAGCAGCACTCTGAGCATCTCAGTGATTATCTATGCAGGGGGCATGTCAGCACACATCTGACCAATGAAGTAAAGACAGGCTCAGCTCCCAAGTAGAATGCAAAGAAGAAAACTGACCACACTTGGATGGATGTGCGTACATAGCCTGGTGTGGTCAGTTTCAAATAGGAAAACAGGGGGACTAGCAGGATCACCAGGTATTTCACACAAAGGAAGCAATACAAAGAAAACAGGATACAATACAAGTGCATGGTAATACAGACACATCACAAATATGAAATGGGGTAATATACACTTTCAAATGTAAGCTTTATACCTCAGCAGTGTAGGGTTGGAAATGCTACCATACAATCAGGGATTCAATAAAGCTTTCATTAAAAAGTAAAAGTGAAGCGTAAAAATTGTCTAATCAAAGAGTTATCACCTCACTTTGGAGAAGATCTCTCCTCACTTCCTGCTGTGTCTCTGGGACAGGAAGTAAAAGAAAATCTCTAAGACAGAACACACGCAGAAAAAAGTCAGTGTTGTAAACCAATCTCTAAATTATCATTTGCATCCAATTTAAAACTTCAAAATATTGTAATTAGAAAAAATCTTCAGTTTACATTAAAAAAAAAATTTCAATTGAGTTACTAAAAACATGCAAAAAAATTAGCATGCATGTCTATTGTATTTTTAATGAAAGCAACTACAGAGTAGTCTAAAGCTAGCTACACATTATACAATTTTTTTTTTTGCTTCCTTTACCTTCAACTATGCATGGCAAGGGCTTGCCTGATTGCATACAATTTGAAAGTGTTTAGGTCTGACCTCATATTATATATTTAAGGAAAATTGTATAATGTGTAGCCAGTTTAAGACCTTTGACACCCTTGCATATTACATTATGTTCACAGAACAGCCCATAAAGAATAGGATTTTTAAAACAGCTTACCTGTAAAATCCTTTTCTTAGATGTACATCAGGGGACACAGAGCCGTAGTAATTACTACATGGGTTATATCGGCGTATCAGGTGCTGGACACTGGCACGCACCTTAAGGTGTGAGCTTCCCCCACATAACCCATCCCACTACTGGGAGTCCTCAGTTTTGTAGCCAAGCAATATAAGTGTATAAGAAGAGCGGGACCTGTGTCCCCTGATGTACATCAAAGAAAAGGATTTTACAGGTAAGCTGTTATAAAAATCCTATTTTCTTTTCTTACATCAGGGAACACAGAGCCATAGTAATTACTACATGAGATGCCCCATAGCAACGGCAACTGAAGAGGGGGAGACAACAAAAAAGAAAGGAAGTCAGAGGCCTCATACTGCAGCCTACAGTACACCCCCGAAGGCAGTATCATCTATCACCCTTAACATCGATTCCATAAAATCTGGTAAATGTATGAACTCAAGACCATGTCGCGGCCTTACAGATCTGAGCCACAGAGGCCTGATGATGCACCGCCCAAGAGATACTAATCGCCCTGGTTGAGTGTGCCTTAACATGAAAAGGAAGAATCTTCTTTTTTAAGCCATAAGCCTGAATAATGACTTGAAGGCGATCCACTATTTCCAAGTGGATTGGTCAAGTACACTCTGACCGCTCTTACTACATCAAGGGAATGTAGCACCCTCTCTTCCCTAGATCAAGACTCTGGGAAGAATCAAGGAAGAACCATAACTTGGTTTAAGTGAAAACCTGTCACCACCTTTGGCGGGAATTTAGGATGAGGGCGTAAAACCACCTTATCCTTATGCATAATCAGATATGGCTCCTTACAAGATAGAGCCGCTAGTTCAGATACTCTTCTAGCAGAAGAAATGGCAACCAGAAAGACTATCTTTCTAGTCAAAATAACCAAATCCCGTAAGGGTTCAAAAGGCTGCTTTTGGAAAGCCGACAGGACCAAATTCAAATCCCAAGGATTTAGAGGTGCCTTGATCGGAGGACTGATCCGTGTTGCCCCTCTGCACAAAGCTACGCATTAAAGAGTGAGAAGCTAAAGGCTGCTGAAAGAACACTGACAAGGCCAAGATCTGGCCCTTGATGGTATTCAAGGCCAGATTCATCTTTAATCCCATCTGCAGGAAATCAAGGATTCTACCTATAACATTTCCTGGGGTGCCAACCCCTGGACCCACAGACTCTATAGTAAAAGATCCTGGAAGCTGGCTTCCTGCCATTAATCAAGATAGAAATAACTGAAGGAGACAACCCACGATCCCTTAGAATGTGGTTCTCAATAGCGACATCGTCAAATTTAGCGTCTCTAAAGGTAGGATGGAATACCGGACCTTGCGCGAGAAGGTCCGGCCGTAATGGCAGAGTCCAGGGAACTCCTACTGCCATCTTTATGATTTTGGCGAACCAAGGCCTTCTGGGCTACGCTGGGGCCACTAGAATCATCTCCTTTTGTTCCTGCCTGATCCTACGAAGAAGATGCGGAAGAAGCCGAACTGGAGGAAATGCATAGATCAGAGAAAACTGATCCCATGGGAAGACTAATGCATCTGTTCCGCAAGCTAGCGGATCCCTTGTCCTTGACACAAAGTTGTCGACCTTGTAGTTGAATCTGGACGCGAACAGGTCCACATCCGGTGTGCCCCATCTTTGACATATCGCAAGGAAGATGTCGGGGTGAAGAGACCACTCTCCTGTAAATAATTGTTGGTGGCTCAAGTAGTCCACCTGCCAATTCTCTATCCTGGGAATGAAAAAAAAAGGCAAGGAACATTGTGTTCTGCCCAAGACAATGTAATTCACCTTTCTTTGGGAACACGTGACCTTAGAAAATGGGGAGACAGCAAAACTCGGAACTCTAGTTCATAACCTAGAGAAACCGCAGAAGCCACCCACTTATCTTGACATTGCTCCTGCCAGATCTTTAAAAATTGCAGGAGCCTTCCCCCCCACCCGAGGGAGCGGGGGCGCCCCTTCATAAGGAGGCTTTAGTACTATGCTTTGTGGGCTTCTTTCCCCAAGATCTCTTCTGACCTTGGTGCTGCCCTTGGGGTTTTCCCCTTGAACCTGATGGCTGAGGCCGTCGAGACTGCCTAGAGGCTGATGTCCCTGGTACAGGAGAAGAGGCCCGCTTAAATGAGAAATGTCTAAATTTCTTTACTGGTAAAAGAGAGCTTTTGCCATTGGAAATCCTTTAATTTAAGCATCTCCTCAAACTGCTCCTTAATGGCCTGGTATATACCCATTGCGGCCAGAACAAGCTGCACTGCTGAACCGGCTAAAGCCATCTGGTTCTTAGAAAGGTGCTTCAGTTTCTTATCTGCTGGATTCCTTAACATGAGCGCATTATCAAACGGACATGTGAGGTCCTTATTAATTGAGGTAATCGCAGCATCAACCGCTGGAACCCCAATTTCTTATAGAAATCCCCTTCCATGGGATACAGTTTGGAGAATCTTAGGGGGATAAAACTGTTTATCCGGATGTTCCTATTCTGCATACATAAGCTTTCTTAGCCACGCATGAATAGCAAACGCATCCCCAGCCAGAGGAGGTTTTAATGATCCTAACTTAGAGATGGGATCATCAGAAGCCTGCGCAGCAGGTAGCAAAAAAATTGAACAAACCAACTTAATGATAGCGTGCACAAGCAAGCTCTCTTGTAGTGATACTCCTTCCATGTTAGGATCCTCAGAAGAGGATAAGCCAGTATCTTCCAAATCTCTAGGAAGATCTGCCTGATCCCCGGCATCCTGAACCTCCAGAGGAGGATCTTGAGCACTTGATGGGGATCTGCTGCGTTTAACCCCCCTGTGAAGGGATAAAATCGCATCAAGTTTCTTCTCTAAACCAGCAATGGTAGAAGACAACACTTCACATGTAACATATTCAGGGGCTGAAGTGTCTTGAGCGACTGCAATTACAGCTTCCCGACGGCTCAATCTGACCGGCCGCAATACTCTCAGAGAAGGAAGACATTCTTTTGGACAGGGTTTTAGTTTGTTGTGACCCCTTAGAGGAGTTCCTGGCCCCTTTGCCACTCATAGCTTACAGTACAAAGCAGAGGCACTACCAGCGAAAGAAAGTATCACTTGCTAGGCTATAGTACTGTACAAAAACTGCTATTAATCCTAGCTATACAGTACAATGTTGTCAAAAGGGGAAAGCCTGTGTCAACCAAACCTGACCAGCAACCACTCTGCTCTGTCCCTCCACTGTCAGGCAGCAGCTTCTCTTACAGGGCTTTAAAATACTTCCTGCGCGTGTGGCTGGCGTCTGACGCCGTTAGCCACGACCCCCCTGCGTGGAATACGAGGCCCCCCCTTCCTCTTTCAAAAAAGGAAGCAAAGTCTCCCGCATGAGCGTCTGCATCATGGCGGGGGAGGGGGGTAAAAGTGAGTGGCCGCCTCTGCCAATTTTTTTTTTTTACAAAAAAAAAAGAAGAATAAGGCAGCTGGCTGGCATTAAATAAAACAAAAACCGCCAATCTGGGGGCCCAGGAAGTGATCAGACCCCCCTTTCTCTTACCTGAGGGTCTGAGCTGGCTTAGGAGGAGAGGAGAGTGGAGATTCTGCTGTTTCCAGCATCAGAATGGTGAGTGCTCAATACAGTCCCCCTTCACGGTAGGCTCTGAGACCTTAAAAGGAAACCTTCAGGAAACAGGGAACACACAGGTTGACCTACAATCCTGGACCTGCGACAAGACCCTGCCAGTAAACTTTTATTGGCCTTACAACCAAAAAGTACTGGATCCCAGGGCCCAGCTCTTTAAGCATTCGCAAGCAAAACCTCGTGTCTTCGGATGACGGGGCCCGGGTACTGTTCATTTAGTCCATTATGAAGACATCAGAACGGATCCGGTCAGGATGGCTGGCTCTCATCTCACTGTCCGTGGAGCTCAGTACAACACATCCTTACTTGTGCCCAACACCTTAGACACTGGTGAAAAAACTGAGGACTCCCAGTAGTCGGACGGGTTATATGGGGGAAGTTCACGACTTAAGGGGCGTGCCAGTGTCCAGCACCTGATACGCCGATATAACCCATGTAGTAATTACTATGGCTCTGTGTCACCTGATGTAAGAAAAGAAAAGTGGTTATTTTTTTTTCCTTTCAGCCAGTGGGCTGAAAGAATAAAAAGAAAAAAACAGATTTCCTAATCCACAAAAAGGAGGTGATATTTTTTGCTAACTCAATAGAACATAATCTAATGACTGACTTCTGTCAAACAAGAGGCAGCCAAAAACTGATCAAAATTCAGGCACTCTTCTGAACCCGCTTTTTTTTTTTTTTCAGACTAGGACATGAGGATGAAAAATATTTCCATTTGGGAGCAGTAAAAAATACACATACTCAATATTAAAGTGGAGTTCTAGGCTTTTTACATTTATTAAAAGTCAGCAGCTATAAAAAGTGTAGTTGCTGACTTTTAATGAACAGACACCTGTTCCATGGTCCAGAGATGTGGCTGAACAGAGCGTCGCTCCTCTCGCTCTCCGCCGTTGCCTCCATTGCCACTCTTGGCACCCGGCCGTGCACACACGGTGCATGCGCGATTTACGCTGCACTCCCGGAGTGGACAGGCGATCTTCTGGGACCTGTCACGTGTGAAAAATATGCACACTTGTGGACGATAAAATTCTACTTCCATTGACACGTAATGAAATGGCTACTTAATCTTGGCAATTTGATTTTTAGCCCAGGCATTATTTCAGCCTCCGGGCAGATGTTAGTGAAATCCCAATGGTATAATTCAATTTCTGCTTTTATAGAAGGTTTTCAGGAATTGGCTAAGACAGGTCATAAGCAGCACACACACTGAACAATTTTCCATGTATTGCACTGTATAGATTAAACACATCACTGTTTCTGATATTATGGCAGTTTGTAAAGACCTACTTTCCATTTCTACATGCAGTCCCTGAGTTTTGTCGCTCTCTTGCTTCAGTTTCCGTAGTCTCTCCAGCTCATCCCGCAGCTGCTCGTTGTCCACTAAGGCTTTCTGCTTTTGCTTCCGCTGCTCTTCCACCTCAGCTTCCAAAGTGTTTATCTGACCTTTCAGCTGCATGATGTATTTCTGGGCCTGTGACAAGCAGACATTTTTTTTTTTTTGTATTTTATTGCCATCAATGTAAACAGCTAAATTATTATTCCTTAACTCATGTCATGGAATGAAAACAACAAAACACGGGTAATTATTGAGCAACAAAATTTCAGAATTTGTAGTGGGAATTGAGGTAAGTAACAGATGGAGACCCAAATATCACTCTCTGCTCTTACCTTGACATGAGAGCCCTGTGTCACCCCAAATTAATTATGGCATTGTGCAGACACAAAAGGTGCACAGATACGTTTTGAGATAGCACACCCTCCAATTCCCTTCCTGCTCTTATATTCCATAACACAAGCTTCAATCACCCATAATTATACATTTTCACATTTGTGAATTAGAATACTGTACTAGCATAATAAAGCTTGAATGTCATATTATTGTTTTAATTATATCTATGTTCAATAAATAAAAAAGCAGACCTAAGACACTAAGGGCCGGTTCACACTGCGGCGCGAGGCGAGGCGACACGGCTCGCCTCGCCTCGCTCCCGCAAGTCGTCCCCATTGAGTACAATGGAACCGTTCTGAGAGGAGCGACTCGAGTCGCTCCGACTCAGAAAAAAGGTTCCTGTACTACTTCGGGGCGACTTCGGGGGCGACTTGCATTGACTTCTATGCAGAAGTCCTCTGCAAGTCGCCCCTGACCCCCCCTGCAAGTCGCGGCGAGGAAGTCGGAGACGCCTCGCCGCGGCTCGCAGTGTGAACCGGCCCTAAGGCTCACTTCACACCCAGGCACTGTAAGAGCCCATTCACACAGGGGCAACACGACTTGTAGGCGACTTGATCAGGCTACTTGGACACGACTTGACAGCGGCGACTTGGGACGACTTCAAAACGACTTGTGATGACTTCAAGCGCGACTTGGGACGACTTACAAGTCGCCCCAGGCCAGGCGACTTTTGCCGCGGCCAAGCAGAGAATGAGCTCAAGGGGAAACTCCACGGCAAATTTCTGAAAAAAATTTGGCGTGGGTTCCCCCTCCGAGAGCATACCAGGTCCTTAGGTCTGGTATGGATTCCAAGGGGAACCCCCTACGCCGAAAAAACGGCGTGGGGGTCCCCCCCAGATCCACACCAGACCCTTATCCGAGCACGCTACCCGGCCGGCTAGGAAAGGGGGTGGGGACGAGCGGGCGGCCCCCCCCCTCCTGAGCCGTACCAGGCCGCGTGCCCTCAACATGGGGGGGGTGCCTTGGGGGAGGGGGGCGTGCGGCCCCCCCCACCCCAAAGCACCTTGTCCCCATGTTGATGAGGACAAGGGCCTCTTCCCGACAACCCTGGCCGTTGGTTGTCGGGGTCTGCGGGCGGGGGGCTTATCGGAATCCGGGAGCCCCCTTTAATAAGGGGGCCCCCGGATACCGGCCCCCCACCCTATGTGAATGAGTATGGGGTACAATGTACCCCTACCCATTCACCTGTGAAATAAAGTACAATAAAACACACAACACAGAGAAAAAGTATTTTATTGCACAGCCGGGGGTCTTCCGTCTTCGGGGGTCTTCTCGCCGGACTCCTCCGCTATGTGTGTGTAGCTCTTTTGCCAGCGGAGGAGTCCGGCTTTCTTCCTCCCCGCCGCCGGCCTCTTCTCCCGACTTCGGGGGTCTTGTCCCCCTCTTCGGTTCTTCTGCCGGGCCACCGCGCCTGGTCCGGTGGCCCGGTCTTCTGTCGCCGTCTTCCGTTCTTTTGTCGCCGCCTTCGGTTCTTCTGCCGGGCCACCGCGCCTTCTTATAGCTCTTTTACAGGCGGTGGCCCGGTCTTCCGTCGCCGCCGCCGCCTTCCGTTCTTCTCCTTCTTCTTCTCCTGGAGATGTTGACTCGACGAGCTCTCCGGCCGGAATGCCAGGGACGCGCTCCGCTGCCTCTTATATAGGGACAATGGGGCGGTGTCACATGGGTTGATGTCACATGGGTTGGTCACATGGGTTGATGTCACATGGTAAGGGGGCGGGGTCACCATGTGACATCAACCCATGTGACCAACCCATGTGACATCAACCCATGTGACACCGCCCCATTGTCCCTATATAAGAGGCAGCGGAGCGCGTCCCTGGCATTGTGGCCGGAGAGCTCGTCGAGTCAACATCTCCAGGAGAAGAAGAAGAAGGAGAAGAACGGAAGGCGGCGGCGGCGGCGGCGACGGAAGACCGGGCCACCGCCTGTAAAAGAGCTATAAGAAGGCGCGGTGGCCCGGCAGAAGAACCGAAGGCGGCGACAGAAGAACGGAAGACGGCGACAGAAGACCGGGCCACTGGACCAGGCGCGGTGGCCCGGCAGAAGAACCGAAGAGGGGGACAAGACCCCCGAAGTCGGGAGAAGAGGCCGGCGGCGGGGAGGAAGAAAGCCGGACTCCTCCGCTGGCAAAAGAGCTACACACACATAGCGGAGGAGTCCGGCGAGAAGACCCCCGAAGACGGAAGACCCCCGGCTGTGCAATAAAATACTTTTTCTCTGTGTTGTGTGTTTTATTGTACTTTATTTCACAGGTGAATGGGTAGGGGTACATTGTACCCCATACTCATTCACATAGGGTGGGGGGCCGGTATCCGGGGGCCCCCTTATTAAAGGGGGCTCCCGGATTCCGATAAGCCCCCCGCCCGCAGACCCCGACAACCAACGGCCAGGGTTGTCGGGAAGAGGCCCTTGTCCTCATCAACATGGGGACAAGGTGCTTTGGGGTGGGGGGGCCGCACGCCCCCCCTCCCCCAAGGCACCCCCCCATGTTGAGGGCACGCGGCCTGGTACGGCTCAGGAGGGGGGGGGCCGCCCGCTCGTCCCCACCCCCTTTCCTGGCCGGCCGGGTAGCGTGCTCGGATAAGGGTCTGGTGTGGATCTGGGGGGGACCCCCACGCCGTTTTTTCGGCGTAGGGGGTTCCCCTTGGAATCCATACCAGACCTAAGGGCCTGGTATGCTCTCGGAGGGGGAACCCACGCCGAATTTTTTTCAGAAATTTGGCGTGGAGTGCCCTCTTGAGAGCTGATAATTCTGTCAAAGTCGCCTCCGTATAGACAGAGATCCGACTTGGAGGCGACCTCCATTGAAATCAATGGGTACCGGTCGCCTACAAGTCGGATAGAAGTAGTACAGGAACCTTTTTTGAAGTCGGAGCGACTTCAGTAGTGTGCATTAACACGGCTCTCATTCACTTACATTGATTTTTAAATGTTGTCCGACCTGAGGCGACCTGAGGCGACTAGGGGCGACCTGAAGTCGGATCAGGAGTTGCCCCTGTGTGAATGGGCTCTAAGTCTGTTAGTCCTTAAAAAGAACTTTGGATGACACCGCAATGTACTATGCAAGTGAATAGATGGGCTAAAAAAAAAAAAAAAGGTACCTGTAAGTTTTCTTTTGTATACACATTTGTGGTGTATTGGTAGCTAAATTCAGTGAAGGGGCTTGTCCTAATGCACACAATAAAGCACTTAAAACACACCGGAGCAGCCTTTCCCAACAGGGGAGCCGTGGCATCCTGGTCGAGAAAGGATGTCAGCTCCTGCTCTGCCTTCCTGCATTCTTAAGCTAAGGGCAGATGGATTCCAGGAAGGAAATGCTACAAGAATCATCTGCCCTTACTCAAGATGGCTATGGCTAGAAATGCTAGGGGGTGATTTTTAAAGCAATTTTTTCAACAAAGTGAAGCATTGAAACATGGATGGATGAATGAGCTTTCTCTGAATACTAAAAAACTAATTAAACAGCGATTGTGGTGCTCAGATACACTTTAGTTTAAAAATGATGAAATTACACAAAATGTTGCTATTCAAAAGCAACATCTACTTAAAGACTGTGTCTAAACAAGGTATTTACTGTTAGTTCTCTACCATTAACATCCTGAAGGCTAATAGTCACACTGTGACTTACAAAAAAGCTTACACAAACATGCACTTTGAAAACTTGGTTTTGTTAAGAGACTCAGAAAATACCTAAACAAGTCATATAATAATGCCACGTACACACGGCCTGTTTTGCTGTCGGAATAAACTCCGAAGGTTTTTCTGACAGAGTTCCACTGAAACGGTCGTGTATACACATGATCACACCAAAGTCCGATCGTTAAGAACGCGGTGACCTAAAGCATGTACGACGGGACTAGAAAAAGGAATAGCTTATCTCATACTTGTTTCAGAGCATGCATCATTTTCGGTCTGTTGGAACAGCATACAGATGAGCGGTTTTCCCAATAGGAAGTGGTTCAGTCGGAACTATTTAAAACATGTTCTATTTCTAGGACCATCAGAATTTTCATCAAAAAAAGACTGATGAGGCATACACACGATCAGAACATACGATGAAAAGCTTCCGTCTGACTTTTTCTGTCAGACATTCCGCTCATGTGTACGTGGCATAAGGGTTCACTTGTTTGCAAAATCCATTTTTAACAGTAACTTCAAGCCTGTGTAATTTTATTTAAAAAAGGCATTTTGGATCACTAATATCAATATACTTGCATGGCCCATCTTGATGAAGGTGGTACAAATTCTTTGCATGTTCATTGTTTTGTAGATACAAGACACCCATCTTCTACAAATTATTTGGCACTAAAAGAGCATCATAAGAAACAACATCTAGACCACTAGTTTAGAAGCAGTTTAGATATAGCTTTTTAAACCTTACCTCCAGCTTCATTTTTTCCAATTCTGAACGAAGCAGTTCAATTTCTTTTTTAAGATTTTCTATCTGAAGGTCCCTTAGAAGGAAAATGAAGCACAAGGCATAAGACTGGTAAAGCAGCAGGCAAGCAATAAAAAAACAGTTTTGGTCAATGAGCAGCAACAGACAAGAAGTTTACATAAAATCAGTACCTATCATCTATCACAAGACCATTCGGAGGCCCAAAAGTTTGTTGAAAGATGTCTTCTACAACCTAAGAAAAAAAGCGAATCAATTTAAGGTAGGTATAAATGTCTTTTTGAACGATTGTTTAAAAACCTGTGGTGGTCAACATAGTTGATACAATATATTTCTACTTATGCAGCCCAACTGGGATAACACCTATTATTGCATTTTCACAAAATCAGATCCATGCATGGCCAGTCACGTTCATGAAAAGTTGACCCAGCTATCAACTACTTAAACAGTCCTGCTGTAAAAAATTTTTTTGATCAGCACTGATCAGTGCATTTTGGATGCAGGGGAGTTACAATGTCAGAACAAAATGATACATCAGGGAGGATTTCTGCATACATCTTGATTGGGTGAATAGGTACAGCATTTTACTGACTGAACAATAAAAAGTGAACCATGTGTGCCCAGCGTGACTTAAGCAGAAACTGGCCAACTTTCTGCACATGTGCACCGCTGTCTTTTCAAATAAGCTTGTATAATGCCCGGTAAAGTTACAGCAGGGAAGATTGCCACACCAACATCTATTTTTTGATCATGGTCTCAAATGTGCCGTCTATTTTTAGATCCTGGTGATCAACTGTTTGAGCTTATTTTTAGATCCTGTTCTCAACTATGTGATATATTTTAAGATCCTGGATCTATTTTTAGATGCTCAATTTTTAAATCCTTTATTTTTTTAAGATGCTCGATCTATTATTTATATCCTGGATCTATTTTTAGATCCTCAATCTATTTTTAGGTCATGGAACTATTTTTTGATGCTTAATCTATTTTTAGATCCTTAATTGTTTAAGATGCTCGATGGATTTTTAGATCCTTTACTTTTTTTACATGCTTGATCTATTTTAGATCCTCGATCCATTTGTAGATGCTCGATCCATTTGTAGATGCTCGATCCATTTGTAGATGCTCGATCCATTTGTAGATGCTCACTTTTTAGATCATGGATCTATTTTTAGATCCTGGATCAATTTTTTAGATGCTCAATCTATTTTTAGATACTGGATCTATTTTTAGATGCTGGATCTATTTTTAGATGCTGGATCTATTTTTAGATCCTGGATCTATTTTTAGATCCTGGATCTATTTTTAGATCCTGGATCTATTTTTAGATCCTGAATCTATTTTTAGATCCTGAATCTATTTTTAGATGCTCAATCTATTTTTAGATCCTGGATCTATTTTTAGATCCCAGAACTAAATTTAGATGCTCAATATATTTTTAGATCTTGGATCTATTTTTTTTATCCTGGATCTATTTTTTAGATGCTCAATCTATTTTTAGATCCCCGATCTATTTTTGTTTAGATGCTCAATCTATGTTTAGATGCTCAATCTAGGTTTAGATGCTCAATCTAGGTTTAGATGCTCAATCTATGTTTAGATGCTCAATCTATGTTTAGATGCTCAATCTATGTTTAGATGCTCAATCTATGTTTAGATGCTCAATCTATTTTTAGATCCCAGAACCAGTTTTAGATGCTCGATCTATTTTTAGATCCTGGATCTATTTTTAGATGCTCGATCTATTTTTAGATCCTGGATCTATTTTTAGATCCCAGAACTAAATTTAGATGCTCAATATATTTTTAGATCTTGGATCTATTTTTTATATCCTGGATCTATTTTTTAGATGCTCAATCTATTTTTAGATCCTTTTTTAGATGCTCTATCTATTTTTAGATCCCCGATCTATTTTTAGATCCCGGAACTAATTTTAGATGCTCGATCTATGTTTAGATGCTCAATCTATTTTTAGATCCCAGAACTAATTTTAGATGCTCGATCTATTTTTTAGATCCTGGATCTATTTTTTAGATCCTGGATCTATTTTTTAGATGCGCAATCTATTTTTAGATCCTGTATCTACTTTTAAATCCTGGATCTATTTTTAGATGCTCGATCTATTTTTAGATGCTCGATCTATTTTTAGATGCTCGATCTATTTTTAGATGCTCGATCTATTTTTAGATCCTGGATCTATTTTTAGATCCTGGATCTATTTTTACATGCTCAATCTATTTGTAGATGCTCAATTATTACATGCTCAACCTATTTTTAGATCCTGGATCTATTTTTAGATGCTCAATCCATTATTAGATGCTCAATCTATTTTTAGATCCTGTATCTATTTTTAGATGCTCAACCTATTTTTAGATCCTTTATTTTATTTTTTAAGATGCTCTGTCTATTTTTAGATGCTCGATCTATTTGTAGATGCTCAACCTATTGTTGTTAGATGCTCAACCTATTGTTGTTAGATGCTCAACCTATTGTTGTTAGATGCTCGACCTATTGTTGTTAGATGCTCAACCTATTGTTGTTAGATGCTCAACCTATTGTTGTTAGATGCTCAACCTATTGTTGTTAGATGCTCAACCTATTGTTGTTAGATGCTCAACCTATTGTTGTTAGATGCTCAACCTATTGTTGTTAGATGCTCAACCTATTGTTAGATGCTCAACCTATTGTTAGATCCTTTATTTTTTATTTATTTTTTTAAGATGCTCGATCTATTTTCAGATCCTGGAACTATTTTCAGATCCTGGAACTATTTTCAGATCCTAGAACTATTTTCAGATACTTTATTTTATTTTTTTTAAGATGCTCGGTCTATTTTTAGATCCTGGAACCATTTTTAAATGCTCAAACTGTTTTTAGATCCTCTATATATTATTATATACTCAATCTATTTTTAGATCCTGGATCTATTTTTAGATCCGCTATATATTATTAGATGCTAAAACTATTAGATGTTCAATTTTTAGATTCTAGAACTATTTTTAAATGCTCTGATCTATGATCTATTTTTAGATCGAGGATATATTATTAGATGCTCAATCTATATTTTTAGATGCTCAATCTGTTTTTAAATGCTCAACCAATTTTTAAATGCTCAACCTATTTTTAGATCCTTTATTTATTTATTTTAAGATACTCGGTCTATTTTTAGATCCTGTAACTATTTTTAAATGCTCGATTATTAGATCCTGGAACTTTTTAAATACTCAAACTGTTTTTAGATCCTGGATATATTTTTAGATGCTCAATCTATTTTTAGATCCTGCATCTATTTTTAGATGCTCAACCTACTTTTAGATCCTGCATCTATTTTTAGATGCTCAACCTACTTTTAGATCCTGCATCTATTTTTAGATGCTCAATCTATTTTTAGATACTGGATCTATCTTTATATGCTTGATCTGTTTTTAGATGCTCGATTTTTAGATCTTGGATCTATTTTTAGATCTTGGATCTATTTTTAGATCTTGGATCTATTTTTAGATGCTCAACCTATTTTTAGATGCTGCATCTATTTTTAGATCCTGCATCTATTTTTAGATGCTCAATCTAGTTTAAGATCCTGCATCTATCTTTAGATCCTGCATCTATTTTTAGATCCTGCATCTATTTTTAGATCCTGCATCTATTTTTAGATGAGAGGGGCCTGTAATTGTCATCATAGGTATACCTCAACTATGAGAGACAAAACGTGGAAACAAAGCCAGACAATCACCTTGTTTGATTATTGAAAGAATTTATTTGCAAATTATGGTGGAAAATAAGTATTTGGTCACCTACAAGATTTCTGGCTCTCACAGACCTGCATCTTCTTCTTTAAGAGGCTCCACTCATTACCTTTATTAATGGCACCTGTTTGAACTTGTTATCAGTATAAACGACACCTGTCCACAACCTCAAGCCGTCACACTCCAAACTCCACTATGGTGAAGACCAAAGAGCTGTCGAAGGACACCAGAAACAAAATTGTAGACCTGTACTAGGCTGGGAAGACTGAATCTGCAATAGGCAAGCAACTTGGTGTGAAGAAATCAACTGTGGGAGCAATAATTAGAAAATGGAAAACATACAAGACCACTGATAATCTCCCTCGATCTGGGGCTCCACGCCAGATCTCACACTGTGGGGTCAAAATGATCACAAGAGCAGTGAGCAAAAATCCCAGAACGGCACGGGGAGACCTAGTGCATGACCTGCAGAGACCTGGGACCAACGTAACAAAGGCTATCATCAATAACACTACACCGCCAGGTACTCAGATCTTGCAGTGCCAGACGTGTCCACCTGCTTACGCCAGTACATGTCCGGGTCCATCTGAGGCTGGCTAGAGAGCATTTGGATGATTCAGAAGAGGACTGGGAGAATGTCCTATGGTCAGATGAAACCAAAAGTACAACTGTTTGGTAGGAGAGAGAATGCCGAGTTGCAACCAAAGAACACCATACCTACGAAGCATGGGGGTGGCAACATCATGCTTTGGGGCTGTTTCTCTGCAAAGGGAACAGGACAACTGATCTGTGTACATGAAAGAATGAATGGGGCCATGTATTGTGAGATTTTTGAGTGCAAACCCCCTCCATCAGCAAGTGCATTGAAGAGGAAACGTGGCTGGGTCTTTCAGCATGACAATGATCCCAAACACACTGCCCACACAACAAAGGAGTGGCTTTGCAAGAATTATTTCAAGGTCCTGGAGTGGCCTAGCCAGTCTCCAGATCTCAACCCCATAGAAAACCTTTGGAGGGAGTTGAAAGTCGGTGTTGCCCAGCGACAGCCCCAAAACATCACTGCTCTAGAGATGATCTGCATGGAGGAATGGGCCAACATACCAGCAACAGTGTGTGACAACCTTGTGAAGACTTACAGAAAACGTTTGACCTCTGTCATTGCCAAAGAATTTATAACAAAGTATTGAGATGAACTTTTGATATTGACCAAATACTTATTTTCCACCATAATTTGCAAATACATTCTTTCCAAATCAGACAATGTGATTGTCTGGATTTCTTTCCACATTTTGTCTCTCATAGTTGAGGTATACCTATGATGACTATTACAGACCTCTCATTTTTTTAAGTGGGAGAACTTGCACAATTGGTGGCTGACTAAATACTTTTTTGCCCCCCTGTATGCTAGAAGCTAAGCAGTGGGGACCTTGAGTGGAGAGTGAACAAGTTTTGCTTTTGACTGCTGGTGATTGCGGTGTTGCATTTTTAGATTCTTTTTAGGGCTTTTCCTAGCAGCTTTTAACACCTTTTTCTGTCACTTTTTAAAACAGGCTTTTTCTTTTCATTCCTTCCCTCAGCCTTCTAAATAAGGGGAGTGGTTAATTGGTCACAGATGCTTGAGGCCTATATACCTTTCTGTAGAAATCATTTTGAGCCTGCTCATTTTTGATCTTGCTGGAACTTAGTGTTGATTTAAAAACCAGTGCAAAACAGGAGGTTATAACAGGGTTCAAAGTACCTATGTAGTGTGTGTACCTGTGTATTGTAAGTACATGAGTGCTGCAAGTGCAGGTGGGCTGTATTGAGTATTAGTGTCAGGTAGTAGCTGTGTATTGTGAGTACCTGAGGGTTGTCTGAGTAGTGTGTGTGTGTGGATCGTTAGTACTTGTGTATTGTCTATGCGCATTTGGGTCTGCGAGTAGCTGTGTATTGTCTTGTTGAGTATTAGTGTTAGGAAGATAGTAGTTAGGTAATTTGGACAGAGTATAATCCCCAATCCTCATTAAATTAGTAGGCAAGATGCCCAGCGGGTGTGGAGATTACACTCGGTGTACATCTTGCAGCATGTATGCATTCCTTGATCATCCGATCGAGGGCGAATACTTCTGTGCAAAATGTAAGCACATTGTTTCCCTGGAAGCCCAGGTTCTGAATCTGGGGAAGCAACTGTTAGCACTATTGGTACCAGAGTATCTTTCTACTCATATTTCTCGGCAGAAGTGCAAAGGCGCAGAGCCAGATTTACTGATGTTAATCGCACAATTACCCTATGCCATGCTCTATCCAACGAAACTCAGAGTTACAGCAAAAGGCCAAGCTCAATTTTTGTTGAATCTCCTAAGGAGGCGATTGCCTGGATTAACTGCAATGAGCAGGTCCTTTGACACAGTGAAGAGGAGGCAGATGGAGACTGATACGTACGCTTTTGGTCTGGTGCCCGGCAACAAGATGTACCTCATCTTTACTGTTTACTAACATGACTTCTCTTGTTTTTTCTATGGCATGTTGTTCTCTGGCTGAAAGACATGTTCTCACAGATGAAGATGTGAGCTACACAAAGTTATTACTTGCTTGAGATCACCTTAAAAGATGATCGCCTCCTTGACTTTGGATGAGATTTTGAACTTTTGGGCTGCCCTGTTGGCAGTGGTTAATCGGGAAAGTTCTTTTTTGCTTTAGGTTTTTGTTGAGTACTTTCTCTCACACTGGTATAATACCAGCAGCAACATATTTGGAGAGATCACCGATTTGCCTTACTATTATCAGTTTAATGCTCCTACCAGATGCAGTCTATACCAGATGAGGATAACTTACTAAGACAGGTGGCCATCGCAGCATGTGCCGGGTGGCAAGTGCCCGGTCACACTATGTTTACCCAAGTGATCCGGTATTACAACCTCTACCTTCCCCCTTCCCCAATGACGACTGTACTAATAGTCTTATGAATTGGGGGGATCCACTCTCCTCTTAAGTACACCATGATTTTTATGTGCCTTAAAAAGTTTAACTCGGCTATTTGTTTCCAAGAAACTCACCTAACTGCAGATTCGGTGAAGTGCTTAGGGTACTCCTGGGGTAGGGTGGGCATACCATTCCATGCATACGTCCCACTCACGAGGCGTTAGTGTGATGTTACATGCTGCACTGGACTTCCAAGATTTGACAGGGAAACTGACTGATGGGTGTTTGTTTTCATACATTGTCACATTGGTATTTTGACATGAATAATGGCCTGTGTGTATATCCCACCACCTTTTGTGGCGACGGTGCTTCAGCTTCTAATAATGTATTTAGATGGGAGACCTGTAATGCTGTTGCTCATAATGCTTAAACCCAGCCTTGGATAGACACCCAGCTCCTCAGTCCGCTGCCCTCTCCAGGGGTACTCCCTTGGTGAGGTTTTTGCAAGAGGCGGGCTGGGTGAATATCTGGGGCCTTCATAATACAAATGTTAAGCAATTTTCGTGTTTTTCTAAAACCACATGGCACTTTAACCAGGATTGATCTTGCGACGGGCAACTCAAGCATGCTTCCGTTTGTTTCCGATCTAACCTACAGACCACGTAGTGTATCTCATCACGCTCCCTTAGTACTAAAAGTTATTGTATCTCCAACGGTTATATTATCCAAAGCCCCTTGGAAATTGAATGCATTCTGGTTAAAGTTATTCCGCTCACACAAGGAGATTGAGCGGGGCATGCAAGATTTTTTTTACGTCTCAAAATCTATCCGGCTCTTGTATAATACAATGGGAAGCTTTTAAGCCTACCTGAGGGGGTTTATTGTGGAAATTAATGGTTAACCACTTCCATACCGGGCCTATTCTGGCACGCCTCTCCTACATGTAAAAATCATCTTTTTTTCTAGGAAATTACTCAGAACCCCCAAACAATATTATATGTTTTTTTAGATACCCTAGGGCAGTGATGGCGAACCTTGGCACCCCAGATGTTTTGGAACTACATTTCCCATGGTGCTCATCTACACTGCAGAGTGCATGAGCATCATGGGAAATGTAGTTTCAAAACATCTGGGGTGCCAAGGTTCGCCATCACTGCCCTAGGGAATAAAATGGCGGTCGTTGCAATTTTTTATCTCGCACGGTATTTGCGCAACAATTTGTCAAACGCGTTTCATGAATAAAAAAAAAAAAAAAAAACAGTAAAGTTAGCCCAGTTTTTTTTGTATAATGTGAAAGATGTTATGCCGAGTAAATAGATACTCAATATGTCACGCTTTAACATTGTGCACACTCGTGGAATGGCGCCAAAACATAGGTACTTAAAAATTTCCATAGGCGACGCTTTAACATCTTTTACAGGTTACCAATTTATAGTTAGAGGTGGTCTAGTGCTAGTGTTGCTTGCAATATAATGCACCCGGCAATACCTTACATGTGTGGTTTGAACAGCATTTACATATGTGGGCGGGACTTGCGCGTGCGGTTTAATTTTTTTAACTTAATTTCTTTTTATTTTTACACATTTTTACATTTTTTTTCATCACTTTTATTCCTATTACAAGGAATGTAAAAATCCCTTGTAATAGGAATGGTTCATGACAGGTCCTCTTTATGGAGAGTTGCGGGGGCAATAAGACCCCACATCTCTCCTCCAGGCTGGAAAGCATGAGATCGAAAAAAATTCCCTCCCATCGCCTGTAAGAACGATCAACTGGCGGAACTGCCGCTATGATCATTCTTATGGTGCATAGAATCGCCGCCTGAAAACAAGGCTATTCCCACTGAAAGCCAAAGACCTCATATGACATCCTTTGGCTGGAAGTGGTTAAATGTACCACCTCGGGCCTAAAAGATGAAGTGGAAGCTCAGGTCCAAGAGCTGGAGCAAAGATAAATTGCGGACCCTTCTGACTCTGCTAAGTCAGCCCAATTTGCCTATGAGCATTTGCTCTCCTCCTCGACTAAGAAGAGGTTCCTTTCCAAGCAGGAGTTCTTTGAGGGAGAGTCACCTATTGGCACAGATTGCCGCCTCTCAACAGCGTTCCCCTGCAATAGGAGAAATTATTTCCTAAACATGCAGTCCCCAGCTGACAATGTTGGCAGTAGGGCATTGACTGGGTGCATCTATGGGCGGTACTAGAACGCTTTGGATTTGGCTCACAGTAAAATTCATGGGCCCTGCTTAATGCTCAACCATAGGCCGCGATTAGGGCATTTGGAAAAACGCTCTCACACCTTTGCTTTGAGGAGAGGTACTAGGCAAGGGTGCCCTTTATCCCCTCTCCTGTTTGCCTTGGCGATTTGATTTGTTTGCCTTATTTCTCACCATCCTGGAGTCCTTCAGGTGTTTTTTAGTAAACTCCATGCGGCTTTCATGTGTCTTGCACTGAGGAGAGGCTTCCGTCGGGCCACTCTGCCATAAAGCCCCGACTGGTGGGGGGCTGCAGTGATGGTCGACTCTCTACAACTTTCACCCATCTCCCGACTGCATCTCTGGAGCTGAGCCACATCGATCTTTGGGTTCTTCTTTACCTCTCTCACCAAGGCTCTCCTCCCCCGATAGCTCAGTTTGGCCGAACGGCCAGCTCTAGGAAGGGCTCTGGTCATTCCAAACGTCTTCCATTTAAGGATTATGGAGGCCAGTGTTCTCTTAGCAACATTAAGCGCAGCAGAAATTTTTTTGCAACCTTGGCCAGATCTGTGCCTTGCCACAAGTCTCTGAGCTCTTCAGGTAGTTCCTTTGACCTCATAATTGTCATTTTCTGACATGCACTTATAAAGACAGGTGTGTGACTTTCCTAATTAAGTCCAATCAGTATAATCAAACACAGCTGGACTCAAATGAAGGTGTAGAACCATCTTAAGGATGATCAGAAGAAATGGACAGCACCTGAGTTAAATATATGCGTTTCACAGCAAAGGGTCTGAATACTTAGGACCATGTGATATTTCAGTTTTTCTTTTTTAATAAATCTGCAAAAATGTCAACAATTCTGTGTTTTTCTGTCAATATGGGGTGCTATTAATGAGGAAAAAAATGAACTTAAATGATTTTAGCAAATGGCTGCAATATAACAAAGAGTGAAAAATTTAAGGGGGTCTGAATACTTTCCGTCCCCACTGTACTTCACTTCCTGCATAACACCCCAATGGTGATCCCATTAAAAATCTTTAGAATAGTCAACACACTTTTCCGTACTCTAATTTGGAAGGAAGGCTCTCCTAGAATGGGCGGCACAGTGGTGTAGTGGTTAGCACTCTCACCTAGCAGTAAAAAAGAGTCGCTGGTTCGAATCCCAACCATGACACTACCTGCCTGGAGTTTGCATGTTCTCCCTGTGCCTGCGTGGGTTTCCTCCGGGTACTCTGGTTTCCTCCCACACTCCAAAGACATGCAGGTAGGTTAATTGGCTTCAGTCCAAAATTGGCCCTAGTATATGAACGGGGACCTTAGATTGTGGGCTCCTTGAGGGTAGGGACCAATGTGAGTGTGCAATGTACAGGGGTAGGGGTAAACACTCACTCAGGCTGAACTGGATGGACTGGTGTCTTTATTCAACCTTACCAACTATGAAACTATGAAATCAAGCTAGAACATTTACAAAGGCCCAAAGATGAGAGTGGATTGGCTTTGCCCAACCCATGGTTGTATTATTTAGTGGCTCAGCTACAACACCTTATAGGCACCATCTGCAGGGGGAATGAGGTGGATGGCAACTCCTCCACAGTGGTGATGTCTCACACCACCCGTAGAGGTTCCATTTCACAGGCTCTTGAAGCGCAGGCTTTCGGATTACTGCACAAACGTTACCCGACCTATAACCTCATTGAGAAGGTCTAGAACTAGACCAAATACCTTCAGAAGGTAACAGGCTATACGGAATATAATCCCATATGGCTTAATGGTACTTATATGAAGCTGGAAAAATTGCAGAGCAGCGGAAAGAACATGGAGTAACGCATCAAACAAATATTCCATAATGGGGTACTTCTGACATTTGCTGCTTTGCAGAATAAGTTTAACATACCACCCTCTATGCTTTTTTTTTTATATGTAGCTGCAACACACAGTTAAGGCACAGAGTAAATCCTTGAAATGGCACCTATCTCCAACTTCGTTGTTCAGTCTCATCCAAAGGCCATGCTTCTACAATCTTACCTGAGGCAACATCCCGAGAGTGATGGAACGTTGGCAACATGTCGTCGGCCAACTGGAAGGTGAACAATGGGAGAAGGCCTTTCAGGCTGTGGTCACATGCTCATTAAATATTTTGCAAAGGCTAGCTGAACTGTGTATCCTTCTGAGGGTGTATTTTACTCTTCACAGACCACACTTGATGGGCCTACAAACAGAACCTACCTGTACAAAGTGTAAGCAGGACCATGGGGATTTAATTCACCATTTGTGGCGTTTTCCTGAAACTGCATTCCTACTGGGCGGGGGTGGCGAATAGAGTCAACTCAGTGTTTCAGGTGACCCTTCCCCTAGGCCAAAGGCCTGTTTATTGGGTATATTGGAAGAGTACGAATGGGAAATACACGCCAGAGGATATACTTAGTATATACGAAAGGTGATCATGATACAGTGGAAGTAGAAAGACCCCCCCACTTGAATGGGTTCAAAATATAGGTGAGCTGTTGAGAATGGAAAAACATATCTACCAACATTGGGGTAATGCATATAAATTTGAGAGGTTATGGGCACCGTGGTTGGATGTTTAGGGGCTTGCACCGGTAGATTTGACCATGGATAGGCTCAATGATGGCTAGTTTGGTTCATCTATGCAAGGTAGAATGATAGCAAATTTGAGAGGTGACAGGTCTCTGGTTAGGTTTAGGTTAGGTTTGGTTTAACTTTGGTTTATCTATTTTTGCAAATTGTCTTTGGTAAAGTAATATTGTGTTTAAGATTTTTCTGGATTTGATCTCAGTGGCGGGTGCGTTTCTACTGTAACTTACACTGTTATTTACTGTTGGTAATGTATGCTACTGCATTTTCAATAAAAATCTTTGTAGGATTATAAAAAAAAAAAAAAAAAAAAAAAAAGAAGGAGATCTATATAGTAGAATCAGGACCTTTTTCTGCTGGTGACCCCGCTAGTGGTGCATCCTGGAATTCTATTCGCTTTTCCAACTGCCAGGTCACACTGTTTGCTCATTTTGCAAATGAGAAAATCTTTTTTCCTCTGTGGTGCTGGCCAAACCTGTACCCCCAATAATGTAATCTGTCAGGGTATTATTTTTCCCTAGGTGCATTATTTTACATTTAGAAACATTAAACTGCAGTTTCCACTGCTTTGACCAATCTTTACGCAATGCCAAATCATGTTCTTCAGTGAGGGAAAAAAGTATTTGATCCCATGCTGATTTTGTATGTTTGCCCACTGACAAAGAAATGATCAGTCTATAATTTTAATGGTAGGTTCATTTTAACAGAGACAGAATAACAAAAATATCCAGAAAAATGCATTTCAAAAAAGTTATAAATTGATTTGCATTTTTAATGAGTGAAATAAGTATTTGATCCCATATCAATCAGCAAGATGTCACTGAATCAGAAGGGGGTCAAATACTTTTTTTTACCCTCAATGTATGTTACATAGCCCCAGAGATATCAATTTTATTATACATCTTTGTGTCATCAGCAAAAATACATAAATTACCCAACAAACTTTTAGTTATATCACTTACAGATTAAATAAAACAGGAACTAGTACAGAGCCTTGTGGTACACCACTAGTGACTGCTCTCTATTCTAAATTAATCCCATTTACAACCGCACTCTTGTATGTATCCTGTAGCCAACTGCACTGAACCACCCAAGGGGTTAAGTTCTAGCTTGCACAACTTTTGTATTAGATTGATACAGTTTCACATAAACGCCTTTCTTAAATCAAGATATGCTATGTCCACAGCACCACCCTGGTCCAAAACATTAGTAATATAGTCAAAGAATTCAATCAGATCAGCCTGACATGATCTGCCCTCAGTAAAGCCATGCTGCTTTGGGTCTAGCGAGTTGTGTCTTTAAGTGCACAGTCTTCTTTTTAGGAGTGATTCCATTGACAATGGGTGCAGACACCACTCCTCTGGGCCTGGGCATTTTCTAGAAAGACTTGTTTTTCTCTTAGGCCAGTCTGGCTTCTTGGCACCCCCTTGATAGTTTATGTGGACATTGCTGTGGTACTGTAACTGTTCTCTGGCTGGGTGACCTGTGCTGTAGAGATAATCTGATGGCTCTCAGTTCCAAGATAGTGATGGGTAGTTACAACTCCAACAAGGACCAGGTTTCCCTGGACAGTGAGGGAATGGTAAAGTCAACTCTAGCCTATAAAGCTGGCATCTGTTGTCACCTTTCAGTATCCAAAAGCTGAGGACCGAACCAAGTCATTGAGAGTTTCATCTGGCTGAACAGAAGCAATCAGCAGTCCAAGGATTGGATTCACTTGTTACACATTGCTAGTATGCCAGATTGAAGTTTAAGTGAAACTGGGCAAAGGCAAGGGCCATAAAGGAGGTTCCCATCAAGCCCAAAATCTTCATGCAGAAGCGAGCTGAGGGGTACCATTTTGACCCGAGGGTCCTCATGTGGTGCCTTAGAGAAGCATCCTTTTCTTAGGAAATAACATTTCTGGCTTGGGCTGAGGGGGATCCCCAGTGGGATACTCCTAGCTCTTGATTGAGTTCTTCATGCTTGAATATAGGAACCAGTATAACCCACCCTGACTGTTGGCCCGGTGATCATGTGATTGCTATGCGATCACATGATTATATCAACAAAGCTGTTATGCATCAATATGATTCATAATAGCTTTGCTTCCTTTACTAGTGAGCTGTGATTAGCCCACAGCTATCACTTGGTACCTGAGACAATCACAGCACCCTGCACTATGTGATTAACTGTAGCCAATCAGAGCTCACTAGTACTCACAGCGATCAGCCCATTCATGACAGTTCAAAGCATTTCTGGTACAATAATCTTTATTGTACCAGCAAAGTAAAAAAAAAAAAAAAATCCTGATCACCCTCTCAAAGTAGTACAATGTTACTATGGTAACAATGAACTACTGTGATGAAAGTATTTTTTTAAAAATAGTAAAAAATAATGGTAAAAAAAAAAAAAAAAAAAGTAATAATTTTAAATATTGAATAAAAAAAGAAAGTAACTTTTTTTTAGTTTAACATTCTGTAACCAGTCCGTGTCCCTGATCACCACCACACCAGTCATATTATGACGATCTACTGCGCTGGTGATAGTATGCAAGAAAAAATAAAAATAAAATCAAAAAAACTTGTCATGCCTACCTCCTCAGACTTTCTATTTTTCAAAAAGGGGTAATTTGGGGGGTATTTGCACCGTCCTGACCACTAGAGGCTGCTGCATCTCCTAGTAGACACTGGGAATCCACTGGGGGGGTAGGGGGACTAGACTGGCACAGCAATCACTTTCATTGGCACACACCTTCCAACAGGTAACCCGAGGGATCCCCGGCCTATCGTGGAGTGACACCAAGCACACAAGTAGGAGATCTCTCTGGGGCTCTTCCTGTCTGTCCTGTACCCGCTTCCGGCTCTCAGCATCTCTGCCCTCCTATTGTGTATGACAGGCTCGGCAGGACTTTTTCCTGCCAAACCTTCTGCCCGCTCTGCTCACAGCGCACCTGTTCGGGAGGACATGCCCACTCTTAGAAAATCCCACTTGCCTCCCCACAGTGGATTCCCAGAGTCTACTAGGAGATACAGCAGCCTCTAGTGGTGGAAATTGAGATAGGTTCAGTTGGCTTATAATTCTGGTAAGCTCACACACAAAAGGGGAATCACCTTGTGCACTGGTAGAGGAACAAACAGCTGCAGCATTTGGAACATTGCTTTTTATGATTAGAAATCAATTTCAGCAGTTGTGGATGTGAATACCTACCCTAAGGAACTTTTTTTTGGTGGATGGGTGTATAACTTCACTTTCTGATATGGACACTGATTTATAGTGCATTACTGGACGCTGGAGTGGATTCAACTGTTTATTTTTACAGCAATTTGATTCACTTATTTCCTTTTTCTTCACACCTTATGTGACATTAATTTGCTTTATTAGTTATGTGTCTATAATTAGCGCTGTCAATGCTTGCAATGTCTACATTTTATACACATACACACACACACCATAGTTTGCTTCAGACCAAATAATTTATAATTGGAGATTTTTTTTGTACCGAAAGACATGCAGTAGAACACATTTTGGCCTAAATTTATGAATAAATTTGATTTTTTTTTTTTATTGGGTATGTTTTATAACAGAAAATTTTGGAAGTTTATTTTCAAAATATTCAGTCTTTTTTTGTTTTTTTAGAATATAAAATAAAAAACCCATTGGTGATCAAATAAGACCAAAAGAAAGCTCTGTGTGTGAAAAAAAAAAGAAAAAAGATATAATTTTTTAATATACAGAGTTGCATGACTGCGCAAATAGCCAGTTAAATTAGCACAAAGGGGGTAAAATCTTCCAGAGCTTAAGTGGATAATGAATTTCCAGCTTACGGCTGTGACTGGCCCATAGCAATCACATGGTACCTGGCCACCTGTACCATGCGATTAGCTGTAGCCAATCACAGATCACAACCAAAGGCAAGCTGTTCATGAACGTTTACCCATTAATGACAGCTAAAACTATTACTTATACAGTGATCATTATTTATATTTATATGCCAGAACTGTAAAAAAAAAAAAAAAAAAAAAAAAACATCCCAGAGTAGCATGAATGTTAGAAGAAAAAAAATTGTAAAGAAAGGGAAAAATAAAATAAGAATAAAAATGTAATAAAAATCTTTTTTTTTTACATATGGTCCCAGTCAGTATTCTTGATCACCACTACACCATATGATGATGCTGTACTGCACTGGTGACCGTACATAAAAAAAAAAAAAAAAAAAACAATTGTGAAAACTGGTTTATATCATTTGTTTATTTGCCAAAAAAGTGTAACAAAAAAAATTACAACTTCAAAAATTCGCCATGTTTGTTGCTAAATACCTTGGACTGTCTACTTTCCAAAAAGGGGTCACTTGTTGGTATTTTTCGTTTATATCGCAAAAACCCCCAAAATTCTATAAAATTTTATTTGTGCATTGTGTTGCATGACTACACAATTACTAGTTAACATAGTGCAATGCCGAACAGTAAAAAATGGCCTGGTCCTGAAGGGGGTAAAACTTTCTGGAGGTCAAGAGGTTAGGTCAGGATAGTAAAAAGAAACCAGAAAAGGTGAATAAAAGTTTGAAACAAAGGCAGGGATTGCTACAAAAAAAACAAGTAAACAACCAACCTGTTTCGCATACTGTGCTTTGCACTGCGGACCGTTAGGTAAATCCAGGAACTGGCATAAATACACAGGGAAATCCTTGTCCTACCTCATCCAGGTTGCTAGTTTTATTAGAGTTTCAGACTCTGCCCATCGTGGTGTGCATATCCCAAAATGGGGTCTTCAGAATCTAGGAACCATAGAAATGGACCATGGCCCTGCATGTGTAAAGCACCCTACGGTAAACTACATGCATTGCATTCCAATAATGCAACACACATTAAAGCACTGAAACAGGCCAGCAAAATTCTGAATAGGCTTTTAAGGTGTTCTATACCTATGCATAAATATCTCCCTCTCACGGTGCTTGCTGTAGCTGCGAGATCAACCACCATGAATCTCCCCCCACCAAAAAAGCAGTTCTAGATGGGTTAGAGGCATTTTTCAATCGCACTTCAAAATATCTGCTGCCAATAAATAGAGCATTCAATACACACATTCCTATCTGTTCAATCGCTACACTTTTGCATATTTTTCATCTGAATGCTAAGAATACCAACAATGCCACCGATTTCTTTGCACTAACTTTAATCAACGATCTGAGAACAAAAATAATCAAAACTGCAGAAGGACATTTTAATGCAAGTCCGTCACAAGAGGAAAACCCACAATAAAACTGTATTTACCTGCTGTTCCACTGGCTGGGCATTGCTGATCTCAATCAGAGATTCAGTTTGTGGCGGTTCTTCCTCCTCTGGAACTTCATTGGCCATTACTACCACAGGCTTCACATGTTCTTCTATTGCCGAGGCTCTCAAAAAGTTGGGTGGGTTCTATTTACATAAAAACAAAATTACATTTCTACCAGATTTTTTATACACAAGAGACAACAGAAAAATACCTTACAATAAATATCAAGGATATACTGAATAATAGCACAAGTACAAAAATAAGAGTGGAAGAAGCATATGTTTCTGATCATGTACGTTCTCAGAGTGGCTAGAAGACAAGGGTATCTAGGTGCTGTAAAATGTGCAGAACTGTGCTGCTGCTTCTAATTACGCTAAAAAGGTACCGTATATACTCGAGTATAGGTCGATCTGAATATAAGCAGAGGCCCCTAATTTACCACAAAAAAACTGGGAAAACTTATTGACTCGTGTATAAGCCGAGGGTGAGACATCCCTGTGTCCATCCCTGTGTCCCGTCCATCCCTGTGTCCCGTCCATCCCTGTGTCCCGTCCATCCCTGTGTCCCGTCCATCCCTGTGTCCATCCCTGCCTACCTGTGCCAATCTGCAGCCTCTGTGTGCCATGCCGCACCTCTCCTCCTCGTCTGACAGACGGCGGCCATTCCACTGTTCAAAAGCCGCGCTTCTCTGTCTGTGATAGGCGGAACACTCAATTTCCCAGCAGTCAGTGTTCCGCCTATCACGGACATCCTCTCATCCTCGTCCGTAGTATGAGAATGAGTGGATGTCCGTGATAGGCGGAACACTGACTGCTGGGAAATTGAGTGTTCCGCCTATCACAGACATGGAGGCGTGGCTTTTGAATAGTGGAATGGCCGCCGTCTGTCTACCTGATCTCCGTGACTCGAGTATAAGCCGAGGGGGGCACTTTCAGCCTAAAAAAAGGGGCTGAAAATCTCGGCTTATACTCGAGTATATACGGTACACATTTTTATGGATTGCTTTGTAAGAAGTGTACTAATACATTCTTGTTATACATGTAAAATATTAAGACTGGCTGTGTGCTTTAACTGCAGAAAAATGAAATCAGGGCCTTTTTATGCTGTCTGGCAGGGGTACCAGGATTAGAAGGACAAAAGTACAACAAAGAGCTGTAGTGACTCTAGAAGCAACATCATTTCTGCCACTTTGGTGCAGTGATAACTCTGCAGCTGCAGAACGGTTTCTCAGTTTGCATTAAAATGCATTTCCCATAATTAAGAGGGTTAAAGCTAACAGGAGAGCAGTCATAAAAGGCATAGTCTTTAGCTGTGCAATTTGCTACAGATGACATTTGCCTCGACTTCCACTTTAAAAGTAAAACCCAGCCATCTTGCTGACAACCTTCAAACAATGTGCTCATCACATGCTGAACAAGTTTATAGCAGTAAATACTGGGTCAACCTGCCCAACAAAAAGCACAAGTACAATTATGTGAAACAAGTGGTCATTGGACTTACATCAGGAAGGCGTGGTATCTGAATAAGTCGTTTGAAGTATAACATGTCAGATGATCGTTTGAAGAAGTTTTTCAAGCTGTGGGAAAAGGAGAAATAGTGATACTATATGGTTAATGCCTTTCACAAACTTGAATACATAGAAATGATTTCAACTAGTGAGCTGAAGAAAGTATTTTTAAAGTATTCCAGTCCAGCCAACAGCCAAGGCAATGCTTTATTATCATTACGTGGAGCCTGGCAGGCTAATTTAGCCACTGGCTTCTTACGCGTCTATGATTCGCTTTCAGATTTCCATGCCATGATTTCTCTGTTCATCTGAGAATTTTGGGTGTGCCCACCCTCCTTGCATGTTCTGCACCCTCTGGGGGCAAGGTCTCTCTCAAGAGTGAAGATTCAGGAATTGAAGTGCAGTTCTCTCTCTTCTCTCAACAATAAAGCAAAGAGATAAACTGCTAGCAAGTTTAACTTGCTTGCATTTACCAAAAACTAAAATATATACAGGAACCTTACAGAATGTGAACGTTCATAAACTGTAATCATTTAAAAATAAATAATAATCATTTAAAAATAACAATAAAGCAAAGAGATAAACTGCTAGCAAGTTTAACTTGCTTGCATTTACCAAAAACTAAAATATATACAGGAACCTTACAGAATGTGAACGTTCATAAACTGTAATCATTTAAAAATTATACTAAAAAGACAAACCTTTGTTTTATTTAAAATAAAAAAAAGGTCATAATACTTGCTCTCGCTGCTGTCTGTGGCTCCTGTGAGACCAGGAAGTTCAACGAGCGGTGCTGCAGATGGGAACAGCACTGGATGGCGAGCGGAGGCAGGTAAGTGTTTAGGGGCAAAGGTAGGTGGGGGTTTGGGGAGTGAGTGAAGAGCTAGTGGAACATTAATTAGGGTAAAAAACGTTTTGTCTTTGTAACCACTTTAAACATTATCACCATCAAGTATAACGTTAGTCAGACAATTAAGTCCTGCTAGATGACTTCAGTCTGGCAGGTATAGCTATGTAAAACATTAAAAATAAGTGTCTACACCATTTTATACTGCTCTGCACATGCTCAGTTGCTCTCTATTTTTAGGCACCTTGTCGAATATGTAGAGGCCGACCTGCTAACAGCCTAAAGATTTAAAGGGATTGTAAAGTCTCATTTTTAGTTACAAATAAACATATTATACTTACCTGCCCAGTGTAATGGTTTTGCACAGAGCAGCCTGGATCCTCCTCTTCTTGGGCCCTCCCTCCTGTTAAGTGCAACCCAAAGCAAGCAGCTTGGTATGGGGGCACCCAAGCCGAGCTACAGCTCCCTGTGTCCATTCAGACATAAAGCTGTGACCTGCCCCGGCCCCCTTTCTCTCCTCATTGGCTGACTGACTGAGGGCAGAGAGAGCCAATGGTGCGGCGCTGCTGTTTCAGCTAATGAGGAGGGGAGTTTCTGGCAGCCAAGACACTACTGCAACATCGCTGGATAGAGAGGGACCCTCAGGTAAGTAATTAGGGGGCTATGGGGGGATGCATTGAGATGAAAAACCTTTTGCCTTTACAATCACGTTAATGCTGCGCAGGGACTTTGGGCTTCAGCAAAATGGCAGCCTCCAGCAAGAAGAAACAGGAACAATGCTTGAGGCCATTCAAAGTACACACTCATTTTGGTAGCATAATTATTCACGTGCAACGCATGTTTCCTGCTAAAGAATCTTATTTTTATCAAGTTGTTATGAGTAAAGTGTTGCATTAAGTATTAATGTAATAAAAGCATGTTTACTATATTTAATAATTTAGACCATTCGAAAAAAAATAAACAAACATATGTGGCCAAATAATATCAGTCAAATAAAGGTACTATCAGTAGAGTTGGAACAGTCATACCCACCTGTGGAATTGCTCATGAAATCTGTCTCTGTGCCCCTGTAATGTATCTGGAGGCAGACCTAGCATAAAATAAAAATAAACAGTGCATATATAAGATGTCCTCTATAGCACTGGCAAAGCATGTCAAAATCAAATGTAACTGATTTAAAGGAGAGGTATGGGATAGGCTAAATAATTAACAAATATTATCATAATCATGAATTGGCTGTTATTTCTTTCCTCCCTCCTTTTGAATTTCCAGCAGGGGCACTTCAGCTATCATTTAGGTCCCTGTAACAGTACATTTGCTATTTGAAAGTTTAGAGAGGATAGCTAAATTGTTGGCTATCCGTCCCCTCACTACTGGCCACAGGGAAAGGCACACACACCCCTGAACAGAAAATTGGTTCAGGCACTGTGCATAGTTTATAATAAATAAGTAGTATAGATATGGCTGGATCGAGAGGGAGGTGTTGGGGGGCTGTAACCCCCATTTCAGTTGTTCCCGTCCCATTCTCCATGGAAGCTGTGCCCATTGGGCTCCTTCTCACATCACCATACTGCACAGTGTCTGAACACAGGCAGCACAGCTCCTCTCTCCATCCTCCTATCACATGGCGCACAGCTCAGATCCATTCTCTTACAGACAGCCTCCATCTAAAAACTGTAGCTGCCTGCTATACAGCACAGACCTTTTTATCTTGGAAATGCACAGGTCAGAACTGCAGCATAGCAGGCAGCTATACAGTGTGCAGAGGGTGCCTGTAATGGCGCATACACACGACCAGACTATCTGGCAGACTAGGTCCGACGGTCTTCCCGACGAACTTTCGGCAGAGTTCTGACGGACTTTCCGAACGAAGGGACTTGGCCACACATGAACCAAGTTCGTTCGAAAGTCCGTTCGTTTTGAACTCGATGACATAAGACGGGATTAAAAAAGGAAGTTCAATAGCCAGTAGCCAAGAGCTTCCCTCGTGTCGTATTTGGTCCGTCATACCAAGCGGACCAGCATACAGACGAACGGTTTTCCCGATCGGAATTGAGTGCGTCGGACAGATTTGAAACATGTTCTATTTCTAGGTCCGTCTGATTTATTTATTTTTTTTAACGAAAAACGATCGGATTGTCCTATGGACTGATTCTGTCAGACCTAGCCTGCCGGAAAGTCCAGTCGGGTGTACTCGGCTTAAGAGAATCGATGTATGCTGTTTGAGAGGAGGGAGGAGGGGGGAGAGCAGACAGTCCAGAGTCTGATCAAACAGAAGAGAAGGAAAGGAGTTGGATTCAGACAAAACTGTCAGCATAAGAATCCTGGGAAGACTGTAGTCCCTCCCGTTAGTTACCTTGATTTTAACAGAAAGAGCGCACTTCTTAGAGGGCTGAAAAGATTTTTTATGTATTAGCAGCTCACAGGGAAAAAACAGCACAGCAAAAAAAAAAAAAAAAAAAAAAAAAACTCTTCTCTTTTAAGCTCCACGGCTTTAAATATTTGCTCGGTGTTATATCCAAAACACCCTTGTACATATCAGATGTCCGATACCATAAAACTTCTCAAATATAGGCCCTGGAGCTTGCATCCTCGTGAGCAAGTCAAATTCCATTTACCTGTTCTGACTGCCCTTTAAAAACCATATATGAAATGTAAATGCATCAACGTTTACTAAAGTCAATCATATGGTGAATATAGCCTAAAATTCAGAACAATCTTTGTAAACACACCAATATGGAGGGGGCAATGGCTGATGTAGTCTACAAGCTCTTGCTTTAAATGTCTTTACCAAACTCACAATAACGAGGAAGGAAGAAATTATGAAACATCAAATCCACTTACAGGAGTGCAACTTGAACATCAACTTGACGGTGTAGTGATAAAGATGACTGCAGTCTTGAATCACCTGTATAAGAGGAGCCAGCTTACATTGTCCGGATGACATCTGGGAGACCGCAATGGCACTGTTCAGCTGTCTGATAACTGATCATGGAAGACTCTGTTACTTCATGCAGCATACATTATATAAAAAGGTACTCACACTGTACACTAAGACCATGCAGGAAAAATTCTGTCACCCACACCTCGCTGAACACCACACCGACAAGTGCGGCCTCTGGAAGGCCGATACTAAGCCACTCTAAGAGCAAATTATATTAAAGCAAAACTTCAGGCAAATAAAAAAAAAACGAGCTCTGTAAAAAATAGCCGTCTTTGAGGAGCTTTCACTAATCTTCCAACATTGTGAATGAGAGCTGCGGTGCTCAAACAGAAGCAATTTGGTTGTTTACCCTACCCTCCTCTCCCCTTGTTAATTCACAGAACATTTTGAATTTTGTGAATGGCACAAGGGGACAGAAAAGTGTCAGAAAAACAAAAAAATGGCTTCTGTGTAGTCATAGCACAGGAAGTTTAGTGAAAGCTATACTATCCAGATCAAGGGCAGCGATCCTGGAGACAGAGTACAGCATATGAACCTTAACGATTTGTTAAAGAACAAATAAAAAAATTCAGGATTTCACCATTAGATGACATTAAAAGCGGATTTAAACCCAAAAACAAAAAAATTATATATTGAAGTTTACCAATCATTAGATGTGGTGGCTGCATTAGTTTATTTGATCCTCTGTTTTCATCTGGTGACCTGACCTGTAACACACTGGATCAAGGAACACCTTTGAACAGCAACATTGTCAACCTGGGGGAAGGCAAGTTGGATGGACTAGCAGATTTAGATACACTAACAAATTGAAGCCATACTCCAGCTAACACCGCAGTTACACAAACTACGGTAATTTATTTCTTTCTGCTCGGATAAACAAACAAAAGCTGATAATTGTTAGCACCCCTGTCAGTGATAAATGATTGATCTCAACATTCTTAACAGATACATTTACAGGACAGCTTGTTCTGTTGAAAAACAACAGACTTACTGGCTGGATCACCAGTTAAAAATAAAATAAACCCTAAAAGAGAAAACTAACACAGCCATTACATATACCGGTAAGAATTGGTAAGCTGAGATATAATAAATGTTTGCTTTTGGGTTTAATACCACTTTAATGAAATTGGCAAAAGTTACTAAAAAAGGAAAGTACACATTTTAACTCGGTTATAAGAAAAAAACTGTACTGCTTTGTCTACAGAAATAATAATTTTAAAATGTCATTGCAAATACAAAAGAAAGGAGATAGAGCCAATATATTACTGGGACAAAGGGAAAACATCAAAAGGAGAGTTTAAAAATAACTCTTTACACTGTTACGCCTAGTTACTGACTGGAGGCATGAATCTTCTATCATTGCCGCCAACATATAACTACAGACAACTTACAGTTTCAATGCATTAAGTAAAGTCAGTGTTACTACTGTAATGTTATCTATGGTGACATTTGTCTCATATCGTTGTTTCTTACAACAAGTCAAAATTGTACATTAAATGCTGAAAGTAATAACATCTTTCTTTGGAACTATTACAATGCAAAACATCTATCCGTTTTTTGATCAGCAGAATGACAGAGTTGATCTTGGGATTAAAGACTAAGTTCACCTTTTGGGGAAAAATCATGAATGCACATATAAAAAATGGTTAGGCTTTATAACCACTTTAAAGCTTTGAGTTACTTTGCCAGTGTTCAATCAACTGAACGTGCAGCATATTACCCCCATCCATTATGACAGACAGCCTATGTCCTGTACAGTATTGCCAGAATTATTTTTTTACAAATTTTACATAAGAAATCCATTTTTTTCTCTTAGTGAATATGCCTCTTGCCCTTCTGTCCAGTTGTCTGTGCTGTCAGAGCCAAGTTAAGACTCAGGATGGCAAAGAAAAGTGACTGTAGCAGACCAAACTGTTTCAATAAAGTATGCACTAGCAACTTTTGGAGCAGCTCTGCACCAGAGCAGGGGTTTCTGGCATCTCCTGGATTGCCAAGGTACAGAGTTTTTAGGCTCTGAAATAAGGGCAACTGCTAAATCACTGTGGAGTCACAGCTGGAAGAAATGAACTCTGACAGTACTAATCTACAAGTGCTCTCAATGAACAGGAGGATACATGGGGCAAGAACATGTTCAGTATAATGTTCTATTCCAGACTAGACAATAATGGATTATGAGGTATGTGCTGAAAATCTACTTACCAGCCTCAGCAAGTTTAAGCTCACAGTCCATATAATCAAACATTTCTACTGTTAGCTGAAATCTGTTGAAAACACAGCAAATGTTAAATGACAGAAATAATAATTAACTTAAAATGTAGAACTGAGGGCAAAACTTTTTTCTTTTTGGATACAGTAAGGGAGGGCAAAATCCACTGCCCTTTTCCTTCCATCTTTTGTCCTATTGGGGAGATTTCCCCTAACCTCCTGCTCCATAACCACAGCAGGAAATGAGAGAAAATCCATCCAATGTGAGTAAAATCTCTGGTAGTCACCAGGATCACCATAATTGGTGTCCCCATTTGAAGATGCCTCCTCTATTCCTGTTCTGTTGACCACTGGAAATTTTGGGATTTTTTTTATTTTTGATAATGGTCACCAAATCAAAAAGAGAGTGAAATTCTCTAACGGGGACACAGACAGTAATGAAAGCCTGACAGGTGTTACAATCCATCTCCAAAAAAATAAAATAAAAAACGATGTCTTTAGTTATACTTTAGCCAGCCGCTCCCCTTCACAGCTCAATGCTACAGTGGGAGCTGGAGGGGAAGACCAGAGAGCCAGTGATTAACAGTCACCGGCTCTCTGCTCATGTAACACTGGGAATTGACCAATCTGCAGTCTGAGTGTTCAGTTCTCAGTCTAAGGCTACTTTCACACTGAAGGCGGTTTTCAGGCGTTTTAGCTCTAAAAATAGTGCCTGTAAAGCACCTGAAAACTGCCTCTCATGTATTCCCAGTGGGAAAGCCTGAGTGCTGAAATGAATGGGCAGCACTTCCGAAGCTCCTGAAAAAGCAATTCAGAAGTGCCGCGACACAGGTGGTTTTAACTCCTCCTTTGGCCATTAGCAGGGGTTAAAAGTGCCCTGCTAGCGGCCAAAAAGCACCACCTAAACAGTGCAACTTAAAGCAAGTGGCATTGCACCCAAAAGTGGAACTTATGCTTTAATAAATCCTTACACCCCAACATACCACATGTAATTTTTTTTTTTGGGGGGGGTGGGGGGGGGTTGAGTGGCTACCTAGTTTTCACAGGTACCCAGCTGCTCCCGCATTGCGGTGCCGAGCAGGAGTTCTCCTCTCCCTCCTCCTTCCCTGCAATCTTCTGGGACACGTCACATTAACAACATGCAGCACGACTCGCGCATGTGCAGTGTGCCCCCGGTTGCGAAGCCGAAAGCTGTCACAGCCCATGCTTACATTGATAGCGCCGTGGAGAGGAGCGAGACTTCGGGCAGCCACATCACTGGACCTTGGGACAGGTGAGTAGGTGTTTATTAAAAGTCAACAGCTATACTTTTTGTAGGTGATGACTTTTAAATGATTGGAACTCCGCTTTAAATGAACCAAAGAGTTCACTTATTATGCATTCGTTCAAAGGCTGCTAAAACTAAGTGGACGAAACCTCTCCAATACTCAAGATCGACAGGTTATGCTCAGTGTAATTGGACACAATCCTACTACAGTATATCTATTTTTTTTTATTCTGTGAGATCACCATCTCTTTTAATGTATGATACTCTCTAGTTGTTATTTTTATCAGGTACAACATGCAAAGGATATGCACATACGGGACTTGTGTTGATGGCATCAATTTGACATGAGTTTTAAACGTTTGAGATCATTAAGAACTGATAGGTGCAGTTGACTTCCTTCAGGCAAATTTTCTATGCCCATATACTTGTATACAAACTAGGGATCGACCGATATAGTTTTTTCAGTGCCGATACCGATATTTTCGGCCACCTCTCAGGCCGATATCTGATGATATGGGCTGATATTCTGTACATTTAAAATTTTTATTTTTTTTATAACTGTTATTGCTGTCACAAGGAATGTAAACATGCCTTGTGACAGAAATAGGCAGTGACAGGTACTCTTTATGTATCTGTCTTTACTCCCTCTGCACTTGAAAGTATTCAAAAACGTCAAGATCTGCGTTTTTGAATACTTTCTTTTTTTTTTTTAACTGGTGCCTTTAAGATGCCAGTAAACCAGGAAGTGATGTCATGACATCGCTTCCGGGTTACTAGATCTGGGACCCGAACAAAGTCTTCAGCCAGCCAGTGGACACATCAGCTGGTTGCTCGAACCTCCCGGCCAGGGTGAGCGGAAGGCAGCCGGAGGGGGAAATGCTGATATTGGCCTACAAGTCCATCTGCTGAAGTGGCAGGCAGGACTTGTAGTTTATCAATTCACAGATCATTGTGAAAGAAAGGGGGGGGGGGGTGCATAGCAACATATTACACTCTAAATACAGGTGTAACACGTAACATATTGCTAAAGGTGAACCTATCCTTTAAAGCAAACAATAGGCAGTCAAAACAGGCCCGTAAGCAGATTTATGTAAAGCAAAGTAACTATTCAAACATGTACAGGAAGATTAAAATGTTTCCTAGGAACATAAGCAACCTACATGTTGTTGACATCTGTGCCAGCTGCTTTTTCAAGAACATCATCTGTCACTTCCAGGTTTGGAGGGAACTCCGGATGCTGAAGTACAAAAAAATCCAGAATTCTAGCAATCGGTTAATAAATAAAAAGCCACAAGTATTACAAAAATGTGTGGTCATACCTTTGTGTGGAAGCTAATCTTATAAAGCAGCAGTTTCGTATAAAGAATTACAAGTTGTCCATATCGATCGTGTAAATGTCCCTAATGGAAAATACAATTTCACACAAGAAAAATAGTGCCATTAGTATAAAAAAAAAAACTTGCAGAGAACTTTGACAGTCACACAGTCTGGAAACTGCCATCAGACAGCACTAATGTATACCCTTAAATAGGAAGTAAACCCTGATGGATTTACGTCCTCTTTCATTCCCTGCAAAGGTAAAGCATAATGGACTACTATGCATCGCATAGTAGTCCATTATGTGTCACTTACCTGACACAGGAGCCAGCGAAGTCACCGCTGTCCCCTGTAGTCTGCCGCATCCATCTTTTCGGTGGGTCTGTCATTCGGCGAAGCCGCAATTAAGTCACTCCCGCGCATGAGCCGCCACTCGTGGCATATCGCCGTTGACTGCGGCGCGCTCAGTGCGACTGCGCACCGCTGTCTACGGCGCATGCGCCGTAGACAGTGGTGCCTGTCTTTCGGCAAATATCTCCTAAACCGTGTAGGTTTAGGAGATATTTCTTGGACCTACAGGTAAGCCTTAATTTAGGCTTACCTGTAGGTCAAAGTGTGTTGTAAGGGTTTTACAACCACTTTAAGCTGGGCATATATGCTCAGCATTTTTTTTTTACATTACTTACAAATCCCTGCATCAACACTGCAATTAGTGATGCAAGGATCTCTTCCACTGAGCTACTGTATTCTGATAGTAGTGACTCACCCCCACAACAGAAAAAAAAATGAATCTGTTTGCAGCCATTGGCTGCAAGCACTGATCAAATGCAGGATTTCCAGCAAGGCTGTTTGACAGAAGCCAGCCATTAGACCAGCTTCTGTTGAACAGACAGTGGTACACATGTACCAAAAGTCATCTAGTTCCTGCTGTGCGTACTATGCTTTAAAAGAAGACAATCTTCTCAACCACAATCCCCCACCCAATAGTTAGAACAAATTAAAGCTGCCCACACACGACTGCCAGTCTGTATTTTGACAGTGCCTATGCGAGATAAGAGACAAATTTTTGTTGCGCTAATGGGTAGATTAAAAAAAAAACGGGGGGGTTAGAGAACAATGTCCAAGGATCAGATGCTGTTAGAAAATGTCCAAGAATCAATAACTTTAGAGAAATACAAAAGCAGAGACAAACAGCGCCAACCTAAGTGCAGCAATTGGCGCTGTTTGTCTCTGCTTTTGTATTTTGACAGTGCCACCTGCTGATTGGCTGCAGTCACTGGTTGGACAATTTTTCAACATGTCCCATACCTTCCTATCCCTAAAAAAAAAGTACGACTCACCCATAAATCTCCAATTTCTCGGATATTACTGCGGTATCGCTGGCAGTCTGCTAGAACCTACAAAATAACACATTTGGTAAGGTTAGCAGGTTATTGAGAGCAGCTAAAATATTGGTCAAACACAAAGATCACTCATCAGCGACTCATCATCCCGTCCCCGTCAACTCTTCTCTACTTTCAACTCTCTACTTCGTCCTCCACCGCCTCCACCTGCCAACTCACTCACTACCCAGGAGATTGCCAATCACTTCAAACAGAAGATTGATACAATTCGCGGGGAGATCTCTACTGTTCTGATACCCTCCACGCTTTACACATCATGCCCACAGGCACAATCATTACTTCCCTCTTTCAACCCCACCACTATAGACAAAGTTGCTAAACTACTTGTAATGTCCACCTTACCACCTGCCCTCTGGATCCTGTTCCCTCGCAAATGCTACGTTCACCCTCTGGCTCTATGCTACACTCTCTCACATCTTCAATCTCTCCCTCTCTTCTGGCATCTTCCCCAACTCTCTAAAACATGCACTTGCAAAACCCATACTTAAAAAGCCCTCACTGGACCCATCCAATCCTAACAACCTACAGCCCATCTCCTTGCTCCCCTTCTTATCCAAACTACTCGAACGTCTCGTCTACAACCGACTGAGTGTCCACCTCGCTGATAATAGCCTTCTTGATCCCCTTCAGTCTGGATTTCGTCCTCAACACTCCACAGAAACTGCTCTCCTAAAACTAACAAACGATCGACTAATGGCCAAAATCAATCGACATTATTCTGTACTCCTCCTCCTGGACCTCTCTGCTGCCTTTGATACGGTTGACCACCCCCTCCTCCTCAAAAAACTCCACAATGGTTCTCTTCCTACTTATCCAACTGCACCTTTAGCGTTTCTTACAACTCTACTTCCTCCTCTCCTCTTCCTTTCTCTGTTGGGGTCCCCCAAGGTTCTGTTCTTGGACCACTCCTATTTTCAATCTATACCTCCTCCCTGGGTCAACTGATAGCCTCCCATGGCTTCCAATACCACCTCTATGCTGACGACACCCAAATCTATTTCTCTACCCCTCAGCTTACTCACTCTGTCTCCTCACGTATCACTAATTTACTTTTAGATATATCAGTCTGGATGTCACATCACTTCCTCAAACTCAATCTATCCAAAACCGAACTTATAATTTTTCCTCCCCCATATGCCCATTCCCCTGATCTCACTGTCAAAATCAATGGCACAACCATAAGCCCATCCCCTCACGCCAAGGTTCTAGGTGTAGTCCTGGACTCTGAACTCTCCTTCAAGCAACACATCCAATCACTGTCCAAATCCTGCCGCCTCAACCTCCGCAACATCTCCAAAATACGCCCCTTTCTGACCAATGACACAACAAAGCTCTTAATTCACTCACTGGTCATCTCCCGCCTCGACTACTGCAACTCCCTTCTCATTGGCTTACCTCTTCATAGTCTATCATCTCTTCAATCCATCATGAATGCCGCTGCCAGACTCATCCACCTTACCAATCGCTCTGTGTCTGCTACTCCTCTCTGTTAATCCCTCCACTGGCTTCCGCTCAGCCAAAGAATTAAATTCAAAATACTAACAACTACATACAAAGCCATCCACAACTCTGCCCCCAGCTACATCACTAGCTTAGTCTCTAAATACCAACCTACTCGTTCTCTTCGTTCCTCTCAAGACCTCCTGCTCTCTAGCTCCCTCATCACCTCCTCCCATACTCGCCTCCAGGACTTTTCCAAAGCCTCTCCATTCCTATGGAATGCCCTACCCCAATCTGTCTGCTTATCTCCTACTTTATTAGCTTTTAGACGATCCCTGAAAACACTACTCTTCAGAGAAGCCTACCCCACCCACACCTAACTGTATTTTCCTTTTCTCCATCAGCTCATCTCCCCCACAGTTATTACCTTTTGTTTCAAATTGACCCTCCCTTTTAGATTGTAAGCTCTAACGAGCAGGGCCCTCTGATCCCTCCTGTATTGATTTGTATTGTAAGTGTACGGTCTGCCCTCATATTGTAAAGCGCTGCGCAAACTGTTGGCGCTATATAAATCCTGAATAATAATAATAAAAGATCCGGACTTATCAAACATTGCGCTAATTTGTGGTGCAATGACAAAGACCCATATCTTCTACTGGAAACTTACAATTATTCTGCTGGGGTTATTAGTACGGTCTTGTCCGTAACCATTTTTTAAATGGTTTTAAAACGAAGCAGAATTAAACAGCTCTTTAAAGTATTTTAAAAATGGCCCCAGGGAGCTTTATGTTATAATGTGCTGGTATGCACAGTGTATTAGCACATTATGGCAGAGCGGTGCCGTAAATGCAAGTGGCCTGCAAGCCTGGCTCAGTGTACAGTAAATGCTGACAAAAGAGGAGATACCATTATGACAGAGCAGAACCACTGGGTTCTTTTCTGATAGAAAAATCCTACCTCTAACTTTCTAGATAAAAATTAGGAGAACACATACTATAGCAATACATTTCATATATAAAAAAATTTTATTTTTATTTTAATAATATATATATATATATATATATATATATATATATATATATATACACACACACACACACACACACACATACATACATACATATATATACATACACACACACACACACACGTATATATATATATATACCTAACTATCTTGTACATCTGTCCTGAGACAGGTTTGTTTAAAGCTGATGTTCAGGTATGTATATTTTTGCATAGTTACTCTGGACCAATGTAAATATGTATCATACTTGGAAGATCCCAGAGGAAGCTGGACGCTGCTGTAGTAGGCACTGCTATTGCAGTAATCCCCGCTAGTGTACTATGCCTAGTGGCTGCCCTGATGCTTAGTACACTATCTCACTTGGCATGGGCGCCATTCACAGAACATTTTGCTTTTCATCAATGAATGCAAGGCTTTCTCTGATTGGACAAGGAGGAGATTGCGACATAACCATCATATCTAATCAGAGAATGCTTTGCGGTCATCTTTAAAATGCAAGGTGTTCTCTGAATGGTGCAAATGCTGAGTGAGCCATTTACCATTTTCACTAAGCAGCCGCACATAGCAGGACCCAGTACTACATTGATTTCCAACTTCCAAGCTGGACAATATGCAAAAAACCTAAACTTGAGCTGTGAAAAGAACTGCTAGATTGTTTTTGCTAATGCAAAATCAAATGGTATTATAGATAAGGTTTTCTTGACAAGTAGGATATTTGTTATGCTAGAGGAGTTTTTAGAAACCTAGGTAGAGAAAGGAAAAAACAGGGAAGGGGTTCAGGCTGAGAAGGTAATGTCCTGCTGACTATCTATGGGTTATACCTACTGTTCATAATTAGTTTTCATGTATGTAAAGTAGAATGGGGAAGATGCATTTTTTGAAGAATATGTTACCCCAACAATTCCTGATGTGTACCATGTCCTTATATGAAAAAGTAACACTCCCTTTGTATTGCTTCCATTGTAACATTGAAATATCTGGTGGTCCTGCAAGTCCCTCTGCTCTCCTATTAAAAAATGGCCACTCTATGCAGGAGAGCACTGCATAGTCAGTTCTCTAGCTTTGCTGGGAAAGCAGTCTGCTCTCCTCTAATGATCAGATTTGTCCTGAATGATCACTTAGGCAAGCCCTGTGTAGCAGAGATGGTTAGTGGTATATAAGCTTCCTACTAAACCCATCATCTAGGTCAACATCACTGCAATATAAATTAATTATGTTTATCAGTTAATTCAAACAAATACAAACTTTAATATCACCTACACATTTATGCTTTTAAACATTGCCCAGTTAATTCGAAAATTACAAGAATAGCTCACATTCTGATGACCATCACGAAGCACTTTATGAAGGACGTGACAGAACTTCCAACTCAGGATAGAGCTGCTGGGCAATGGCAGGCCAATGGCATACGACCAGAAAGTAAATGCCCCTTTCTCATGGTGGGTTCCCAGAATGATCCCTACATTGTTGTTAAGAAAAACTCATTTCTGAAAGCCCCTACTGAGGGACTATGCAGGCTGTCAAAGCTGCTATTTCTTTCTAAAAATACCAGTTTCCTGGCTGTCATGCTGATCCATAACATCATTACTTTGAGTCCCTGATAAAAAAAAAAAAAAAAGCACACACATCTGGAGCATTGACTTTACTTACTGCATGTTTGTTCTGGGTCAATAACTCAAAAAGCACCGAAGACCATGGTGGTTAGACATTTTGGAAGGTCCTCAGAGATCACAGCCCCTTTGTTACTTTCAATACAGATAAAATTGATGCTTTATGATTTTTATCTACAAACACCCCTTACATCCATAGGCAGTTTTTTGTAAAAGTGAACTAACCCTTTAATGTTACAAATAAAAGGTGTGATGTACAGCAGTGTCCTTTTTAACAGCAAATTTCGATTTAGTTTTAGTCTTTTGACTAAAATGCCATTTTAGTTTTAGTCTTCTGCAACTGTATTTGTTTTAGTCGTATTTAGTCAACTAAAATCATTTTAGTCAACATCTAATGGGTGTAGTTACTATGTAATGCATTATTTAAGCACGTCTCTACAATTTTCAAACTTATTATATACTGCTGGAGTGAAAACTCGAATAGGTTATTGTTTATGATATTAAGGTTTGAACATGCGCTACAGACACAGATCTAGTTATTATATAAAGGCCTTTAAGGTAAACAAAGCTTCCTTACAAGAATAGTGCTTTTTTGACAGAGTAACGTTAAAATAAAAAAATAAATACATAAAAATAAAAACTCTGTGTGATCCAATGGCATAAATGAAAACTTTCACGAAAGCGCTTTTGTTGACGAAATTAACACTGATGTACAGGTAACGGCTGAAAATAATTAGCAAATATAGACCAGTAACATTAATAAACAGGAAAAAGCACATGGCAGCGCCAGCACCCAATCCGATGGACGGATCAGCCTCGTGGGCCGACATCATGGGCTCCCTGGACAGGTAAGTGTCTATTAAAAGCAGTGTTTGCACCTGCTGACTTAAAAATAATAAAATAAAAAAACTTTGAGGGTGGAACAAAATTAGAAATTTTGCAGGAACAAACTATGTGTGTATACGAACTCCGTTCCATTCAAAAACACAGAACATTACTAACAAATAGTTACACAAAAATAATACGTAAAAATATACAGGTATCTAGTAATGTTTTCCCTGAAGGAGGCATTTAAAAAAAAAAAAAAAAAAAAAAAAAAAAAAAAAACAACACTTACTTAAAGCAGAACTTTACACTAAAAAGTACCACGTTTAAGTCACCCCCCCTTCTCTTCGCCTAGGTGAATCCACCAGAAGTTGCCCCCCCTCCTCTCCCTGCCCATAAGCCTTTTGGGATGTGTGACAGGAAAGCTGGCTGTTATGCCACAACTGGATTCCCACTCTAGAAATGCCAGCAAAGAACCAGCTCGGGTGAGAACAGCCCTAGAACCCTGGACAGGTAGAAATACGGGCAAAACTCCCCCCCCCCACCCCCCACATTTTGGATAGAAGTAAGGGATGGATATAACCCATCAGATTTTTTTTTTCACCATCTGTCCAATTGTGGAGATTTTGCTTCACTTCCTGTCCCAAAGCCAAACAGGAAGTGAGAGGAAAGCTCTGAAAATTAAAATGATTTTATTGGGGACCCCCAGCTCACCAAAACTAGTGACCCCATTGGAAGATTTCCCATCTGTTCCTTTTCTGGGGACAACCCAAAATTTGGGGTTTTCTTTTTACTTTCACGGATAATAGTAAACAGGACAAATAGAGAGGGTCAATCTCCTTACCGGGGTCACAGACAGCAATAAAAATTGACAGGTGTTCTAATCTCTCTACATTCTATCCAAAACTAAAAAAAATAAAAGTTTTGCCTTTAGTTATACTTTAAGTATCCTTATAATAAAATGATCAAAGTTTCATAAACTATGGGAATTTTGAGGGGTAAAAACAACCATAAGCCATATGTATTCAGGTGTCCTTACCATGAAGTGTGTTTATATTCCCATGGCCGCTAATCAGACTTTCAGGGAAAGTCCCATGCCAATTTTTGGTGGTGGAAAAGTAACTCCAGTTCATACTAAAGAACATATAAAGAGCATATAAACTCACCGGCCACTTTATTAGGTACACCTTGCTAATATCAGATTGGACCCCCTTTTGTCTTCTGAACTGCCCTAAATCTTCATGGTATAAATTCAACAAGGTGTTGAAAACATTCCTCAGAATTTGGTCCATATTGACATGATGGCATCACGCAGTTGCCACATTTTTGTCAGCTGCACATCCATGATTGAATCTCCCATTCCAACACATCTCAAAGATGCTCTATTGGATTGAGATCTGGTGACTGTGGGGGCCATTGGAGTACAGTGAGCTCATTGTCATGTATGGTCAAGAAACCGGCTTAAGAGTATTTGAGCTTTGTGGCATTATCCTGCTGGAAGTAGCCATCAGAAGATGGGTAGCCTGTAGTCATAAAAGGGATAGACATGGTCAGCAACAATACTTGCGTAGGCCGTGGCATTTAAACGGTGCTCAATTGGTACTAAGGGGCCCAAAGTGTGCCAAGAAAATATCCCCCACACCATTACACCACCACCAGCCTGAACCATTGATACAAGGCAGGATGGATCCATGATTTCATGTTATTTACACCACATTCTGACCCTGCCATATGAATGTCGTAGCTGAAATTTAGACTCATCAGACCAGGCAATGTTTTTCCAATCTTCTATTGTCCAATTTTGGTGAGCCTGTGTGAATTTTAGCCTCCGTTTCCTGTTCTTAGCTGACAGGAGTGGCAACCAGTGTTGCCTTCTGCTGCTGTAGCCCATTTGCTTCAAGGTTCGATGTGTTTTGCATTGAAAGATTGTATTCTGCATTGGTTGGTTAATAACAAATGGTTATTTGAGTTACTACCATCTCAAACCAGTCTTCCCATTCTCCTCTGACATCAACAAGGCATTTTTGTCCACACAACTGCCGCTCACTGGATATTTTCCCTTTCTCAGACCAATTCTCTGTAAACCCTAGAGATGGTTGTGTGTAAAAATCCCAGTAGATCTGCAGTTTTTGAAATACTCAGATCAGCCGGTCTGGCACCAACAAGCATGTCACGTTCAAAGTCGCTTAAATCCTCTTTCTTCCCCATTCTGATGCTCGGACTTCGAAAGTTGTCTTCACTACATCTAGATGCCTAAATGCATTGAGTTACTGCCATGTGATTGGCTGATTAGCCATTTGTGTTACCAAGCAATTGAACAGGTGTACCTAATAAAGTGGCCGGTGAGTATGTAAGGGCTCAAGTGTTGCAAGCAATTAAACTTCACACCTCCATTGCTCGTTGCACACAGAGGCAGCAGTTTGGAACAATCCTCACAAAGCAATCGTAGTGTTACTTGGAAAATGTGTGTGTATGTGTTATAGTGCTATACATGCCAACTCAAAAAACAAAACAAAAAAACGATGCAACTTCAGACAATTTCAAGTACAGGAGAAGGATAAACCATTATATGTAAAGGATACGCCGGGCATGTTTCTCTTTTACTGGAGCTTCCTGAGCATTGATAGCCTTGCTGATGCTGACAGCCTGTAAGAGATGAAGGAAACAAAAAAAAAAGTTTAGAAATTCTTACAATAAACAGCAAGTTTCAATATTAGGTAGCATTGTTTCTTTAATAAAACAATTATTCCACATCAAAAACCTCAAAGAGAAAGCAAATCAAAATTCCACCAAATGGATAAAACTGCTATGGGCAAAACTTCACAAAAGGCTGATTATTTAGGCTTTATTTCATCTATAGTAAAGCCTTATTTATTATTATACATACGTAATCATCAATGCAGTGTAATAAAGAAGAAAAATCAAACCCAACGTTCAAGATCTGAAATCAGTGCTACTAAAAGGCAACTTTCATTGGTATTTACAAAAATAATTTACAATAAAACCTGAACCTTACCATTCTACCACTGTGACAGACACTAAAGGCATCCAGTATCAGGATCTATACCAGTGATGGCGAACCTCGGCACCCCAGATGTTTTGGAAATACATTTCCTATCATGCTCATGAAGTGCATTTGAGAATCATGGGAAATGTAGTTCCAAAACATCTGGGGTGCCAAGGTTCACCATCACTGATCTATACCATACACCGGTAAAATCCTAGGGGAGACATTTTCCCATGTTGGTGCTTGCCGTCTTTCGTGGATCTTGGCTTTACACTCTGCCCCTTCAACTATGGTTTGCTATGCAAGCTACTACCATGTTTTCCCAAAAATAAGACCGGGTCTTATTAGTTTTGGCTACACACTAGGGCTTGATTTCAGGGGATGTCTTATCCATGTCCCTCTTTTCCTCATACCCTCTTTAGCTCAGGAGTCATCATTATGACATCTTTAATCCCAAAAATTAGTCATTGTGAAAATATATAAGCCGTTTGTTAAAATATGATATAATGTCCAATGAGTCTCCTTTTGTAACGTTATAAAAAGATTATATAATGTCCAATGAGTCTCCTTTTGTAACGTTATAAAAAGATTATATAATGTCCAATGAGTCTCCTTTTGTAACGTTATAAAAAGATTATATAATGTCCAATGAGTCTCCTTTTGTAACTTTGTTGAAAACGCCTATTTTACAGCCCCGCTGGGCGTTCACATGACCCGCCAGAGCTCTTCCCCATTCCGAGGACTGCAGAGGGAGGAGCCGCTGGCATCAGCCAAGAGGAGAAGATCTCTGGCGGGTCATGTGAGCACCTAGCAGTGCTGTAAATAAGGTATTTTCAACAATAAAGTTACAAAAAGGGAGACACACTGGACATTATATAATCTTAACAAAACGGATTATATATTTTTACAAGGACTTTAGTAGGGCTTATATTGCAGCCTTCCCAGAAAATCACGCTAGTTCTTATTTTCAGGGTAGAGCTTATTTTTTGGGAAAGCACAGTATTCTGTGTATATGTGTATACAGTGTATACCGAGGCACAACTCAGGGTTGTCCGCTTTGTCCAATTATTTTTGTTATAGCCATGGAGCCAGGGAAAATCACAATTAGAGTCAACCCCAATATTACTGGACTCCAGAACGCAGGACATTACAAATTAAACCTCTTACGCTCTCCTTATTCTCACCAACCCCCACGTGACACTTCCGTACTGTCACCATACCCTCTTCCAGTTTTCATACCTCTCGGGAGTTCAGGTAACATTTTCCTCCCTCTGGAGTCAATCGCACAAATTCCATCCAATTTTCCTTACCATTGAGCATCCACACAAAGAGATTACTTGGTGGTAAACTACCCCACATTACAATTCTCTCATTTACGATTATTATCCCCTGCTGTGCATTCTCACTCTTGGATAGGCCATATCAATGCAGCTGGATAAAACAAAAAAAGTCATCATTTGAGGCTGCAAAGCAAAAACAAATTGGGGTGATGCTTTTCTATGCCCAATGTACATACTCAGGCCAATTTAGACAGGAGCCAATTAACCTACCAGCATGTCTTTGGAGTTTGGGAGGAAATCAGAAGCACACGGATGAAAAGAACGCACTAGGCGAACATGCTTTCAATGCTCTTTTCTGGACCATTACATTTGGGCCTCGGTTTACGTACTTATACTTGTTTTCAATAATGTATTGTAGCTCCTGCTTGGGCAATGCCGTTTTTATTTTTACTTCAAAAAATGATTAAACAAGACAAATACAGGTGATAGGAGACCTCATTTTATAATATTATACATGATTTCTATAGCTCCAAAAGTTTACATAATAATGATTACGCATAATATAATAAGAAAACCTGTGCCTTGTCCTTTATCCAGTCCTCTGCAGCAAATACTTACCTTTCTTTTGCTTCCCTGCTGATCCATTCAGCCGCTGGGATCAGGTGAAGCTACATGATGTTTAAGCTGTAGCTTACAAAGTAATGATTTCTCCATTATGTGACGGCTCTAGTGATTGGTATAAATCAGCCGTCGCACTGTGCGAGTAACAAGCTCCCCCATACCTGAACATACTTTTTTAAATTTACTTCATTAATATTAACAGAGTGGTAGGAGAGCAAAGAAAGGGTACGTTTCACTGAGGGTGGGATGAAAATTAACCTGTTGCTTTGCATGGCACCCCAATGCACAAGTACGGTAGGCACCAACAGAGTCAATGCTCATGCTGCGAATTGTGATATGCTGGATAAGTCTGAGTTCACACTAGTGCAATGCCAAACATTGCATGTGATTCGCGCCGCATTGCTGTGCGCATCATATGTGATGTCTATGTGATGCAAATTTAGCCATACAAATTGTATGGCTGAAATCACATCGCATTTGCACCAAAATGGTGAAAGATTCTTTATTTGGTCTGCACTGGAAATTGAATTGCATGTTCACACCCATGCGATCAGATTCCTGTACTATTTCACAGTTCGCACTGCGATCTTTGAACCGATTAGGGGGGTGCCTCTTTCCGAGATTTGTTGCTTACAATTTAAAAACATTTTTTTTTACTAGAAAATTACTTACCCCCAAACATTATAATTTTTTTTCTAACATCCTAGAGAATAAAATGGCGGTCATTGCAATACTTTGTCAAACCGTATTTGCACAACGGTCTTAGAAGCGCCTTTTTTTTTTAAATACACTTTTTTGAATAAAAATAAGACAACAGTAGAGCTGGGCGATTAAAAAAAAAAAAAAAAAAAAAATATATATAAATATATATATATATATATATATATATATATATATATATATATATATATATATATATATTCTGCAATTTTATTTATTTTTTTTTACAAAAAATCTATTCACGATTCGAGTGATGATTTATTTTTGATGGACACCGCTTCAGTCCTGAGGAGCTGCGGGCAGGAGTTTTTAGGCGATTTGCTGAAATTTTGAATCGATTTGACCTCTCAACTCGATTCAAGATTTAAATCGATTTTTTTCCCCAGCCCTAGACAACAGTAAAGTTAGCTCAATTTATTTTTATATTGTGAAAGATAATGTTATGCCAAGTAAATTGATAATCAACATGTCACACTTCAAAATTGGGCTTGCTCGTAGAATGGCAACTTTTACCCTTAAAAATCTCCATATACGACGTTTAAAAAAATTCTACAGGTTGCATGTTTTGCGTTACAGAGGAGGTCTAGGGCTAGGATTAATGCTCTCGCTTCAACAATCGCAGCGATACCTCACATGTGTGGTTTGAACACAGTTTTCATATGTGGGCGCTGCTCACGTAAGCGTTCGCTTCTGCATGCGAGCTTGGCAGGATGGAGCGAATTTAAAACAAATTCTTTTTCTCATTTTACCTTTTATTTTTTTATTTTTACACTGTTGTTTTAAAAAAATAAAAAATAAATTGTGTCACTTTTATTCTTATTACAAGGCATGTAAACATCCCTTGATAGAAAAAAAAATGCAGGACAGGACCTCTTAAATATGAGATCTGGGGTCAAAAAGACCTTGGATCTCATAGTTACACTAAAAAGCAATTAAAAAAAAAAAAAATAAATAAAATGAAATAAAAAAATAAATAAATAAATAAAAAATTTTACTTTAAGAACTATGGGCAGAAGTGACGTTTTGACGTCGCTTCCGCCCTGCAATGGTATGGAGACAGGTGGGGGCCATCTTCCCCTCACTCCGCAGCTACAACAGCTCCGGTAAGCGGTGGAGGGCACCAGAGAGCGGTGGGGGGGCCCCCTTTCCCGCTGCCGATAAAAGTGACCTCCCATCGAACCCGCCGCTAGGGTTGCCACCTGTTCAGGATTCTCCCAGACAGTTCGGATTTTGAACCATGTGTTCGGGTTTCAGGCAGGCTGAAACCCGGACAGATTATTCAGACCGGGCTGTGACTCCCCAAGTAACCAAGATAGTCACACACAAATCTGTTACCATCCGGGCGCTGTGGTGTCTGTATGGGGGCAGGTTTGGCATCACCGGGGGGGGGGGGGGGCAGGCTGATGATGTCAGCAATAGCAATTTAGCCACAAACACCGTAGCACGCTATGCACATCACATGACTACCCAAAGGTGTCCCAGGCTGCTAAAATGTTCGGGTTTGGCTTGAAGAAAAGGTGGCAACCCTACCCGCCGCAGAGACCACTTTTATCGGAAACCGGACCGCTCACTGAAGAAGATGATACCGGGGTTATGGTAGCTAGCTGCTGCACTAACAAAGACATCCCTTTTCAAAGTGCAAACGTATATCAGCGTGAGCCGGTCTGGAATTGGTTAAACATATACAAAGCATATCCCTCTATAGTGTGTACTTGTATCAATCCAGAGAATTAAGTGACATTTCTTTCTGCTGCCTTGTTCCTATGCCATCAATATGACAAGTTTTCCTGACACCAGGAGGTAAAAAGGTGGCAGGGGAGGGAGCTTCAGTACACAGTCTGACAGCCTCAGCTCTTTTCCTGTATGTTGTGAGAAGGGGGTGTGTTCCTTTCCTGCAATCGGCTCTCAGGTCTCCCTCACTGAGCACTGCAGAGTGTAATTTCAGCTCCCTGCCCCCTGCTGTTCAGAGTGCAGAGATCCTGTATACATTCTGAGTTTTGAATAGATGTACAGGACATATGACTACAGATACACAGGTACAACTTAAAGCGTTTGTTACCCCAACACTTTATATTCCTGCTGTACCATTTACTTGTATGAGAAAGTATGTGGTTCTTATTGTATTGCTTCCTTTGTGTGAAATGCTTAGTGTTCCAGCTAGTCCCCTTGTTTTCCTATTAAAAACTGGCCACACTAAGCAGGAGAGCACATCGAGGTCAGTTCTCTAGCTTTGCTGGGAACTCTTGTACTCTCCTCCAATGAGTAGACTTGTCCTGACACGCCCCTGCTGCACAGCCATTCAATGGGAAGCTCTGTCTACTGTTGCTCCTCCTCCCCCCCAGCACTTATGCAGCTGAGACCAGAGGGAAGTCGTTTCTGCACTACTTTTGGTGACTTGGGGGGGCGAGCTCATTAGATACGATTTCCTTTTGGGAGTCAATCATCAAAAAATACATTTTTGCTGCAAGGAATGCCCAAAATCTGACATATCCCAATGCAGACTTCTTGGAAAATCAGTAAGCCAATCACACAAGCACGTTGCCCATAGTGCACTACATTTTACAGGAAATTACAGGGCTGTACATTGAAAAGGAAAGATAAACAAAACATGTCCCATGTTGTGCAGGTAGGATCTCAGAGAGATCTTCATTGCAGGGATGTCTGTCCTCTTCCTGTCTCTGAATCTCTGGCACTGCAATGGTTAACAGCTTCGGGGTTTTGGAAAGAACAGCAATACAGATGGTCTGATGAAAACCTCCTTCATTAAGAAAAGTTTTTTCTTTGATTACACGGTCTGTAAAGTGATCTGTGAATGGCGAGAGTGTCTAATCAGATACAAGAAGAGGATGGGGCATCCTTTCAGTGACCATTTGTTCAGGACCTAGCTATCTGCACAACATGGGATATGCAGGTACAGGTAAATGTGACAAACTAACTGGAAATATTTTTATTCAGCTAAATGTCAACTTTAAGTTATAGGCATTAAATGTTAATATTAGATGGGACATAATTAGGCGCTGTAAAGTTAAGCTTTAGGCATTTTGGTACCGCCACTTAAATGTACTGCTCGGGGCCTAAAACCAAAGTGGTTTGCATGGAACCACCCAGTCTTGTTTTATTGTCATTGTCTGGGCACTGGAGGAATGTGACTAACAGAGGTCACACCTGGACGTTATTTTTAGAGGAGTAAAACTGGTTACGCATTGCAGTATCCCAACAACTAAGAATCATTTAAAACCAATTCAACGTTTAGGACATATAACTACAGTCACACAGAAATCCACACCACAATCTATACCACATACGGGGGAAAGTCATGTCCTGATTTAGGCTACAGGACGGCAAAACAAAACTCAAAGCTTTGTACAGCTTCTGTGCACCACTTTTTTTTCAGAACACATCTGTCCTAAGAGATCAATACTTTGTACCATGGAAGCTCAATACCAGTCAAAACTTTCTGCCCTCCCAAAAGTGGGGAAAGAGCTTAAACCCATGTAAGGTTTTTATTTCTCACCAGTAAAAACAAAAAGCAACAGCAAAAGGTGCTTCTAAGTGCAGTAGATAGAGGTGCTTTATTGTCTCAAGGAGATAAAAACACTTATGCCGCGTATACACGATCTAATTGTCCGGAGGACTTGGTCCGCCAGACCACAGTACGCCGGACAATTCGATCGTGTGTGGGCTCCAGCGGACTTTTTCATAGTAAAGTCAGGCAGACTTAGAAAGTAGTTTTGACTCAAAGTTTGTCCGCCGGACTTGGCTTTCAGCGGACAATCCGTTCGTCAGTGTGCTAGTCCGGTGGACTAAGAATGAAGCATGCTCTGAAGCAAGTACGAGAAGGAAGCTATTGGCTACTGGCTATTGAACTTCCTTTTTCTATTCCCGTTGTACGTCATTGCGTTAGAAATCGCCGGACTTTTGGAGTGTCCGCGTGTGGCCAAGTCCGTTCGTTATAAAGTCCGGTTTTGCCGGACCAATTCCACCGGACAATTCGATCGTGTGTGCGCGGCATTAGAAACAGTAAGTGTAAAGGCTCAAGGTCATGAAAGTCACTGAGTCACAGCGGTGTCCAACGGGTGGCCAGGTGGTGACAAGGCTGTATCCCTGTGAGGAGTCTCTGTGTCGGCCGACAGCATTGATTGCTCTTCCTGCTTTCACCCTCCATGGTCCTCCACTGCTGGCTGGCCCAGGATCCTCTATATCAACGCTGCCACCGACTTCTCACAGGGATACAGCCCGCTGGATACCCACTAAACACCTCCTGGACACCCACTGGTCACCTCTGCTTTCCTCTCCTTGAAGTGCTGCTAGAGTGTGCATCTCAGGTCTCTCCCCTCTTCTCCTCCCCCTCAGTGTGGCCCAGTGCTAGCCAGTCTGTTACCCCAGAGCGCTCTGTTTTCTCTGGTCTGGTATATTTTTCACCAGTGACACCCTTTCCTCTAATCATTATGTCACTACAACAGGAAGTTAAAAAGTGTTACTAAGCCCACAACAGTAAAATCAGTCTTTATATGCAGTAAAACATGCTTGTTATACTCACTGTGAAATCTAAGGGTTTAATTTTCCACATTGTGTGAAAAGGGGCCATTTGATCCGATCTTCGCTGATCCTCCCCTTCTTCCACAGTCCCCAAACCATCTGCTGATAGAACAGGGCCTTGGGGGCACTCTGTACATACTCTGTTTAGTGTGTATTGCTAGAGTTTTTTTTTTTTTTTGGAATGGTACATAGTTTCATAGTTTCATAGTTAGTAAGGTTGAATAAAGACACCAGTCCATCCAGTTCAACCTGAGTGAGTGTCTACAATAGACCCCATCCCTGTACATTGCACACTCACATTGGTCCCTACCCTCAAGGAGCCCACAATCCAAGGTCCCCATTCATATACTAGGGCCAATTTTGGACAGAAGCCAATTAACCTACCTACATGTCTTTGGATTGTGGGAGGAAACCGGAGTACCCGGAGGAAACCCACGCAGGCACAGGGAGAACATGCAAACTCCAGGCAGGTAGTGTCGTGGTTGGGATTTGAACCAGCGACCCTTCTTACTGCTAGGTGAGAGTGAGAGTGCTAGGTGAGAGTGCTAACCACTACACCACTGTGCCGCACAGGGCCAATCAGCACTGTCCAGACAGAGGGTCAGGAATCCTGCAGCCTCATAGGACAGTCCAAGGAGAATGAAAACTCCTCCTACAAACTTTAACCAGTGCTCGGCCAGACACAAACAGAAGTCACAAGACTGCTGAGAAAAGGTATTTAGCAGTTTATATTTACTAAAATAATTGCATTCCCATGTTCTGCGTGCTGTGGGAGACCAGATATAGTGAATGCAGGCTCCAACTTTAGGAACACTTTAACCGCTTGCCACCCAGGACAATTCGGACATTTCTGACAATTCTGACACTTCACACCTACATGTAAAAATAATCATTCTTTTGCTAGAAAATTACTCAGAACCAAAGTTTATGTATGTTTTTAGCAGAGACTCTGGGGAATAAAATGGTGGTCGTTGCATTTTTATCTCACACGGTATTTGCGCAGCAACTTTTTAAACGCGCTTTCTTTGGGGGGGGGGGGGGGGGAAACGTTTCAGCCATTAAAAAACTAAAAAACAAAGCCAGCCCAAATTTTTTTTGCATAATGTGAAAGAGGATGTTACACCGAGTAAATAGATATCCAACATGTCATGCTTTAAAAATTGTGCACAATCGTGGAATGGCGCCAAATTTCAGTACTTAAAAATCCCCATAGGTGACGCTTTAAAAAGGTTTACAGGTTACAAGTTTAAAGTTATAGAGGAGGTCTACCACTAGAATTATTGCTCTTGCTCTAATGTTTGCGGCGAAAGCTCCCATGTACCTCACCATTTACATATTTAGGCAGACTTACGTATGCATTCGCTTCTGTGAGCAAGAATGCAGGGATGCTTTTTTTTTTTTTATTATTATTTTTTTACTTATTTTTTTATATCGATATTTTTTTTTTTTGTTATCACTTTTATTCCTATTACCGTATATACTCGAGTATAAGCCGAGATTTTCAGCCTCTTTTTTGAGGATGAAAGTGCCCCCCTTGGCTTATACTCGAGTCATCGCCGTCTGCCTGCCCGATCAGCGTATCGAGCAGACAGACGGCGGCCATTCTACTATTCAAAAGCCGCGCCTCCCTCTCTGTGATAGGCAGAACACTCAATTTCCCAGCAGTCAGTGTTCCGCCTATCACGGACATCCGCTCATTCTCATACTATGGACGAGGATGAGAGGATGTCCGTGATAGGCGGAACACTGACTGCTGGGAAATTGAGTGTTCCGCCTATCACAGAGAGGGAGGCGCGGCTTTTGAACAGAGGAATGGCCGCCGTCTGCCAGGAGGAGAGCGTGGCACACAGAGGCTGCAGATTGGCACAGGTAGGCAGGGATGGACGGACAGCACAGCACAGCGACGGACGGGACACAGGGACGGACGGGACACAGGAATGGACACAGGGATGGACGGGACACAGGGATGTCTCACCCTCGGCTTATACACGAGTCAATAAGTTTCCCAGTTTTTTTGGGGTAAATTGGGGGCCTCGGCTTATACTCGGGTCGGCCTATACTCGAGTATATACGGTACAAGGAATGTAACCTTACCTTGTAATAGGAATAGGGCATGACAGGTCCTCTTTACAGAGAGAACTGGGGTCTATAAGTCCGCAGATTTCGCCTGGAAACCCTGAAATCAAAAATCTTCCCAACCGAGGCAACGGAACATTTTTCAAATGCAGAGGCCGAATGTGACATCACAAAATCACACCCGATCCTCTGAAGGTGCCTGCACGATATATGGGCAGACAGCTTGCACTGGCAGTAAGCAGGAGTCCTGCACTGCCCCCGCGAACTGCTCATCGCTGGTGCAATGATTTTCAGGTTACAAAAAAAAAATGTAATTGCACATTTTTTTTTTTTGCAGATAAAAGAAAAGGTGAACTTATCCTTAAACCACATCCCACTTGGCCTATAACAAAATGATGGCCAGGCGATGGTTTAATAATTGTGACTGGAGGTGCTGCTTGTGTGCGCACCTTCCGGGGTCGGTTAGACACACCGCATCTCTGATCACGTTAAAGAGCCTATGAGGTAGGCCCTTTACCATATGTCCAATCACAGCTGATCACAATATAACTAGGAAAAGCTGGTTATCGGCATTCCGCTACTCACGCTGATATAGTGCGTGAGTAGAGGAGAGCCGATAAATGGCTTTCCTGACAGGGAAGATCTACACCAATAATCAGTGCAATGATCATCAGTTCAGCCCCATCAGCGATACCTGCCACTGCCCATCAGTGCCACCTCATCAGTGCCGTCAGTGTAGCCATAGCAGCATGCAGTGAAGAAGAAAAATTACTTATTTACAAAATGTTATAACAAATGAAGCCTTTTTTTTCTCAAAATGTTCAGTCTTTAATTTGTTTAGCAAAAAATAAACTCAGTGGCGATTAAATACTACCAAAAGAAAGCTTTATTGGTTTAAAAAAAATTAAATAAAACGTTTGGGTACAGCATTGCATGATCGCTCAACTGTCAAAGTGCGGCAGTGCTGAAAGCTGAAAATGAGCATGGGCAGGAAGGGGGTAAATGTGCCCGGTATTAGTAGGTTAACATTCTTACTTTTTCCCTTCCTCTGCTTCTTTTATCATGCTCTATCTACCTGCTCCTTCTTTAACTCTTTAACCTCCCCTCTTTCCACTACTCCTTCGCAAACCCTCCCGTTTTACCACTCCCTCCACCCTTTATCTTTGTGCAATACATAATAAAAAAAAAAAAAGGGGGAAATCGAATGAGTCCTGATACATACTGAGCTGTATATCAAGGGCCACCGCCATCTCCCCACATGACATATGCATGATCACTTGATAAGCTACCGTTTGTTATAATCCTGGCCCATTGTTCACCGGCTGTCTACATTAGGTTTCACATACACTCCGATCCTGTAATGGAAGAACCTTCTTGTTATGATTATGTATACGGTAATTATCTGTACTTTAAAAAAAATTAGCATGAAAAAAAGAAAACCAAAACAACTTCCTAAAACTCAGCTGGCAGAGGATCCGTACAAAGAACAGCGTCGCTGACCTCATTTTCATCAGACTTATTGGGACATCCACTCATTAACATTCAGGCAACAAAACTCTGCTTGGTGTACAAGTCTGTAAAGCTTAAAAGGTGAACTCTGGGCAGTAAAATGTTAACTTAAAGTGATACTAAAATAAACCCATTTTTATTTACATTATCCCTTATATTTCTGTATGTGGATGATGGCATTGTAATTATAATAATAAAAAACTTCTATATACCTTTTTCCTAATCAATATACAGCTGTAACATGACCCAGATCTCTCCCGGCCTGTCTGCAGGGAAAAATAAGCAGAAGGGGCATATATAGTCCTCTGCTGCTGGTCATATGTTAAAAAAATAAAAAATAAAAAACACAGCCTTTGGAATACAGAGCAAAATACTTAAAGTGGTTGTAAAGGCAAAGGGTATTTTATCTTCATGCATTTTATGCATGAAGATAAAAAAAAAAAAAACCTTCTGTGTGTAGCAGCTCCCCGAATACTTCCCTGAGCCCCATCTCTGTCCAGCGATGTTACAGCAATAACTCCGCTCCCCTCCTCATTGGCTGAGACAGAAGCTTGGCGCCACTGACCCCCGTTGCTGTCAGTCAGCCAATAAAAAAAAGAAAGGGGGCAGGTGGAGCCGGGCCGCAGCTCTGTGCCTGAATGGACACGGAGCTGTGACTCGGCTCGGGTGCCCCCATAGCAAACTGCTTGCTGTGGGGGCAGTGAAAGGGAGGCAGGGGCCAGGAGCACTGAAGAGGGCCTGGAGAACACTTGTAGCTCTTTTAGATTTATTGCCCATTGGAATGCACTGGCCAATACCTTTTTATTTAATATGTTTTAATAAATTCAGTGTACTTGTATTGCCCTTGTTCTTCCTTTTCAAGAGTATAATTGCCTTTGGTAGTGAGGGATAAAGCAAGTAAAACCGCATTAGCAACCGAGTTAATAAAGGGACTAGAAGACCTCAGTTATGAGGAGAGACTACAAGCATTAGGCCCCTTTCACACGGGACGGGAGAGTAATGATCCGCCCCGTGATGATCCGCTTGCTCAGCGGGGATCGCTCCGTTGTCCCCGCTGAGCCGGCGGATAACAGGGCGGTCCCGGCACACTGTGCTGTCAGCTCTCCGCTCTCCTCTATGGGGGGATCAGATGAACACGGACCGTCTGTCTCTGTTGATCCGATCCGCTCTGCAGACGGATAGAAAAATAGGATTTTCCTCCGTCTGCAGAATCGGACAATAGCAGAGGCGGACGATAGCGGGTGTCTGCGGATGTTTATCCGCAGACACCCGCTATCCCATAGGAATGCATGTATGTCCATATTTCATCCGCAAAACGGATGGATAAAATATGGACATCCCAATGTCCGCATGTGTGAAAGGGGCCTTAAACGTAATCTCTCTGGAGAAGAGATGCTTAAGAGATATAACAAATACCTTACTGGTGACAATAGCATAGGGAAAAAACTTTTCGGTGGGAGGAATTAAAAAAAAAAAAAAGACATGCTGCTATTGATTAAAACTGGAAAAAAAAGCAGTTTAGCCTTAAACTGCATAGAGAGTTCTATACTGTCAGAGTGGTAAGAATGTGGAACTCCCTTCCACAAGCAGTGGTATCAGCAGGAAGTGTGATCATTTCAAAAAACTATTAGATGGGTATCTTAACAATTGAAACATACAGGGATATGGGATTATTGACAAACACACACGATGGACTAGTACTTTTATTCAACCTTACCAACCATGTAACTATACGAGGTGTGTCTAAAATGTTCGTGAGCGGTCCAACAGCTCAATGGCAATATGGGCACGTGCATGCACATGACCATCAAAAGAAACGCTGAGAAGCGCCACCTAGTGTGAAGTACACGTGACTGTCAGGGTAGACTTGCTGTGGGCAGTCGAACGTAGTCCGCGTGAGAGGTAGGTTCACAGTGCAACAGAGCAATGAGAGAACATCAAGTTCTACTATTAAAGTTCTCTACTAAATTAGGGGTGACGGAGACACATGAAATGTTGGTGCAGGTGCACGGGGCGGAAGCTGTGAGCAGAACATGCGTTTATGACTGGTTCAAACGCAGCTGAAAGCTTGTAAGACAGGGCAACACCACAAGGGTTCTGCTGACAGAAAAGGATAGAGCGTCATCACCCTATAACAGAAAGTGAATGAACAAGGACGTGTCTGACAGATCACTTGGTTGCCTTTATTAACCACTTCAACACCGGCGTATTGTAATAGGACGCCCGCAGATGGGATCTCGATGTCCGCCAGGCACCCGTGATTGCCCGGGAACATAGGAGGACCATGGATCTGTGTGTGTAAACACACAGATCCATGTGCTGTCAGAGGAGAGGAGACCGAAGGTGTGTTCCCAGTACAGAGGAACAGCGATCGATCTCCTCCCCTTGCGAGTCCCCTCCCCCCACAGTTAGAATCACTCCCAGGGAACATAATTAAGCCCTGCAGCACCCCCTAGTGTTAACCCCTTCCCTGCCAGCCATATTTACACAGTAATCTGTGCAATTTTATCGCACTGATCGCTGTGTAAATGTGAATGGTCCCAAAAATGTGTCAAAAGTGTCCGATGCATCCGCCATGTCAGTCACAAAAAAAACCCAAAAAAAACAAAACGCAAGATTGCCGCATTACTAGTAAAAAAAAAAAAAAAAGCCATAAATCTATCCCCTATTTCGTAGATGCTATAACTTTTGCACAAACCAATCAATATATGATTATTGCGATTTTTTTTTACCAAAAATATGTAGAAGAATACGTATCGTCCTAAACTGAGGAAAAATTTTGTTTTTTTTGTTTTTTTAAAATGGGATATTTATTATAGCAAAAAGCTCTTCTTTTGTTTATAGCGAAAAAAAAAAAAAAAAAACGCAGAGGTGATCAAATACCATCAAAATAATGCTCTATTTGTGGGGGAAAAAAGGATGTCAATTTTGTTTGGGTGCAACGTCACACAAACGCACAATTGTCAGTTAAAGCGACATAGTGCCGAATCGCAAAAAGTGCTCTGGTAAGGAAGGGGGTAAAAATCTTCCGGGCTGACGTGGTTAAAAACTACAGGATAAAAACAGAAAATATTTGATATTGCTTGTTTATTACTAGTGTATGTGCTAAAGTTAATATGAGATTTTAGTGTCTGATTATAAAAAACACTTTAAAAAGGTAACATTTCTAAAGTCATATTTAAACTAACCAAGTAAAGCTTTCCAACAAGGCTTTCCAGGCACAAAGATGTAATGCAACATATGCAGACAGAGACATCCACTGTATTTCAGGAAAAGCATACCTGATAAAAGGAAAGGCACAGGGCACAAAGCACACATCTGTGGACAAAAGAATAACCGAGGCCTCTGTACACATTTGAGTGTCAAGGGAATCCAACTTGTCAAAGTATATGAAGAATAGAGCCAAACAGTAGTATACATTTACAAGGAATCATTTCAATGAGCTTGTTTGAAGGCTTTGAGCCCAGCCAAGAACAGGATAACAGGGCAGTTCTGTGCTTGACAGAATACTAACATTGCTGGTATGTAGCCTGTGCAGAGGTAATGAATTATCTTACCATGTGGGCTCACTATTAGGCTGACGATACATACTTGTACTACAAAAAGGATCATTCATGCCAAATATACAACGCGATTATTTACTTTCCGAGGAAAGTAGAGTATTTCACAGATCCTATATAGATACAGAAAATTACACCCTTTTTAAAATTTAAACTTAATGCTTAAAAATAGGCAAACAAAAATAAAAAAATAAAAAACACAAATATAGATAAGTATGCATTACTAATTTTATTAAATGGGCTTTTAAAAAGGCAACAAAAGTATCTAAAGAAGAAACCTTGTCATTTAAAAAAAAATAAACATGGAAGTTAACATCTAGATCCGCAAAAAAAAGAGACAATAATGGTTTCTGGTGGGAGGAAAGACGATGAATGAGACAACATTCCAGTGTTATGTACACACAAGCAGTGGAATATTGAATGACACAACTGACAGCTCTGTGCTCAGTTTTAGACAAATCACCAGCGTCCATAAGGGCAAACGGGCGCCGCCCCCTCTCTCCAGCCACCCCCTCTATCACCAATAGATTCATGCATTGCATGAATCTATCCATGGCCACCGCTGCCACCCCCTCCTCAGGCGCCTGAATTACAGCGATGAGGGGTGTTTTTGAAGCGTCTGATAAAGCCATAGGCTCTAATTGGTGTCAAAAAAGGTAAAAAGTGAGTGCTATATGCTTGGCACTCGCAGCTCACCCAGCTGTGTTAGAAAAGAGAATATTCACTTTCCTAACACTGAACCGCCTCTCCACCAATCAGGTATCGGGTTTGTTACTCATCACCCATTTGGCTGAAAATGACAGGTGCTGTCATTGGACGCCTATCCGGCATCCAATCATAGGAGAGGAAGGGAGAAGACCTCGAGGACACGGAGGAGCATTAAGGACACCGCTCGCTGCCAGCATTCGATGGGCACAGTGGCAGCATTCGATGGGCACAGTGGTAGCAATTGGTCGGGGGGTTTTTTTCAGTATATTTCAGTTTGTTTGCACCCCTCCAAAAAATTTGGAGCACCAGCCACCACTGTGTATCATATAAGGTGCACTAAATGCAAAATTTAAAGGGTCAGTTCACCTTTACTGACTTTTGCCAAAAATATCCTCAAGCATCGCAGAATCCTCAATGACATGATGTGCTCCATTTCATAGTCCTGCTGATGGACATACAGAGCACTAGAAGCCTGTCTCTGGAAACGTATTAACAAGCACTTGGCTTTGTTCCCTACCCATGCATGCACAGTCTGTTCTCATGCAGCTCAGTTTTCTGAAATAAAGCAGACTACATATGCGTGAGTAGGGACTGGAGCTGAGTGATCAATCAGAAGGTTTTATGGGAAAGCTCATCCAATGCTTGGTACATCCTACATCTGCAGGATGAAGGGAGGGTAATTTACTGAAAAGGTAAACTTTTTTTACATGCATGTTATTGTTCTGAGGATAGTGTAATGGTTTGGGTTGTTTTCAGTAAGAGTCAGTAAAAGATACACTAACCCTTTAAAAACAAAATATATTTGAACAACACAAAAACAAACACCGACATCGAGTCCTGGGTTCAACCAGTGCGCTGTGCGATATTGAATGCGATTCGCATTGCAGTGCAAGTTACATGCGATGTCTGTGCAATGTAATTTCAGCCATACAGATAGTATGGCTGAGTTTACATCGCATTCGGGAAAAACTCGCACGGGGCCCTTTTTTGGTTTGCAGCTGAATCGGAACGCATGGGTGTTCACTGCAATATGCAAACTGATTTGGAGGTGTCATTACCTTTCCATTGACACTTCCAGAAGTTCGCATAGTGCGGTGTATAAATAAAGGTGCAATGCAGGAACCCACAGTCGATTCCCAGGGTTCACGCATTGCACTAGTGTAAACCCAGCCTTATAACAGTGCACTCACAATTGCACTCTTGTGACCTTAAGTCACAGAGCTGCTGCAGGCTCTGGAAGGATCCCAACAATATTGTCGGAATCCACAGAGAGCCCGAGTCAGGTGCTCCCACCCCCATCCAGCAATAACTGGAGGACAGTGGGGCCGAGGAGACTGTGACTGACAGTTACCACTCTCTGCTCCGGGAAGATTGAGAACTGAGTGATCAGCTATCATGCAATGTTCAGTTCTTGGGCTTAGATCTGGTGGGGGACAGCTGCAGCGTCAGACCAATGCTGCAGCAGGGAGGCAATAATGTTTGCTTGTTGGGGGTTTCCCCCCCCCCAATCCTGATTACCATAGTCCTTCTTTAAAGCTTGCCTGCTTTCTATGGATGCACTCACAGAAGTGGAGGAGCCAAAACCACTGCACAGAGCAGGTAGGTATGACATGTTTGGTATTTTATTTAAAAAAAATGAAAGCTTTTATAATCACTTTACAGTAACATATCGCATTTCTGACAGATCAGCAGATTGCTCTTGCAATGTTTTGACGTAAAAAAAAGTTGTGGAATGTATTTCAGAGTTCTAGTAATGTGTTTTTTTTCCCCCTAGACAGAATTTATATCTTCAAGACCCTCGGTGCTTGACAAGAAAAAAATCGATACGTTCCTCCACTTATTCACCTTCTGTAATCTAGGGCATGCCATGATTTAAGTTATACATTCGGTCTTCTTATCTGCGAATCTGGCTTGCTGATGAGTGACTAGTTATCAACTTTTATCCTTTTCAGTTGCAAGGTTCAGCAGCTTTCTTGTAAAGGGCTGCGGACATGTAACAGCAACAGGTAGGTTATGGAAAGCACCGCACATTCATGTGCAAGACTTTCATTTGTCCACTACCACAGGTCAAGTGACTTTAGCAGGGCAGAAGAGGTAGGGGAGTAGTCGGCAGAATGCTCAGATGTGAACGGGGCCAATGAATCAAGTGGGATTTGTCTTGTTTTTAGAGCCGAGGCTTACAGCAGAAAAACGCCCAAAATTGCCTGTGTGTGAACGGAGCCGTAAGTTCAGTTCCACTTTAAATGAACCACTATAAAGTCTTAAAAAAAAACACACACACACACACACACACACACACACACAGCTACTGACCCTCATTCTACAGGCTTCTGTGTCAAATAAATCCAAACCAGTACAGCCATGCATGAAATAAATGCATTGCCACTGCTTGGTCTGTCCAGGGCTGGGTAGTGGGTTAGAAATGGGTGTATGTGCCAAGAGTCAAGGTTTGGCCTTTAGGGGATAGTGTTTATTGAGCAGCTTAGGGAATCCATAAAATTACAATGGGTGCAGCACCCAAATAAACAATGCTCTGGTCCAATGATTTCCAATGAATGGATAGAGGGTACCATTTATTATTTTGCTTTATAAGAGGGGAAGAAAGGGCAACAATTATTTCAAATTTTTTCGTGTTAAAACAAGAGGTCAAATTATAAAAGAGGTGACACTAAGCAGATAAGAAATGTGAGAAAAAAAATAAATAAAAATATTATATTATATATACACACACATCACTATGTCTCTCGCTAGATATACATTATATATATATATATGCACACATACACACACACACACATACCCTGATATATGATGATAGAGATTATATATATATATATATATATATATATAGTATACCTGCAAAGATCAAAGTAACGTCCTTCTGTTGAAACCACGTGATCACCTCCAGCTTAGGGGGTGCTGGTTTTGGACATCCAATGTTGTCTCCCCCTCTATCCTCTTTTCCCTTCCTTATGCATTTCCCACTCCCATCTCCCCTCACCCTTCCCTCCCACCTGCCTACAGCGGATATACTGCTGTCCTATAAATCCGTTGCAGATCATATTGTCTATATAAAAATGGGCACTCGCGCCACTAAGTGCTAAAAGTGAAAATATATCTAAATACGTGTATAGCCAAAAAAAAAAAAAAAAAAAGAGAAAATATAAAGTAAACAAAGTGATACAAAAAGGTGCAAGTGCTACTTGGTAATGCAGAAAAATGCAGCGGGACAGAATAGTGAACACAAACTATCACATCGAATAAATAAAATAAAGAGTCCTGCGCAAATCGTGCCACTTTAAAAAACAAAAATATGTATATATATATATAAAAAAATGTGAAACAGTCAGTCAATGTATAAATGGGAATAAAAAAATATAAATCCCAAAAATCACACACCAATGAGTGAGGATAAACTGTGAAAAAAAGAGAAAAGATGGGACCAAATGTTCCAAAGTTCACAAATCCAGGCTCTCAGAACTCTCACCTTAAGATGAAATGTGTAAGCAAATCAAAACATAGCCCCAGAAACTTCTCCTTTGCTTCTCTGTATACGGCCACTAAGGAATTGCAGGTAAAGAATGTAATATACACTTCCGCCACTAGAGGGCCAATCCCAGCTCTTAAGTATTGCACTGCAGATAAAGCTTCTATTCCGTAGTATATGGCTTGAAAAAAACACAAAGGAGAGGGGTAAGGGGAGAGAGAGGGGGGACTCCAATCGTGTAGTGGTTCAAAATAAGCAGATAAATTTATTAAAAAATAATCAAGACTCTCACATTTCAAACATTAAAAAATACAGAGAGAGGAAGATGGAGATCTGGCGTCTTCCGCCAGTCTTGCGCTACTTCCGGTTTGTCCTACGGCCACTCCCTACGCGTTACGTCATACCACGTGACTTCATGGGGATGATGATAGGCCGTTCAAGATATCCATATATATCGAAAAAACCGGAACCGATCGGATACTTCCGGTTTTTTCGATATATATGGATATCTTGAACGGCCTATCATCATCCCCATGAAGAAGTCACGTGGTATGACGTAACGCGTAGGGAGTGGCTGTAGGACAAACCGGAAGTAGCACAAGACTGGCGGAATACGCCAGATCTCCATCTTCCTCTCTCTGTATTTTTTAATGTTTGAAATGTGAGAGTCTTGATTATTTTTTAATAGATTTATCTGCTTATTTTAAACCACTACACGATTGGAGTCCCCTCTCTCTCTCCCCTTCCCCCTCTCCTTTGTGTTTTTTTCGAGCCATATACTACGGAATAGAAGCTTTATCTGCAGTACAATACCTAAGAGCTGGGATTGGCCCTCTAGTGGCGGAAGTGTATATTACATTCTTTACCTGCAATTCCTTAGTGGCCGTATACAGAGAAGCAAAGGAGAAGTTTCTGGGGCTATGTTTTGATTTGCTTACACATTTCATCTTAAGGTGAGAGTTCTGAGAGCCTGGATTTGTGAACTTTGGAACATTTGGTCCCATCTTTTCTCTTTTTTTCACAGTTTATTCTCACTCATTGGTGTGTGATTTTTGGGATTTATATATTTTTATTCCCATATATACATTGACTTTCACATTTTTTTATATATATATATATATATATATATATATATATATATATATATATATATATATATATACACACATATTTTTGTTTTTTAAAGTGGCACGATTTGCACAGGACTCTATTTTATTTATTAGATCATATTGTCTGTTCAGACTTGAAGTTATGACCTGCCAATTGTTTTGTAGGCTGCCACAATATTACCTGGCTCATTGTTACCTACTTTACCCTACCTGTTTTTCTTATTAACATGCCATTTATACACTAGTGGATATTTCTGTATTCTTGGCAGCTACATTTTTTGCATAGTCTTGGATATTTCAAAAAATTGTTTTCTTATGATAGGTTTTCTATATTTTATAATCTTTTCCTCAATATGTATTGAAACTGAAACAGTGTGAGCTCCTAACCAAGGCCTTAAACAATTTTTCCCCATCTTGGTCAAACCACTTCATGCATGGGAAAAGCCGCTTTCTTCTTGGGAATTTCCACATAATTTACAGCCAAACGATAAATCAAGTTCACTAGTACAATAGACCTTGGCAAACTGCCATAGTATTCTCCATCAAAACACTACAATGATGTAAGGGGTAGGAAGTGGCACACAAATAAGAAAATCAAAAGCATCTTTAAACAAAAGCATGAATCATATATAGATTTGTTGAGGTATTCCGTAGGAAATAGTGCCTGAGGTAGATAAGAACAGCCCACAGGAGGACGTCTAACATTTTATTGTAGGACTAAAGCTTAGGTGTCAGCTAAAAATATTCAATCATCAATAAAAAAGTTGAGACTTGTGCCTAACCCATTCATGGCAAGGGGTCTTAAACTTTCATGAATTTAAAAGTACAATATGTCGCTATGATGGGAGCTTCTTCTAAACAAATGATTTTGGAAATTCTATGAAGCCTTCCAAGACCCCACAGCACAAGCTTATAATAGAAACATTTTGTGGAATGGGTATTTGGGTCCTATTGATGATGTGAGCAAAAGAGGTTCTAACCAGCCACAAATCAGTCTCACTAAAACTGATAGGTCACCCATCCTTTTATACTTAACCTACCTGGCAGTATGATTATTTCAGATTTTTGGTGCTGAAAGCGCTACAATTATTTTGCATGGAAATTTGGAGTTTTATATATTGTAGGCCTGTAATTCTTAGGAATAACTCACTTAAATCTGTCCAAACCAGAGTCTAGTAGACATCCCGGGTATGATAAAGTTTGAAAAATTTAATTTATAAATTCTAGTATAATAAATAACTATAAATAATAACAAATAATAATATAATAAATATTATTCAATAATGTAATAAAATCAAAAACACTGAAATTTGCTCAGTTGCAGAATTGTCATTAGATTTAGTGCTTGATGATGAATTTCCCCACAAATCGCTATCACTCAATTCTGCAAGTGATTCTAATTTATTATCGCTGTTTTCTAGCTGGTCTAAAACCACTTTTGACATAAAAGGGACATTTTTTGGTTGCTATGGACAATCTCCAAATTCCAGGCAGAACAAACAGTATTTATAATATAAAAAGTGCATGCAGGGCACTGCACAGACCACTAGGGACAAATGGGATGTGTCATTTTTTTATACAGTACTGTAATCTGTAAGATTGCAGTGTACTATATATGTACTGTGTTTTTACTATTTTGAATTTGGCGCCATTCTCCATCCCTGTGCGTCGTATCGCTCGCAGGGAACGGAGCCCGGTGGAACATGTGTGAATCGAGCGAGGAGACAGCTCGCACACACAGCGGGGAGACATCGCAGGATCCAGAGGACAAGGTAAGTAACTTTCTCCGTATCCTGTCATGCAGCCCCGAGTCTGGCTCGGGGTTAACGGTAGTGGTACTGGAATTCCACCACAAGCCAGACTCGGGAATACCGCCAGGGAGGTTAAAGTGTTTGTTATCCTAAAAAAAAAAAAAAAAAAATAAAATAAAATGGATCTTGTTCCTTTAAAGCAGTATTTCTCAACCTTTTACGGTGAAGTACCCCTGCAGATTTAAACAATTTCCCAAGTACCCGTCTCAAGAAAGTAATTTATATTGTTTGGGTGTCATGGTTTCTGTGCGTGTGTAATGTCAGTGTGCGTGTGTGATGATTTCTGTGTGCGTTTGTGATCTTTTTTTTTGTGTGCAAAATCAATGCAGTCTCACCAGTGCCCATCAATGCATCCTTTCCAGTGCCGCCCATCGGTGTCCCTAAAATGCATGAAGGTGAAAAACCTTTAGCCTTTACAACCACTTTAACTGTTTGGAGGGGTTAATATGTAATGCTTTTGTAATATGTAATATGCAGCATGGGAGGGGTTTATGTATTGCCATTGGTCACCGATGCATTAGTGACCAGTGGCAATTAATCCCTTTGTGCTTAATTAGTGGCACCAGTGGCACTGTATTAACCCCTTCATGCTGCATCATAAAGGAGTTAACACTACCACTAATGCAGCACACATGGACCAACAGCAATGCATTAATTATCCCCTTCCATGCTGCATATTACAAATAGCATTGTAGATTAATTAAACACCCCCCCACCCCCCTTCAAAAAATAAAAATAAAAAAGTTTAGCACCGCAGTAGGAGCACACAGGTAAGACAGTCGGCAATGTTATCAGCCTCTGCTCACTCACTTTTCTATGAAAGTGGACGTTCCAAGTAGGTCAATGAGACAGCACTCCTCTTCTTCCATCCTGCACTCCTAGCCTCTGAAAGGCATCATGCTAGGTGGGACCTAGGAAGCTCCTGTTAGGCAGAAATCACTCAGCCTGACAGGGGAGTGTCCATGTGAGTAATACCAGCTGGGTGCAGGAGGCAGCTCTGCAAATGTAAAAAACTGTGTAGCGGTGAGCAGCGGCTGTATACAGCAAGCCGCCCCTACATTAATGCAGCCTTTTTAGCCGGCATCAGAGCGGCGATTGCCACCCTGACCCCAGCACAGGCGGTGTACCACGGGTTGAGAAACGCTGCTTTAAAGCATTAACAGCAGCACAGTGCTTGTGCTGTGTAATTTGGCCCAATCACCTGAAATACCTGGGTGGTCCTTCCTGGTTCTGCCCTCCCCCCTGTAAACTGAGCATGGTTTATCATGGCTGCTGAGCCCTGAGACACTGTCAGCTCTGTCCGTTCTCCCGGCCCTCCCCTCCTGCTGCCATCATAACTCAATGTTCTTTCTGCAATCCCCTCTGTTCTAGTAAATAATGTCTCCAGTGTATTTTATATATTTTTTTTTTAAATAGGTCACTGTACACCTTTTTCATAACGGCGCTCACATGACCGGCCACCCCTCGCCACCTCTCTCCTCCTCTCCCTGGCTGACGTCAGCAGGGGATTCTCAGCCCCGCCCACTGTAGCCGTTAGATCGAGAGAAGTGGCCGGTCACGTGAGCTCCGCAATAAAATAAGGTATATAGTGGCTTATTTTTAAAAAACCCCATACACTGGGGACATTTACAATAACAGAGGGGGTTATAGAAAGAATACTCAGTGGCTTAACAACCACTTTAACTGTACTTATCTGACACCAATTCGGTTAGCAAGATAACCCATCCAATATGCCCAAGTGTAATAGAGCACCAACCTAATATTTTCAGTTCACTGGAACCAAAATATTAACCTATTTGCTTGACGTCACGGGTTCCCCCGGTACAACTAACCCCGGTTATGCCTGCTGGGTCCTCCTCTTTTTAGTATTAAGCATTTATATTTTGCATGGGCCTCTGGTTAATGCCACGAAGCAGATAGTTAAGGTGTGGATTTCAAGCTGGGGTGCTTACATTACAACAATGAAAAGTGGTGGTTAACTGGTAGTAAAGGAGTTTTTTTTTTTTTTTTATATATTATTTATACCTACAGGTACAGTAAACATCTCAAACATGCACCGCTTAGGATAGATATACTTTAGCAGCGCCGGTGATGTCGTGCCACAGCCATGACTCCTGCCTCATGGCTTATCCAGTCAAAAGCCTGCAACCTGCGAACCCAGAAGGAAGACCAGGTGAAGATGGAAGCCCTGTTAGCAGTGACAGAGTGCTATGGAGGGCTTAGTTTTCAGGCAAATCTTTCATAATGTGCTAGTATGTGATGCATACTATCATATTATGACATTCATTTGCAGGGAGAAGATTTTTTTTTGTGGTTTAATAAAAAGCTCCCATATAAAGAAGATGATCTATAACCACAGAAGTTGCCCAAAATCGATTTGATAACTTGCCAATTGTCTGTGTAATACATTCCTTCTGTGTATGTTAGATCGCACAGACCTTGTTTGATCTATTCCTTTGACTGAATGCGTACACCATAGGTGAATGTCTATCAGCATTAGTGTTACTTTATGCCCACCATTTCAATACTAATAAAAACGATTCTGGATTAAAGAAAAATGCTGACTGTAATAATGATCACAGAAATTGTGTAGCAGAGTTATATCCGTTCATTCAAAATCTTGCTTTCAGACATCAAGAATGCAGCAGGAAGTATCTGTATATACAGTACATCAGGGACAACTAGAAAGTATACTGTATGTACAGTGCATTTACACTTTAGCTGGTGGATTGTATAGGATTGTTAAGCATCCCCCCACCACGGGGATGCACAGGTGTTGCATGCATCTCCATTCTGCCAGTCCCAGTGCGGTCTATTGGGACGCAGAGGCTGCAGACACAGCCGATGCTCCCAATGTCACATGTGTTTAGGTAAACAGCCCCAAAACATACCCAGGATGAGTTTGGGACGTGCACCCATACCCACAGGGATGATATACGGGAACACAGTGACTGGGTCTCTGCCAGAATGGGACTGCCAAAACCTTAAAAGTGATTATAAAGTCTCGTTTTGTTTCCTATAAAAATAACAAACCTGTCAGACTTACCTGCTCTGCTGCAGTGGCTTTGCACAGAGCAGCCCAGTTTCTCATCTTCTTGGGTCCTTCTTCTGTGATCCTGGCCTCTCCCTCCTGTTCAGTGTCCCCACAGCAAGCAGCTTGCTATGGGGGCACCCGAGCCGAGTCACAGCTCCCTGTGTCCATTCGGACACGGAGCCCCGACCCAGCCCCTCCTCACCTAGTTGACTTTGACAGCAGCGGCAGCCAATGGTGCCGCTGCTTTGTCTCAGCCAATCACTTGTGGACATCGCTGGACAGAGAGGGGCCTCGGGTAAGTGTTAGGGGGGCTAAAGGGGGCTGCTGCACACAGGCTTTTTATCTTAATGCATAGAATTTATTAAGATAAAAAACCTTTTGCCTTTACAATTCCTTTAATGCATGCAACATCTATGCATCCCTGTGCTGGTAAGACATGGCCCTGCACAGGTTAGGAATGTAATCGCCTTGTGTGAACAACGTCTAACAGGAAATAGAACTACAGACAAGTTAAAGCATACAACATGGATTCTGCCTTAACCCAAACACACAGATAAGTTTATTTTAATGGTTAATACTAGTGTCTAAATTTTACTGCTTAAAAGGAGACAAAAATTAAACAAAATCAACATCTGTTTTAGATGCAGGGACTTAATTTAAAAGCATTGCCATTTTTACATTATACGCACTACTGAATTATTCATGTGGATATTTCTTGCACTTCAGTCATACAGGATACAAACAAATGACACGAATGGTCTGTGCATCTAAGCAGTAAGACTCCACACAATGTCAACGCAGCCAAAAGGCGTCTAGAAAAATGCAATCCAACAACCGTGTCTGCTGTGGTCTAATAATACTATGCAAACAGCTGTGTTACTCGGAACACTTAAATCACCAACCGAGACAATACACAGGGACTTCTTGTAAATCCAGTGCCACCTTGTTATTTTTGGGTAAAGCAAAATAAAACATATACCATTCCAATGTAGAATGACACACCTAAAACGACGTAAAAACATTTTCTTTATTAGCTGCAAGCTAAATACTCAATGTGATTACTGGTTTATACTTTTCAAAATTAACATTTAAATGAAGGACTAGAAAAATCCCAGGAGCTAGGTAGCCAACATACATTAACTGTACAGTTACTGAAATCTATTAGTAATTTATCCATCACCTAAGTGTCCCATAAAACACAAGAACAAAAATTGAATATTTTGCAGCTTACCAGTCCTTAGATGTGGCTGCATTCGTTTTCATTTTCTTCAGTCACAGTTTTATAAAGAATAGAAAATATCTGCTTATGATGCTGGAGCTGAAAGCACAAACAATTGTATCTTCCTTTGAAGCTACCCTGTTTCCCCGAAAATAAGACCTAGCGTGAATGGCTGCAATATAAGCCCGAGTTAAAGTCCTTGTAGGTCTTATTTTCAGGGTAGGGCTTATTTTCGGGGGAAACAGGGTATCTTCTGTAAAACTACTAAAGCCGGCCATAGACTGCTCCTGCTGAACCAGATGAGATTTGAACCATGCATGGGCAGGCTAAAAGTACCCAAATTGATGGGCCAGCTTGGGTACAACCAGCATGTCAGATTATAAATTGCGATTTTTGCTTGTGGCTGTTAAAGCCACTAGCAATAACCACTGTGTTTCTTCTGGCAGGGACGGCTTTCCCCACTCCCTCCAGACCTAAATGAGAATCTGTGGCAAGACTTAAAAATTGCTGTTCACGGACGCTCTCCATCCAAACTGACAGAGCTTGAGCTATTTTGCAATGAAGAATGAGCAAAAATGTCACTCTAGACGTGCAAAGTTGGTAGAGAAATCCCCAAAAAGACTTGCAACTGTAATTGCAGAGAAAGGTGGTTCTACAAAGTATGGACTCAGGGGGGCTGAATACAAATGCTCGCCACACTTTTCACATATTTATTTGTAAAACATTTTGAAAACCATTTATCATTTTCCTTTCACTTCACAATTATGCGCCATCACAAAGTCCCAATAAAATACATTTACGCTTTTGGTTGCAACATGGCAAAATGTGGAAAATTTTAAGGGGTATGAGTACTTTAAAAGAGAAGTATGTTTTTTTTTTTTTTTGCTATTCATACTTACCTAGGTGGATGCAGCATCAGACAGATGCTGCAGCTGTCCCCTGCCATCTTTGCAGGGCAGTATTCGGTGGTTCTCTCAGATCCCAGAGCAGAGAGATGCTGACCGTCAGTCAGCATCTCTCCTGCTCTGCTCCTCCACGCTGATTGGAGCACTCAGCTGTGGAGGGGCAGGGCTGTTTCACCTGCTCGCTGAGACTGGCATCAGTCCAGGGAGCTGGCGGATCCAGACTTTGTAAGTCAGGATGACGCAGTGCCTGGACTGATCCTGATCTGAAGTCCGCTCTTTCTGAATGAACTCAACTTGTTTATTATAAAAGGAAGATAAAATACACTTACAATAAAACGCATTGTGCCCGAGTGCTAAGGATGACTGGCATGTAGTTAACAGCGTGTATTCACGAAGGATCAACAAATAGAATTCGGGTGACGTTACGATCAGTTACGTGGTATGGGAATTGCTAGTTTGACCTGACTGATTGATTCAGGAGTCCACGGCATGAGGTGTGTGGCCATTTCTCTTGATTGAGGAGGTTGTCACCATATGTGTTTTAATCATCACATATCGCACTGGAGATTCGTTGGTGTCTTCTCATTCAACTTGTCCTTTTATGAAGAATATGTTTGAGGACTTTTTTCTGCCATGTTGACCTTTGAATTAGGCCATAGTGCCATTTTTTATTGTCAGGTTTATTGATTTTGTTGTTATAGTTTTGTTTTATTTTATCTTAGGAGAAGCCCAGCCTATAGAGCTAAGGCTACACTTCTCCTTTAAGGCACTGTATACTGTACACTTCAAAAAAGCCGGTGGCATAAAAAATAAAAATTCTGGAAAGGTAAAAAACAACATTTCAAAACAATGTAGCCACATATTTGTTAATTCTAAATTTTCACAAGCTAGAAATCAACATAGGCGCAAAAAAACAAAAACAAAAAAATAAAATAAATAAAATAAATAAAAAACCAATGCTGCATCTTGGTAGTAGGTATAACATAACTGTTCTTACCTCCCAGGGTGGATTTCATTTAAATCAAGTCAATTTAAAATCACTAGTAAAAAGACTTGATTTAAATGAACTAGATTTAAAGAAGAGTAGTAAACTCACCTAACAATACTGGATATAAACACTATTCTAATATAACCATTTATTTACAATGAAATTGGTAATAAGAGTATGCCCAAAAATATTTCTTACTGTCATAACTCCTATTTGAAAAGCTCCTGCTTGCTGCTCGCTGGCCCCATCACAACTATGGTCTTCCGCGTCTGTCCAGTGTCATAGCAGTAGCTTTTCCTGTCCATAATCCCGCGCATGTGCAGTAATAGCAAGGTTTCCACAATCCCCTTCTCAATGCGGAGCTAGTATAAAGGCTGTACCGCAGGATGTCAGGGCCGATGTCGTCAATACGTGCATTTTTCCTGCAGGGTCTATGCCCTGCCGGAAAACTGGGACACACGGCACATGCTTGAGTGACATCATAAGAAACAAAAATATAGATGACTTGCAAGGAAAGCAGGTAAGGAGATATTAAATATAGCGCAATACATTTCTTTACCTGCAATTGTTCAAATACTGAAAAATAGTCTGTATGGATATACAAGCGCTTTAAATTATCATTTTGAAAAAGCAACTGTCATCTCTGTCCCGCTGCAGCTCCTCATCGACAGTCACATTCACTTTAACCCCTTCCCGCCCAAAGACGTCATATAACGTCTTTGAATTTCAGTGGGAATATCTGAATGATGCCTGCAGCTACAGGCATCATTCAGATATCTTTGTTTGCAGCCGGCGATTCTGTTCACCATAACAATCACAGCGGCAGTTCCGCCAATTGATCGTTCTTACAGGCGATGGGAGGGGACATCCGGTGCTTCTCTGGGCTCTCCCGCGCCATTGGATGACAACCATAGAGATTTCCGGTGACCAGATGGTTCCCAGTCATCTCTATGACCGTCGGAGGCCCGGGCGCGACGTTATGGCATTATGACCATGGATGTAAACATAGCCACGATTGCGGCTGATAAGCACAAGGATTTTTTTCCCGATCTCATGCTTTCCAGCCTGGAGGCAAGATGTTGGGTCTTATTGACCCTGCATCTCTCCATAAAGAGTACATGTCATGAACGATTTCTATTAAAAGGGATGTTTACATAAAAGTGATCCAAAAAAATTTATAAAAAAAAAAAAAAAAAATGTAAAAGAAAGTGTAAAAAAAAATAAAATAAAGTAAAACAAAAAATAAAAAGAAAATTTAAAAAAAACGCCCCTGTCGCTCGCACTCAGGAGTGAACGCATCCGTAAATCCCGCCCACATACGTAAACACTGTTCAAACCACACATGAGGTATCGCTGTGTGCGTTAGAGCGTCAGCAACAATTCTAGCACTAGACCGCCTCTGTAACTCTAAACATGTAACCTGTAAAAAATGTCAAAGCGTCACCTATGGAGATTTAAGTAATGAAGTTTGGCTTCATTCCATGAGTGCGCAATTTTAAAGCGCGACATGTTTAGTATCTGTTTGGCGTATCATCTAAGAATGATGAAAGACTGTTTGACTATGACATGTTACAGGCTTTCCACAGACAGGTGATCACCATCTGACAGGTCTATCATACGGCCCTCCCTTAAAAACAATGACGTGTTTATGTCATACAAACATCACCAACACTGGTTCCAATGGAAAAGCAGGCAACTGATAGCAATAGGATTCTCTTCCACCTCTATTTTTTCCAGAAATGATTGCCCAGCAGACATTTGCATGTCCCATCAAAATCTGATTATTACCAATCCAGCTGTAAGGCTGGATTCACACCTATGGATTTTTAGTGCTTTTTGCACCACAGAACGTGTTCCATAGGAAACCATGTTAAATGGACTGTAGGGCAAATCTGCAAAAAGCACTAAAAATGCACAGGTGTGAATCCCAGCCTAAAGAAGCTGGATTGAGTGACTATCATCTCACAACAATGAGTTCCTTAACAAGACTAGCCACAAGAGCTCCACGCTAAGTTAAGGGTTGATCTCTACTTTATATTTATTTTACAATGGGGAGGATGTAGCAAGAAAAGTGAAATTCTCTGCTCAAATAGGCAAACCCAAGAACTATGGTGGGAACATCTCACAACGGAGTCTCAAGCCCCATACACACTATCAGTTTTTCCTTCAGGTTTACCAAAACCATGTAGTAGAAGGGCCTGCCTGATTGCATACACATTGAAACTCCTAAGGTTTGACCTCATATTATATGGTTTTGGTAAATCTGAAGGAAAAACTCAGCAGAAAAACCTGATAGAGTGTATGGGGCTTCAGGCACACGTATGTGTGAGTGATACATACCACAAGTATCCACCCAACAGTTGTAGGTTAATGGACCTTTTCATATAAATAAGTTGGAGTCACAGGAGTTGAAGGTGGAAATTATTTAAGTTTTTACATCACAATAAAACTGCCCGGTATATTTATGTCCATAAAATGTACAATTTCCAGTTCAAGGGAGGCCTTTTCCTATCTAGCTTATCAGCACCACTTTCAGATTAATAATTCAATTCTCCTTCTGCATGGTGCAAAAACACTCAGTTAAACAGTCTACTAATAATGTGTTTTGCCTACTAGTAAAACTATAAAATATCGAGTCTGAGAAAAGATGAATTTTGTGATCCAAGGGGGACAAAGTCATACGGCCAACAATGACTAACCACACCTGCTATCCCCACCATAAATCTGATGGTATTGAAGTCAGCTAGGACTGAAACGATTATGAAATTAATCTATTATTATTTTCATAATCGATTAATCGGCCAGTAACATAATGAGGTTAAGTAAAACTAAAATGAGCTCTTTATTAGTACAAAAAAAATCAAATAATTTCTACTGTAAATATTACGGTACTTACAGTTCTACAGTAAAAACAAAAATGAACCCCTTACTGTAGTGATTGTCGGCTTTTTTGTACTATAAAGGGCTATTTTTTTTTTTTTTTTTAACCCCGTTATGTTACTAAACGTCATAGATCTGGCTCACACCTAATGTGCTTTTTGCAGAAACGCACTACAGTTCATTTACATGGTTTCTCACAGCTATGCTTTTTTTCAGCCGCTGCGTATTTGGAAAGGGTCAGGGACACAAAGCAGTGCTTTTTTGGTTCAATATACTTCAATGGAGAAGCTGCAGAAAAGCATGCAATGAGTTTTTGCAGCAAATGCAAAAATGTAAATCACAGCAAAATCATGTGCGCAAAAATCAAAACGCACAGCAGAAACAGATTAAAAGCAAACTGCATAGGTGTGCATCAAGCCTTATGCTGGCCACATGGATCAATTTTGAGACAAGAATATTCAGACAAAAAAAATCTTTGTACATTCGCTGAATGAAAGAATATTTGAAATTTTCACGTATTTTTAACATTCTGTTTTTAAAGAGGAAGTAAACCCTGATGAGTTTACTTCCTCTTTCATTCCCTGTAAAGGCAAAGCATAATGGACTACTATGCATCGCATAGTAGCCCATTATGTGTCACTTACCTGACACAGGAGCCAGCGAAGTCACCGCTGTCCCCTGTAGTTCTGAGCGTCCATCTTCTTGGTGGGTCTCGCTGCTCCGGCGCTGTGATTCGCCGGAGCAGCGATGACATCACTCCCGCGCATGCGCACGGTAGCCGAGACTCGCGGCATTGCCGTCATCGACGATGCCCCGCTCAGTGCGCCTGCGTGCCGCTGTCTACGGGCAAATATCTCCTAAACCATGTAGGTTTGGGAGATATTTCTTGACCTACAGGTAAGCCTTAATCTAGGCTTACCTGTAGGTCAAAGTGGTTTGTAAGGGTTTAAATTTCTGAACGAAAACCACATACACCGTCTTAAAATTCCTTTGACCAAGAAGTTTTCAATTCCCAAATTTTCCTGTCACTGTGTTTGAAAATGAACGTCGATTTGACCCCACTAATGATCAGAAAATCAAACGAACGTTCTTAAAATGAAATTTTTTTTGAAGGAAGAAATTGTTTGTTTTTAAATAATAGTATATTAGTAAACTAATAGTATATACAGTATATCACTTCTGTCCGTTGTTCTCAGAGTGGATTCGAGATTTTGCCCCCTAACCATATAGTTGGTTATTTATATTTACCACTACCACTTTGCATATTTAAATTATACACCACACTTTTTTTTTTTTTGATTAATTGAAACAATAAAATCGGCCAACTAATCGATTATGAAAATAATAGTTAGTTGCAGCCCTAAAGTCAGCACGTTATAAACAGCGCAGAATCCCTGCATCCACTCTCAGAATCCAAGAGGTCTCTATATAACCATTGTACCAAGTGCTTTCTTTTTATTTTGTGCCACTTTAGACATTTCCACACATGGATTCTGGTTGATAAATGTGGTTTTTGTATGTTGTACTAAACACCTCTGTGGATATTTTTATACTTTTGTAAATGTACTTTTGCAGTGAAAATGGACTATATGTTGGACTCATGTACGAACTCGGTATTTTTTCTTGTTATCTGTTGCAATCCTCTAAATAAAAAGTTTAAAAAAAAAACATTACAGGAGATCCAGGAGATATGTGGTATAGGATTAATCACTCAAACACTACAATTGTGCAATCATTAAAACGTAATGACATTATAAAACAGTGATTGAAAATTAGCACACTAATGCATGTGGCGCACTTAAAATTCGACTTCTCTCTATAGTAGACACGTGTACTGTGAAGTGGGGATCTTTGTGGGCGTTACTGAATCGAACAGTATTTTTTTTTATCATTATAATGCTGTGCATAGCCAATGCATGATAATAAACATAGGAAACCTGTACTGAATGAAAGGAATTCTATTTTGTTTCGGTTCCTTTGGGATATTTAACGCCAAATTCCAAGTATGGATTTTATGGTACAGATACATTGGTCCATCTTGGAACAATGCAAGTATACATATTCCATACCCGCGGAAGATGAAAAATCAACCTTTTACAGTGATAGCCACCTTCTTCTGGTCTCTTAGCGAGCGGCCGATCTGTTGATTAGTAACCACATGGTTCTGCCCGCTTGCCTTGGGCACCATTCACAGAACACCTTACATTTTTCTCAATAAATACAAGGTATTCTTTGATTAAGTGATGGAGAGGCAGGCTAGTGATATCAATCTCTATGTCATACAATCAGAAAGGACTTTGTATTTACTGATAAAAATGCAAGGCATTCTGTGATTGGTGTCTCTGCCGAGTGAGCAACCCACAATGGTTAATGTGCAGCAGCCATTTGGCATGGAACCCGGAAGGTAGCTGCGATCTCTACATTGATTTCCAACTTCCACAGGGATCCCAAAGTTATGGCATATGCATATTTCCATTGGTCCAAGGTGGACCAAACTAACAAATATACATACCTGGAATTCAGCATTACCAGGGGCATTGCTAGGTCTACAAAAGATCTGGGGCTAAAGCCCATAGCAGCAAAGTAAAGAAAGTCATACACTTGGGCGGGCATACACATGTATATAATATACGCGTGTGTCTAATTACAGGACATATGTACATACAGTCATGCTCATACGTTTACATACCCCAGCACAATTTATGATTTATTGGCCATTTTTTCACAGAATATGAATAATAAACACAAAAACATTTTTCACTCATGGTTAGTGTTCGGGTGAAACCATTTTCAATCAACTGTGTTTAGTCTTTAAATCATAATCACAACAAAAACTATCCAAATTAACCTGATCGAAATTTTACATACCCCAGTTCTTAATACCGTGTATTGCCCCCTTTAACATCAATGGCTTGAAGTCTTTTGTGGTATTTGTGGATGAAGCTCCATCTTCTCAGATGGTAAAGCTGCCCATTCCTCTTGGCAAAAAGCCTCCAGTTCCTGTAAATTCTTGGGCTGTCTTGCATGAACTGCACGTTTGAGATCTCCCCAGAGTGGCTCAATAAAATTGAGGTCAGGAGACTGAGCTGGCCACACCAGAACCTTTATTCTGCTGTAGACGACAGGTCGACTTGGCCTTGTGTTTTGGATAATTGTCATGTTGGAATGTCGAAGTATATCCCATGGGGATTTTCACGACAAGTCACCTGCCACCAGATGCAGCTTGTCACGTTACCTGCCACCAGATGCAGCTTGTCATGTCGCCTGCCACAAGATGGGGATTTTCACGTCACCTGTCAACAGATTCAGCATGTCACATCGCCTGCCACCAAATGCAGATTGTCCCTTGCCAACAAATGCAGATTATCACTTGCTGTGTTACCTGCCACCAGATGCAGCACATGTGCATTGACTGGGTTCCAGGGAGAGGGCGGGCAGAGAGAGATGATATAATCTCTCTGCTGCCAGCAGCAGCACAGTGAGGGCGGAACAGCGGTGACAGGCTAGGGCAGCGATGTCGAATCTTGGCACCCCAGAGGTTTTGGAACTACATTTGCCACGATGCTCAACTACACTGCAAATTGCACAAGCATCATGGGAAATGTAGTTCCAAAACATCTGGGCTGCCAAGGTTTTTCCATCACTGGACTATATAGACAAACCAGGGTAGTAAAGAGTTTCCCCCCTCCCTTCTCCATGGCCTGCACTCACCTGGCGACACCCCTGCTCAGGAGCTCATGTGAGAAAATTCTTCCCAGTGCTATCATATGGGCGGAGCAGGGGACGAGACTCGCTCTCACATAGATCTTTGGGCTCTGGCTGTCACTAAAGCTCAGAGTGCAGACTCAGTAAGAGTGCCGCTGCTGTGAGGGACAGTGCTGTGCCAGGCAGCCTGCGCCACTCTTACCAAGTGCGAATCGTGTAGGTGCCTGTCCTGCTCTGCCGCCTTTCTCAAATTGCCACCTGGGTCCACTGTGACCCATGGTGGGGCCAGCCCTGGACTGGTGTATATAGCCCCAGAGGCCACCCCCTAGCGACTGCACTGGCATGAACTTTGTTCCTCAATGCACCCTTAGTTTCCTTAGCTTTTATCTGTTAGATCGGCAAAATTAGCAATAATTATGTAGTGTCAGAATCTTTAGGTTGACCCTCACACAGCTTCATAATTGATGGTTTTTACAGTCATCATTTTAGGCAGCATATTAATACAGTGGGTAAAATAATTATTGAACACGTTACCATTTTTCTAGGTAAAAATATTTCTAAAAGTGCTATTGACATGAAATTTTCACCATGTCAGTAACAACCCATGCAGTCCACACATACAAAAGAACAGAAAACAAATACGTTCAGCAGCCCTCAAAGTTTTCACTCGGCAAGTCAAAACAAAGCGGTGTCACAGCAGGAGATCCCCGCTCTGTGTGATGATCCGACCAACTCTGCCTTCGATCCCCGTGAATTGGCAAGACTGCACCGATGGGCACTGGTGAGGCTGCATTGATGGGCACTGATAAAGTTGCTGTTCATGTTTATTTTGTAATTTAATCCTGTGTAAAACATTTAACAGTGTAATTTCATGAGAATTTAATGAGGGCATGTTTAGGGGCAGGGTAGAGGTTGGGTGGGGATACTGGTGGCTAGTAGCTCAGGACTTGAAATTTTTTAACCCTGCGTTAATTAATTAAGCTATGTGTTATAAAAATGGAATGACAGGGAAAAAGTATTGAACACACTAAAGCCTCATGCACACGAGACGCAGTTAAATGCGTGTTCAGATGCAGTTGGACAGTTTTTTCAACTGCACCTGAACTCATTCAATGTTATCCTATGTGTCCATGCACACAGTCTCGTTTTTTTCCGTTTATATGCAGTTGCGTTTAATCTCGTTTTTCCAGAAGCAAAAAAAATGCGTTCAGAAACAAAAATTTCTGCGTTTCAGACGCAAAACGCGGCAAAACGCGGTAAAACGCGGCAAAACGCCGCTACCGCGTTTAGCCGCGTTTGCGTTTATATGCGTTTTTAAAGGTGACCTTTTTTTTTACATTAAAAATCTCAAAAATGATTGCAAATGATGAAAAACCATTAGAAAAATATTTTAAACAATTGCAATTGCAAGTGGACAATCCACAACTTGTGGCAAGTGACGTGGCAAGTGGACAATCCACAACTTGTGGCAAGTGACATGGCAGGTGGCAAGTGATGTGGCAAGTGGACAATCCACAACTTGTGGCAAGTGACGTGGCAGGTGAAGTGGCAAGTGACGTGGAAAGTGGACAATAGACAACTTGTGGCAGGTGACGTGGCAGGTGACGTGGCAAGTGACCTGGCAGGTGACGCGGCAAGTGACTTGGCAGGTGACGTGGCAAGTGGAAAATCAACAACTTGCGGCAGGTGACTGGCATGTGACGTGGCAAGTGGACAATCCATAACTTGTGGCAGGTGACGTGGCAAGTGGACAATCCACTTGTGGCAGGGGACGTGGCAAGTGACGTGGCAAGTGGACAATCCACTTGTGGAAGGTGATGTGGCAAGTGACGTGGCGAGTGGACAATCCACAACTTGTGTCAGGTGACGTGGCAAGTGGACAATCCACAACTTGTGGCAGGTGATGGGGCAAGTGATGTGGCAAGTGGACAATCCACTTGTGGCAGGGGATGTGGCAAGTGACGTGGCGAGTGGACAATCCACAACTTGTGTCAGGTGACGTGGCAAGTGGACAATCCACAACTTGTGGCAGGTGATGTGGCAAGTGATGTGGCAAGTGGACAATCCACTTGTGGCAGGTGACGTGGCAGGGGACGTGGCAAGGGACGTGGCAAGTGGACAATCCACAACTTGTGGCAGGTGATGTAGCTGGTGACGTGGCAAGTGGACAATCCACATCTTGTGGCAGGTGACGTGGCAGGTGACGTGGAAAGTGGTGTGGCAAGTGGACAATCCACAACTTGTGGCAGGTGATGTGGCTGGTGACGTGGTAAGTGGACAATCCACAACTTGTGGCAGATGGCATGGCAGGTGACGTGGAAAGTGGACAATCCACATCTTGTGGCAAGTGACGTGGCAGGTGATGTGGCAAGTGACGTGGCAAGTGGACAATCCACAACTTGTGGCAGGTGATGTGGCAAGTGATGTGGCAGGTGATGTGACAAGTGGACAATCCACATCTTGTGGCAAGTGACGTGGCAGCTGACGTGGCAAGTGACGTGGCAAGTGACATGGCAAGTGGACAATCCACATCTCGTGGCAAGTGACGTGGCAGGTGATGTGGCAAGTGACGTGGCAAGTGGACAATCCACAACTTGTGGCAGGTGACGTGGCAGGTGATGTGGCAAGTGACGTGGCAGCTGACGTGGCAAGTGGACAATCCAAAACTTGTGGCAGGTGACGTGGCAAGTGACGTGGCAGGTGACGTGGCAAGTGATGTGGCAAGTGGACAATCCACAGCTTGTGGCAAGTGACGTGGCAAGTGGACAATCCACAACTTGTGGCAGGTGACGTGGCAAGTGACGTGGCAGGTGAAGTGGCAAGTGACGCGGCAAGTAGACAATCCACAACTTGTGGCAGGTGATGTGGCAAGTGACGTGGCAGGTGATGTGGCAAGTCACGTGGCAAGTGGACAATCCACAACTTGTGGCAGGTGATGTGGCTGGTGACGTGTCAAGTGGACAATCCACAGCTTGTGGCAGGTGGCATGGCAGATGACGTGGAAAGTGGACAATCCACATCTCGTGGCAAGTGACGTGGCAGCTGACGTGGCAAGTGACGTGGCAAGTGGACAATCCAAAACTTGTGGCAGGTGATGTGGCAAGTGATGTGGCAGGTGACGTGGCAAGTGATGTGGCAAGTGGACAATCCACAGCTTGTGGCAAGTGACGTGGCGAGTGGACAATCCACAACTTGTGGCAGGTGACGTGGCAGGTGACGTGGCAAGTGAACAATCCACAACTTGTGGCAGGTGACGTGGCAAGTGACGTGGCAGGTGATGTGGCAAGTGATGCGGCAAGTAGACAATCCACAACTTGTGGCAGGTGATGTGGCTGGTGACGTGGCAAGTGGACAATCCACAGCTTGTGGCAGGTGGCATGGCAGATGACGTGGAAAGTGGACAATCCACATCTCGTGGCAAGTGACGTGGCAGGTGATGTGGCAAGTGACGTGGCAAGTGGACAATCCACAATTTGTGGCAGGTGACGTGGCAGGTGATGTGGCAGGTGATGTGGCAAGTGGACAATCCCCAACTTGTGGCAAGTGACGTGGCAAGTGGACAATCCACAACTTGTGGCAGGTGCCGTGGCAAGTGACACGGCAAATGCAAGTGTACAACTGCTCTCTATGCTGCTGCTGCTCACTCTGATCAAAATAGCAGAAATAGTTAAAAAAAATGCTTTGAGAGCTTGGGGAGGGTCTACATGATGTTATCTTTATAAACGCGTCTAAACGCGTCTAAACGCGACATGCAAACTCGGCAAAACGCGCGTTTCTAAACGCGCGTTTCAGCTTTTTTTTAACAGAGGTTTCATCTGCGTCTCGTGTGCATGAGGCCTAACTGAAATGTATTTAAAACTATTTACTAAATCCTTTGATGGTAATGACAGCTTCAAGATGCCTCCTGTATGGAGAAACTAGTCGCATGCGTTGCTCTGGTGGGATTTTGGCTCATTCTTACATAATCTTTAAACCTTTAAGGTTCCATAGGGCCTCTTCTATGAACTCTGGGCCATTTTAGCAGCTTTATTTTCTTTCTTTGAAACCAACAGAGTTTCCTCGGCTTTGTGTTTCGGATCATTGTCATGCTGAAATGTCCCCCGTAGTTTTATCTTCATCATTCCGGTAGACGGCATCAGATTTTTATCAAGACTGTCTTGGTACATTTTTTCATTCATCCTTCCTTCAATAATATGAAGTTTGCCAGGACCGTATGCTGAAAAACAGCCCCACACCATGATGTTCCCACCTCTAAACTTCACAGTTGGTATGGGGGGTGTTTTTGGGGTGATGTGCAGTGCCATTTGACCTCCAAACATGGTGTGTATTACGGCATCCAAAGTTACATTTTGGTCTCATCTGACCAGACTATATACTTCCAGTATTTCACAGGCTTGTCTAAATGTTGTGCAGCAAAATATAAATAAGTTTCAACATGCTTTTTTCTCAGAAATGGAGTCTTGCATGGTGAGCGTGCACACAGACCATGGCGGTTGGTGCCTTACTTGTTTTCTTTGAAACAATGTACCAGCTAATTCCAGATCTTTCTGAAGCACTCCACAAGTGGTCCTTGGCTTTGACAACTCTTCTAATGATTCTTTTCACGCCTTCGATTTTTACGGGGAATACCTGATCGTGGCTGCTTTATGAAGAAATTATGTTATATCCAACAGTGCTCACTGGAGCATTCAGAATTCACAGCTGGTGTCTTGGCTTTCTATGCCTTTTGCACCTCCCTTTCTTCATGCGATCAATACTTTTCCCTGTGTCCTATTTTATCACACGACTTAATTTCTGAACGTATTTGTTTTGGTTGTATGTACGGATTGCATGGGTTGTTACTGACATGTGGTGAAAATTTCATGTCAATAGCACCTATAGAAATATATACACCTGGAAAAATTGTGCGCGGTTTTAAAGTGGGATTTACCCCTTAATGACCAGGCCATTTTTTGCAATACGGCACTGCATCGATTTAACAATTGAGCCTTCGTGCAATGTTGGACCCAAACAAAATTGATGTCTTTTTTTTTTACCAAAAAGAGAACTTTCTTTTGGCGGTAATTGATCACCTCTGGGGTAATTTTTTGCGCTATAAACAAAGACCGACAATTTTGAAAAAAAAACAAAAACTATTTTTTTCCTTTCTGCTATAATGCACTAATATCTATATATCTATATCTATATCTATATCTATATCTATATATATATATATATATATATATATATATATATATATATATATATATATATATAAAGTATTCATCAGTTTAGGCCAATATGACGTAGTCTGCTACATTTTTTTTATTTTTTTTTACCAAAAATGATTGGTTTGCGTGAAAGTTATCACTTCTACAAAACTATGGGAAAGATTAATGGACTTTTTTATTTTTTTTACTTTTTAACTGGTAATGGCGGTGATCTGCGATGTTAGCGGGACTGCGACATTGCAGCAGACAAATGTGACCCCAAGTAATACTTTTTGGGGACCTGTGACATTATTACATTGATCAGTGTTAAAAAATAAAACAAAAAATGCACTGATCAATGTGTAAATGACACTGGCAGGGAAGGGGTTAACTCTGTTCCCTGGGTGTGTTCTGTGTGGGGGCTGGGCTCACTGGAACACCACAGAGATCGATGTTACCAATCACTGGGAACATCAGACCCCCATGATGTCTCCTGTCAGGCAGATCCCCGTTCTGCCTCTCTGTACCACAATCGCTAGCGAACATCGAGTGCGCACCCACAGTGTCACATGCACGGACCGTAATCGAGCTGACCTGTCACCGTATATATACAGTGGCTGGTCGGCAAGTGGTAAAAAAAAAAAACACACAACATGGTACACTTCCCTGATCTGTGCAATGGTTTTGTACAGAGCAGCCCCAATACTCCTTCAGGCATCGCCCAGGACACTCCTGGCTCCTCCCCCCACCGAGTGGCCCTATAGCAAGCCACTTGTTCTGGGGGCACTCGTGTGCTCGCTCCTGAGCCTCCCTCCTCACTTGCCGTGACTGACAGCAGCAGGAACCAATGGCTCATGCTGCTGTCTTTGAGCCAATGAGGGGAGAGAGAGAGCTGATAGAGCTGCTGCTCTTGTGCACATAGCTGCATGCAGGTTATTTATTTCACCTTAAAAGAGAAGCATGCGTTTCAGAAAAAAAATTACACTAACCTCAGTGGATGCAGCTTTGGCCATTCTGCTCGTTCAAAGTGGTTGTAAAGGCAAAAGGTTTTTATCTTAATGCATTCTGCCTTTCCCTTTGTAAACTGACCATGGTGTATCATGGCTGCTGAGCCCTGACACCATGGTCAGTTTACATGCCTCCCTCATTCGCAGCTCTCCTGTCTCCTCACCTGTCAGCTAGTGACAGAGCCCATCCCCTCCTTCTGCTGCTTGAATAACTAACATTTATACACCATCAGTGCTGTCCCCTATTGCAGTGTGCCCCCTCGGTGTGCAATTTATTTTATAAAAATGCTATAAATACCTAATTTCACAGTGGCAATAACAGGCCGCTCTCTCCTCCTCTCCCGACCGACGACAGCGGGGGAATCTAGACCCCTCCCACTGTATCTGTCAGAGGAGGAAAGGAGGGAGTCGGCCGGTCACATGATCACCGCTGTGAAATTAGGTATTTACGGCTTTGATTTTATAAATCACACACAGAGGGGGACACTGCAATAGAAGAAAGAGCTGATCGTTCATAAATGTTAAGAGTGGATTAACAACCACTTTAAGATAAAAAGCTGTGTGCAGCAGCCTCCTTCAGCCCCCCTAACACTGCTGCCATCAAAGCCAGCTAGCCAATCAGGTGAGAGAGGGGGTGGGGTCGGGTCGGGGGGGGGTCAGTGTCTGAATGGACACAGGGAGCTGTGACTCGGTTCAGGTGCCACCATAGCAAGCTGAACAGGAGGGAGGGGCCAGGAGCACAGAACAGGAAACGGAGGAGAGGAGGATCTGGGCTGCTCTGTGCAAATCCAGTGCAACTCAGCAGGTAAGCAAAACAAGTTTGTTATTTTTATAGGAAACAAATAAAAAAAAAAAAGACTTTACTTTAATGCAGAAAAAAACCTTCTGCCTTTAGAACCATTTCAAGGCTTAGCATTTTGGGCCAATTACTCATTGCAACTTCATATTTTATATTTTATCAAAAAAGTGGGTAACATTATTGTGTGCACTAAAAATGACTTCAGTGTACTTAATTGAAATTTTAAAGTGGTTGTAAACCCACATGGAAAAAAAAAAAAAAAAGACCTGCAAGACAAAGGCATAATGAGCTAGTATGCATAGCATACTAGCTCATTATGTAATACTCACCTGAGATTGAAGCTGCGGTGCCCGTATACAGCACCAGCCGGCGACATTTCTCCCCCGAGTTGCTTCCGGGTATCGCGACTCTGGCCAATCACAGCGCATGCGCGCTGGAGCCGCCGCCGGTAACGGCACACTCACTGAAGCAAATGGCACGTAGGTGTCATTGCTTCAGTGCGCATGTGCCAATGACGTCGGCACATGCAAATACAGGGGATATCTCCTAAACTGTGCAAGTTTAGGAGATATCCGGGGTAGCTACAGGTAAGCCTCATTATATGCTTACCTGTAGCAAAAAGTGGCTTGTAAGTGTTTACAACCACTTTAACATTGTGTGATGTAAAAACTGCAGCTACCTTCATTTTATTCTCCAGGACATTTGCTTTCAGAAATGATAAAACAGTTTTGTGGAGTAAAATTAATCTAGACCTAAAATGCACAAGAGAAAAAATGCTCAGGTAGCCAAGTGGTTAATCTGGGGAGCCATAAGAAGCACTTGCTGAATGTCACTCCCATGCATATACCTGACCTACTGAACTGCATGAACTTGTTAGTACTATAGGGCGCCGCTGTAAACATTTATGACTCTGAATCAGTATCATGCACTAAAACAGCCAAATTTAACATTACCAAAAAAGGTCTCTTTTGCAATCTCAGATCACAACTACTGAATTACTAGAATTCATTATCAGCGATTTCAGCTTTCATATTTTTTAAAGCACATTTTAGGAAAACGATTTTTCGCAACAAACTTTGATACCAATGAAAAAAAAAGAAAAGCCACATTCTTATTTAGCCCATCGCTCAGGTCCAAAGGAAAATAAAAAAAACAACACATCCCTGAGCTTGGACCACCTTGGCCGAGATCTGAACCATGTATGGGCAGCCTAAATGTACCAAGTGGATCGATCAACTTGGGTACAATCAGCCTGCTGGATCTTACATGGAATTATCGCCAATTATAGCCGCAACGTTCACCGTCTTCTTCCGACAGACAGCTTTCCCCACCAGGAAAATATGTCTGTTTTGATGGAGGAACTTAGTGAATTTCTTTCATACAATTTCATTTTCTGGTACCTCTAGATGCCCTCGAATACACGTATATGGTTTACATACATTTGTTTTAAAAATATAATTAAAGCGTTTGTTACCCCAACATTTCCTATTATGTGCCTGCTGTACTAAGTATTGCTTCCTTTATGTGAAATCGCTGGTGTTCCTGCCAGTTCCCCGGCCTTCCTATTACAAACTGACCACACTAGGCAGGAGAGCACCCCGTGGTCAGTTCTCTAGCTGTGCTGGGAACTCCATGTACTCTCCAACAATCAGACTTTTCCTGAAATGCCCCCGCTGCACAGCCATTCACTGGGAAGCTCAGTATGCTGCTGCCTCTCCTCACCCAGCTCTTATGCAGCTAAGAACAGAGGGAATGTGATCAAAAAAAGGTATTCATTTTTTTATTTTTACTTTTTTGTTTAACATACATCGATACACAAATGTTTGGCCTTTCATTTCTATTTTAAATGGAATGGGTTGTTTTACAATGCTATCGTTCACAACCACTTTAATATGCAAAATAACACATTTCCAATTTTTCCACATTTCTTATCAATATGTAACATCTCCAGAAAAGATTTATGACATTTTCAAGGGTATGTCCACATCTCTAGTACACTTATGATTAAAGAGATTCTAAAGGGTCCTCCCTTATACTTACCCGAGCCTGAGCCCGATCCGGCAATATGAACGATAGAGGCTTCCTCTACTCTCTCCCCTCATTGGCTCAGACACAATAGAAAGAGCCATTGGCTGCTGTCACTCACAGCCAGTGAGGAGGGAGCATGGGGTGGGGCCAAGCCGCACTCCGAGTCTACGGACACAAGGAGCTGGCTCGGGAGCAAGCACGCACAAGTGGCCCCATAGCAATCAGCTTGCTATGGAAGCAATCAGCTGGGGACACCAGAAAAGGGGGATGGAGGCTGCTCTGTGCAAAACCACTGCACAGAGCAGGTAAGTATGACACCTTTTCTTTAAATTTGAACATTTACAATCACTTTAACCCAAAGGCCTGCTCTGCAAAGTGAATAGGGAGTGATATATGTCTTATTGACATTAAATAGCCAAATAACTCTCTCAGTGGTGTCATGGGATATTTCATTGTGTTTTTGTGTATTAATATAATGTATACAGAGGAAACACTACTCTTACGATCTGACATCGCCACATCCTCTATTACTTGAGTATTCTAATGCCCACTGCATAATGCAGCCTCACCCCAGCACCAATATGGTGCACCTACACACTATATTGTATATCAATGGATTGGGGGTAGCTATCCCACCCATACCTGTTGGATTCTGTACGGTTTATATAAATCAATTTTTTTCACCATATAATCTCTCTGAAAATAGTTATTTTTAAAGGCATTCTCTACAATCCATGCCAGTGTGTTATAATACGTATAAAGGTCCCTTTCACACTGCTGCGACTTGAAAGTTGCACACTTGCATCAAAGTCGGACCAAAGTAGCACAGGGACTATTTTGAAGCCGGTGCAACTTGAAGTCGCACAGATATGAATGGTACTCATTGGAAACCATTGGGTACAACTTGTCATGCAACTTTGCAGTTCCAAGTCACAGGACAAGTCACAAAAGTGTGAAAGGGGCCCATAAATTGAGGCACCCAAATAATCTTTAACCACTTCCCAACCGGCGCACGTCGATGTACATCGGCAGAATGGCATGGGCAGGCAAATGGGCGTACCTATACGTCCCTTTAAATTTGCCGCCCTGCCATCGCGAGCGCGCCGGTCGGGAACCCTGCGAGTCCGGTCGTGGGTCCCGCGGACTCGATCACCGCAGGCATACCCTGTTGTAAACAGCATCTCCCAGTTCTGCCTAGCAACAAGTGATGCTGATCTCTGCTCCATGTGATTGGAGCAGAGATCAGTGTTCACTAAAAGAAAGCTCAGCCCCCAACAGTTAGTAACACGCCCCTAGGAACACTTAACCCCTACACTGCCACCCACTGGTTAACCCCTTCACTGCCAGTGTCATTTACACAGGAATCACTGCATTTGTATAGCAGTGATTGCTGTATAAATGACAATGGTCCCAAAAAAAGTGTCAAAAATGTCCGATGTGTCCGCTATATTGTCGCAGTCACAATAGAATTTTTTTTTTTATATATATTTTTGGGGGATATTTATTATAACAAAAAGTAGAAAAAAATTTGTTTTTTTTTCAAAATTGTTGCTCTATTTTTGTTTATAGCGCAAAAAATAAAAACCGCAGGGGTGATCAAATACCAAAAGAAAGCTCTATTTGTGGGGAAAAAAAAAAGGACATAAATTTTGTTTGGGAGCCACGTCGCACGACCGCGCAATTGTCAGTTAAAGCGACGCAGTGCCGAATCGCAAAAAGTGGTCTGGTAATAAGCCAACAAAATGGTCCGGGGCTTAAGTGGTTAAAAGGTTACATCTGTAAGCTGAAGACAAAGGAAGTTTGCGACACAAGTTATACCATTACACTTTATCAGGGGTGGAACCAAAAATATTAAAAGTAAACATCTCAAAAGATGAGCAGAGCTGGATAAAGGGGTATTTCAGCCGGATAAAGGGGTATTCAGTTCAAACAATACAGGTTTACTGTAATCAATATATTCAAAAATCGTGAAAAATGCCCAAGGACAGAAAAAGTATTCATAACTAAAGCATTACTTGTATCACCTAAAAATAAAAGATCTGTAGACAAACTTAATTTTTAGCACATTCATCCTAATGGCACCCGCGCACTGGAAATCACATCAGCTGTTTCCCGCACTGGAAACTGCACTACAATTGCAATTTCTGTGTGGGCTGCAATTTTAAAAAATGGAGCAGGGACCTTTTACCTGCGTTTTCAGGAGGCATAGAAGCCCATTTAAAATTAAACAAAACCTGCCTCGCAGAGCCACACAAGTGTGAACCAGACCTTACCTTCAAGACATACTGTTAATAATAACATTTGATGTGCTTTCAACTGAAAACCATCAAATGACTGGTGTAATAACTGATCACATATGCAGCACCATGACAACCGCAGACCAAACAGAGGCAAGATGGCAGCTTCATTGGCTAGAAACAATAGGAGGGCTTTCTTTGCACTTTAAAAACAAACAGATTAAATTGAACAGGACAGGACCCAATGCAGAGCCAGTCTCTCTTCCAAATTAAAGTAAGCTACAGGCAAAACTTTTTTTGGTTAACATCATCATTAAAAGTGAAAGTAAGGGGGCGTGACCGGAAGTCGACCTGTGTGGACGCTTGAGCTCCTAGCTCTCACACAGCCCACAGCAAGGCCTTTCCAGGGGACTTTTATACCCTCACATGGAGAACCCGATCCTCTAAAGTACGAGATTCTCCCAAGCTCCTCCCGGGTCTTCTATGACCTTCCGCAGCTATTTTACATTGCCTCACATGTCGTCCCACGGGACGGACAAGGTGGCGCCGGCTGCCTCCACCACATGTACACGGACCCCTCTGCAGCCGGCATGGCAAGCTCCAGCTCCGCACCAGAGCACACCCATGGACAACAGCAGGCAACCATCCAGCACCGGTGGATGCAGTGAGTCTTTACCATCATCTCGCCTACATGGAGGCGGAGCCACATGGGACCCAGCCAGCTGCACTAGGCCAGTTCCTTGCCTTGTACACTCAGTGCACAGATGCCTTCCCATGGCTGCTGCACAAAGCAGCAGACCCCGGTCTCCAGGCTGGAGGACCCAGCTCTCCCTCTCTTTTGTTAGACTCAGAGGACTTTCCACCCCGTCTGGCCCCACATACTCCCAGGGATTCTGTGGCATCACACCGGGGCTTCAGAAGGACCTTACATTGCGTCCGGCCTGCTCCTCAGCCCCTGCCTCCCCTAGAGCTAAGAGGCAGTCCTGCTCCAGACACACCAGCTTCTCTGGGAGAGCCACAGTTCCCACTCCCACCTACGCCCAGGCTATCAGCTCCCCAGTTCCATTTCACACAGGAGCCCCAGCAGCGCAGGCCTTTTCACTTTCCCAGGCCCTGATGTGGTGTGAACCAGGGGAAACTCCAATGGGCCCTAACATACAGGCCCAATATGCCACCAACAAGCAGCCTCTGCTATCACCACCTCACCTGCACATTCATTAGGCAGTGGGTCCCCACCATCAGGTCCCATCCTCATGGCAAGCCTATCTTCAGACTATAGAGGACTTTAAAACTTATAGATGTTAAATCCACATGCCGTGCAGAGTTTCAGACCTTACATGCAAACATCTAGCAGATAGGGGGAGATGGCTCAGGAAGAGATCCAAGAGACCAAACTGTCAGTCCACTGCACTCAATTACAGGGTGCAGACCATCACTTACTAATAAGAGATATGCAGCGCCACGTTGAAGACTTGGACAACCGGGGGCCCAGAGTCAGAGGGCTCTGAAGATTTGCACACCACCCTGCAGGCCCTATTCAATAACCTTCTGGGTGAGCCCCCTACCAAACATATCAGATGGATAGGACCCATCGAGCTCCATGCCCCAAAAGGCCTGCTTCCAAACTACGCAATGTAATTTGTGGTGTTAACTCCTACCCCTTGAAGGAAGACATCATGCGCAAAAAAGCTCACTCCCTCCACAAAGTCATCTTTGAGAATACACCTGTACAGCTACACCCAAACCTCTCCTGGATCACCCTACAAAAACACAGGCTCCTCCAACCCCTTCTCCACATGCTTCAGGATAAGGACATCATCTACCGCTGGGGATTTCCTTTCAAGTCTTACAGCAAACTGCAGTGCTGTGCTACCAGGAAGACCTGGATGCCTTTTGTGACTACGACTATGGAGATTCCTTACACCCCAGCTTCAGGACTGGGGCTTGGTTGCCACCCCCACCGCCTGCAGTTTGGCAGAGACGTGATACCACCACCGACCCCCCTCCCCCAGCAAAGCTACTAAACCAAAAAAGGCTGACCACCACGGTACTTTCCCCTCGGTCACTTTTACCAGTAGACCTGGTCTCCAATTGGATGACAACCATGGCTCACCTTACCAACTTGCTACTGGGCCCCTTAGTTAAGAATTTTGGGCATATCTCAAATGAGATATGAGAGTGGTCCCACTTCTGTTGACTAAACCCCCCCCCCCCCACATTCTCTACCCCCTACAGTCCCTTTAACCACTTTGCGCCCGCCCTATAGCCGAAAGACGGCTACAGAGCGGACGCTATCTGCCGGGAGGCCGTCCCTGGATGTCCTCCTGTTTACTTCCGCAATGTGCGCTCCCGGGAGCGTGCATCGGGGAAGTTCTGTGCTGACCGTGTCCCTCGGACACAGCCAGTCACAGATCGCTGTAAACGGGCAATCACAGTGGCCGTTTACAGCGCGATCAGCCTATCCAATGAGAGATGATCTCATATGTAAACATATGAGATCATCTCTCAGCGCCGCTCTCCCTCCTCACACAGACAGCGTGTGAGAAGGGAGAGATGAACGACTGCAGTGGCCGTAAGTGAAAAAAAAAAAAAAGTAAAAAAAAGTTTAAAAAAGTTTAAAAAAAGTGCCATCCGCCCCCAGTGCCACCTGTTGTCAGTGCCATTTGTCCCCAAGTGCCATCTGTCATCAGTGCCACGTATAAGTGCCATCTGTCATCAGTGCCACGTATAAGTGCCATTTGTCATCAGTGCCACCTGTCAGTGTCACTGTCACGTGTCATCAATGCCACGTATAAGTGCCATCTGTCGTCACTGTCACGCGTCATCGGTGCCACGTATTAGTGCCATCTGTCATCGGTGCCACGTATTAGTGCCATCTGTCATCAGTGCCACGTATTAGTGCCACCTGTCATCAGTGCCACGTATTAGTGCCACCTGTCATCAGTGCCACGTATTAGTGCCACCTATCAGTGCCACGTATTAGTGCCACCTGTCATCAGTGCCACGTATTAGTGCCACCTGTCATCAGTGCCACGTATTAGTGCCACCTGTCATCAGTGCCACGTATTAGTGCCACCTGTCATCAGTGCCACGTATTAGTGCCACCTGTCATCAGTGCCACGTATTAGTGCCACCTGTCATCAGTGCCACGTATTAGTGCCACCTGTCATCAGTGCCACGTATTAGTGCCACCTGTCATCAGTGCCACGTATTAGTGCCACCTGTCATCAGTGCCACGTATTAGTGCCATCTGTCATTAGTGCCATCTGTCATCAGTGCCAGATATAAGTGCCATCATTGGCACATATCAGCGCCATCTGTCATCAGTGCCACGTGTCATTGTCCTGGTGTTCCAGGGCCTTCAAAAGTGTGATAGGTAGTCAACAAGTTAGATGTGTCTATTTACAAGGCCCAAGAATGAGGAGCAAATATCCATTACATGATTGGAAGAACGCCAGACTTCCCTTCCACTCGTGGGGTCCCATATAGTCAAAATTCTTTTAAGCCCCCTGGATTAAGCCCCCTAGACCCAGCCACAGCACACCTTCCTATAATTGTGCCTCTCCCGCTCTAATGTTTTATATCCCTTTCAGACTCTATGCCTATCCACCAGGCATCCTACTCAGAACAGCAGGGAAGGTCGCGACTCCTGTCTCCCATTCTCACTTGTTACTGTATGTCTTGGTACCATAAGTCTTGAAATAAGATGAAAGTTTTGGGCTTTATAACCCCTTCCTGTGTGTTCATTCCTACTATTCAAGACTTCTGTAAGCTTTTTTTTCCCTTTTTCTCAATAAAGAAAAATTTCTGGATAAAAAAAAAAAAAAATAAAAAAAAGTTAGATGTGTAAATTATGCTCCTAGAACACGTGATGGCGCTCCCTGCATGTTGGGCCTCTCTATGTGGCCAGGCTGTGAAAAAGTCCTACACATGTGGTATCGTAATACTCAGGAGGAGTAGCAGAATGTATTTTGGGGCATTATTTGTGGTACACACATGCCATGTGAGAAAAATAACCTATTACAATGACAATTTTGTGGGGGGAAAAAAAAAAAAAAAAAAATCTTAATTTTGCAAAGAATTGTGGGAAAAAAATGACATCATCAAAAAGCTCACCATGCATCTTACTAAATACCTTGGAATGTCTACTTTCCAAAAAGGGGTCATTTGGGGGGTATTTGTACTTTTCTGGTTTGTTCGGGTGACAAGAAATGAGATAGGCCACCAGTACATCAGATGTGATCAATTTTGTATGATTCGTACCACAGCTTGTAGACTCTCTAACTTTCACAAAGACCAAATAATATCCACTAATTTGGGTTATTTTTACCAAAGATATGTAGCAGTATAAATTGTGGCCAAAATTTATGAAGAAAAATTAATAATTTGCATAATTTTGTCACAGAAACAAAGAAATCTGCGTTTTTTTTCAAAATTTTCGGTCTTTTTTCATTTATAGCGCAAAAAATAAAAACCCCAGAGGTGATCAAATACCACCAAAAGAAAGCTCTATTTGTGGGAAAAAAAGGACAAAAAATTCATTTGGGTACAGTGTTGCATGACTGAGTAATTGTCATTCAAAGTGTGAGAGCACCGAAAGCTGAAAATTGGTCTGGGCAGGAAGGTTGTTAAGTGCCCAGTAAGCAAGTGGTTAAACATGTTTATTTTTTAATCTGTTATAGTGGTTCTCTGTGTCCACCCTGGCCTGTTTTATTACTTTTGGTCAGGAGGACATACAAGAACTTAGTTAGGCCTGTCCCTCACAGGTCTCATAGAATCTGTTAACAATGTATACTGCACTTAATATATTAAGTATTGATCCAATTATTCTTTTTTTCTTAGCTTCTTTCTGTCCCCCATCCACTGGCTCACCTTATGGTCCTCCTCCTGGAGATGGCGCTCTTCCGGCTCTGGCACCACATCTACTCCACAGATGGCTCAGCTAATTGCTTTTATGTTTGCTTTTATCCCATGGCTAAGGTAATGTCACTGAATGTTCATGGCCTAAACTCTAACAGAAAGAGACACTTGGCTCTTAGAGACTCATTCAGATACTATCCTCGGGCCTACCAGGTGTTTATCGCAAGCAAGCATGCCGGTGTAGCTGTGCTATTTAAAATGGGGGGCACCGTTCACATGCTCCGAGTCATACAATGACCTGCAGAGACATTTTATCATTCTGCGCGGCCACTGGCAGGAGCAGGCAGTCATCCTTTGTGTCATTTATGCCCCGAATGTCTACCAGATCTGCTTTATAAAGTGACTGTAATGGTAAATATTTTTTATTTTTTTAAATAAACATATCATACTTACGCTTCTCCAAGGGGGTTACCTTGGGGGTGCACTCCCGAGTCCAGTATTTGGCGTTCATAGAGGCGGAATGCAGGACTCAGCCCCACCCCCGGTATTCACGTCATTGGATTTGACCGACAGCAGCGGGCGCCAATGGCTGTGCTGCTATCAAGCTATTCAATCAAGAGCTGAGAACCCTGGGCAGAGAGACTGCATCCTTGTCGGGTCAAGTTCGAGAGCTCAGGTAAGTAAAATGGGGGGGGGGGGGGGTTTGGAGGGATCCTGGACGGCCAGTCACTGACAGATGAAAATACACAAACTTTTACAACCCCTTTAACTATGGTAGTTGAAAATCTCTTTCGCACACCAAACAGATGCCTAGTTGTAGGTGGAGATTTCAAATCCATCATCTCACTCTGCGGTTCTGGATCCGCAAGTACTTGCAAGAACCCACGGGACTTGCCTGCCCGAGCCTCTAGGGCAGTGATGGCGAACCTTGGCACCCCAGATGTTTTCAAACTACATTTCCCATGATGCTCAACTACACTGCATAGTGCATGAGCATCATGGGAAATGTAGTTCCAAAACATCTGGGGTGCCAAGGTTCGCCATCACTGCTCTAGGGACTCAAAACCTTTTCGTCAACTTGCCAGACAATGTGCTCTTTTTGACTCCTGGTGGGTTCTCCACACTGGTGACCAGCAGTATACGATTTATTCCACCCCTGATCGCATTCATACGCGTATTGACTACCTGTTACCAATACCACACTATGCATCACGAAGTTCGCACAGATACTCCCAATAACCTGGTCCGACCATGCCCTCATCTTACTTACACTTGACTTAGGAGCCCCGAATCTCAAGCCTTGCCATTGGCAGCTGAATAACTTCATGTTGCAGTACTTCCCATCCAAAATAGAACTAGAGTCCACACTAAAACTGTATTTTCTTGAAAACACCACCCCTGAGGTATCTCTCTGCACCCTCTGGGAAGCCCATAAGGCTGTCCTCCGAGGCCGCTGCATCTCACTCATCTCCGCCATGAAAAAAAAAAAAAAAAAAAAAGACTCTAGGGGTACCAAGTTACAAACTGAAAGGGAACTTAGGGCCCTGGAAACTCAGCTACAGGTATCTCCATCCCTACCCTTACTTGCAAAAATCACCCGTCTCCGAACGACACTCAAAGAACTGGCACTAGGACAAGTGGAAAAAGTACTAACTAGGCTACCAGTCAGAGGAAAGGAGTTTAAGCTGTCGCTGTTTGCGGACAACATCATACTTACCATGACTCAGCCCAGGATTTCTTTGCCTAACCTGCACACTGAGCTGGATACCTACAGGGCCTTCTCGGGTTATAAAATGAATGCGTCCAAATGAATGGGGCCAAATGAATGGGGCCCTCCCGATCAATATACCTGCTGGAGAAGTGCACCACATGCAAACGAGTTTCCCTTATAACTGGAAGACCTCGGCCATGAAATACCTAGGGGTTCACCTTACACAGACATTCGCCACCCTATACCAAGCAAACTTCCCCCCCTTTTTTGCTCTATATAGGAACTATTACAAAAATGGAAGTCCCACCATATATCCCTCTTGGGGCGTGTGGCTTCGGTTAAGATGACCATTGTCCCTAAACTCCTATACTTATTCCAAAAACTGCCTAATTCAGGCAGCTATTGGGCCAGCCTTTCGGTGAATAGCATCTAGGTTGACTCAGTATTCCTTGGAATAGATACCAATTATCTTCCCAGGGATTTACCATAATTTTTTGTCTTGTCCCCTTTGTTCCATAGTGCAATTTCTCCATCTTCTCTTGGGGCAGTCCAAACCTGGTTGCTAATGGATGTTGATACTTTGGTGGAAGTCTTTGATACACTGATGCATGGTTTTCTTGCCATCTAGGGGAGTGCTCCTGCTAAATAAGCTTTTACATTGCAAGTGCATGTGTGTACATGGATGATGCTCTAGGTTTATATGTATTTTATACACATTACCATACATGGTTATGTACTAATTGTTCAATAATTGAAACTTTTTTTTTTCAGAAGTGCCATTATTCCCTGAAGATTTGTTTATTACAGTACAATTTGAAATGCGTTGGATATCCTCTTCCACTGTATTCCTCTGTAATCTACAGATGAAAGAAACAGCAAGTAGATGGGGACTACCAATTTATGTCACATCTTATGCGCTTTGTTTAAAACTATACAAGACATTGGTTTCCCCATTCAGTATTAATGGCGTCCCAGATCCGATGGGGGACTAGCATTCCCTAACCTGGTAAAATATTACCAAGGGACCCAAATGCGCGCTATAACCTCCTGGTTCCCCACAACGATATTATAATAAGTGGACGGAGATTGAAAAAAATATGGCTGGCACCCATACACCCGAACAGTTGGCTCTGGAACGCAAATGTGGAGGTAGGCTGCTGGGATCCACGTCTCAACTCAGTTTGCGCCAGAGCGATCTATCTCACAACCATGGGCTCTGCCAAATCACTCCGAACCTTCTTTACCTGTAACCCCAGGCTGCCTGCTGGTCTCACCCACCAGATGTCCTCGCCTTGGGCGACACGGAACTTATTCCGCTTTGGACACTTAGTAGACCCTAGAACTTGTAAGCTACTAACATTAGCTGAACTTCAGAACAAACATGAGTTACCCATCCAGGTGTTCTATTGATACTTGAAAATACGCCACTATGCCCAAACCATTGCTCCAAATTTACAATTTTCAGCTCCTTCCCCTTTCAAGCGCATAATCTTGGAGGGATCCTGATCTCCGATATATATCAGTTTCTCAATGCCTATTGCCAACATGCCTATATGCTCAGTTGGGAAAAAATATTACGTGAAGGAAAATGCCTATAAAATCCTTTACTTTTGGTACTTGACTCCAGAAGTGCTCCACGCCATTTATCCGTCTAGCTTTGACTGATCCTGGCAATTTCAATAGATAGAGATAGAGGTACTCTTTACCAGATCTACTGGAGTCGCCCCCTGATAGTGCCTTTTTGGCATTTGACACAGCACCTGCTGTCCTGCCCATTTGAGGCGCCGGTTCCTTTGACGGTAAAATTCTTCCTGCTGGGTGCATCACCGCTACAAATTCCCAAACCGCACAAGAAACTACTCAGACACATCCTTACTGCTGCAAGCTGCCTGATTGCCTTCAACGGGAAGCAGAGCTCCCCACCTTCCCAAGACGCTCTGTATGCCAGAATAAAAGACATGGAGCTAATGGACAAAATAATTGCCAGAATACAGGATAGGCTGGAAATAGATAAGGTCTGGGAGCTGTGGCATCTTCGGGAGGACCCCTCTTGAACCGGTGGCTGAGCTAATGTGCCATTTCCCTAACATTCTTTTATTCCCCCCTTTTCCGCAAATACCCTCTTTCCTCTACCCTTCTATTTCCTCTTTTCTCACACACTTTCTTTTACTTTATAAGTTTATGTCTCAGCTGTGGCAAACTCTGTGTTACACAACAATTTATGGAATGATTGAGCACTAAGGATGTGCCAATTGTTACTACATTGCTTTAACTTGCTGTACTCATTTCAGTATTACTTGGAACTTACTTTGATCTGTTCTTGTACCATTCTCTGCTGAGATGACAAATAAAAACTGTTATTGGAAAAAAAAAAAAAGTAAAAGAAAAGCCAGAATTCTGAGTTTTCCCCAGAAAAGTAATAGAGGGGGAATCTTCCAATGTGGACACTAGTTTTGGTGGCCTGGGGGGGGTCCCCAAGGGATTACGTTAATTTGCAGGGATTTCCTCCTCGCTTCCTGTTGTGGCTATGGCACAGGAAATGAAGGGAAATCTTTCTAATGAGACACACATAGCAAAAAATCTTACAGGGGTTACGGCCCTCCATTTACCTATCCAAAATAGTGGCCTGCCACTATACCAGTGATGGCGAACCTTTTTGAACCCGAGTGCCCAAACCGCGACGCAAAACCAACTTATTTCTTTCAAAGTGCCAACACAGAATTAAACCTGCCAGCTTTGAATGAGCCCTAAGGGACCAAAAAGAATGCAGAATGCACTGTGCAACATACACTGACCTACCTGACCATTGCATTCACCTACATGACCATTACACTCACCTACATGACACATGCACTCACCTACATGACACATGCACTCACCTACATGACACATGCACTCACTTACATGACACATGCACTCACCTACCTGACCATTACACTCACCTACCTGACCATTACACTCACCTACCTGACCATTACACTCACCTACCTGACCATTACACTCACCTACATGACACATGCACTCACCTACTGTACATGACACATGCACTCACCTACTGTACATGACACATGCACTCACCTACTGTACATGACACATGCACTCACCTACTGTACATGACACATGCACTCACCTACTGTACATGACACATGCACTCACCTACTGTACATGACACATGCACTCACCTACTGTACATGACACATGCACTCACCTACTGTACATGACACATGCTTCCTGCACTACTAACATGCCCCCACACAGTACAATGTAAATCGGAGGATCCACCCTCCTCCTTACCTTTCTATTGCCTCATCGTCCAGCTCTCCCCAGACAGCATTGAAGGAATCCCCGACATCCGGCCATTCCTCGATATCCCTGGATGCCAGCTAGCAGCCATTGCACCTCTCCCCATGGAAAATCAGCTCCCAGCACCGCCCCTCCCCCTTCTCTTTTTCACAGGCTGCACTAGGACAGACTGAACCAAAGTCGTCCTGGAGCAGGGGGAGCTGACATAGGGTACCTGCAAAAAGGAATCCCTGAATGCCTTACCAGAAGTGTAGGGGTCCGGGGGAGGCAATAAGCTGCTGAACAGAGTCTGGATGGTGGAGAAAGAAGAATTTTACACTTAAATGACACACAAGGAATAAGATGACTGGCTGTCCACTCCCCTGCCGATGTCACTAGCAATGAAGCAAGGAAGAGAGCCTGCTCCTCCCTGCCTGCAACGTCAGTGCAAGTGACTGACTGGCTGGGGGATTCCCCTGGCGTGCCGACAGGGAGGGCTTGACGTGCCAGCTGTGGCACGCGTGCCATAGGTTCGCCATCACTGCACTATACAATTCTTACATGGAGACATGGCGTGTAAGAATAAAGTATTATACAGTCATTATAGCAAGATGCGGACTTACATGCCTTGCTAGAGTGGTTTCTGACCACCTTGGAGGAGAAAAAAATAAATAAATAAAAAAGGATTAACCTCTAAACTACAGTGACTGCTTAAGCAATGTTAGTAATCACAGCCCACAGACCTCTCAGCAGCCTCCTACTACATGTAATCACCATTAGCAACTGGTCACAAGTTACAAAGTGTGTGTGTGTGTGTGTGTGTGTGTGTGTGTGTGTGTGTGTGTGTGTGTGTGTCAACCAAATCATGCAGTACAGAATATAATTGCAATGAAAATGGCTGGAAAAACGAATCCTGCAAATACACTAAAAATCTAAATTCAGTCTATTAAGAAAAAAAAAAAAAAAAAAAAAAGGATGCCCCAAAACAGAGTCAATGTGGCCCAATTTATAGCATATACTGTATAATAGGATTATCCCACCTGCTTATAGCATATCTATCTGTTAAAGAGAGACAGTGGTTGGAGGTCTCCAAGAAGTTACTACAGTGATCAATAAAGGAGCGTGTCAAAGATCCTGGGCAACCCAGGTTTTACAGTATTAACAGCAGAGCACATAGCAAAAGCTGAGAGCCAAAAGGTGCATAGAAGGAATCAGAAGCCCGCTTGTGAAATATCAAGGACAAGTCACAGGAACACTTGTTACATGTGCCGTTTTGTAGCACTGGCGTCATCATAAAGCAAGAGGCCGAGTGGCAGCCATCACACTCCTGGCCACATCATCAAGGTACATGTCAGTTTAATCTTTATTATTCATATCATCTTCATAAATCATTGTGCAAGCAATGATTTTGCTTAAATGCTGCTTTGTATGCCAAAAGTAAAATGCAAATTGCAAAAATTGACATTCTGTACATTCCTGAAGATTAAAATTGCAGGGTGCTTTTGTGTTTGGAATTTGGAGTCAAACCGCTGTGTATGTCTGAAGTCTTACAAGACTACAAAGTCAGTGACAGTAACATGAAATCAGGCAGTACGCCCTAAGGACCTTAGTTATGAGCAATGCTGCTACAGAAAGCAATTTACACAGGTCTGGAGAAAGCAACAGTAGAAACTTGGATTACTCCATCTGACAATATTCAGTCTTCCTTTTTCTTCATAAGATCTCTTCCATCATTGTATGGATAAGCAGTCTTTAGCTGGCCCTTGCAGCACTACTCCTCCGACACCAACGACGGGGCACTCTACCTCGCCGACACCAACGACGGGGCACTCTACCTCGCCGACACCAACGACGGGGCACTCTACCTCGCCGACACCAACGACGGGGCACTCTACCTCGCCGACACCAACGACGGGGCACTCTACCTCGCCGACACCAACGACGGGGCACTCTACCTCGCCGACACCAACGACGGGGCACTCTACCTCGCCGACACCAACGACGGGGCACTCTACCTCGCCGACACCAACGACGGGGCACAATACCTCACCAACAATGGGGCACTATTCCTCACCAACAATGGGGCACTATTCCTCACCAACACCAACAATGGGTCACTATTCCTCACCTCACCGACACCAACGATGGGGCACTATACCTCACTGACACCAACAATGGGGCACTATTCCTCACCTCACTGACACCAACGGGGTACTATTTCTACCCCCAGACACCAACAATGGGGTACTTTCTACTCCCACTGACCAGTCTGGCCCCTCTAAAGTAAAACTGGCTCGTTATTAGAAAGTTTGGAAAGCTTTGCCTTAAATTATTCCATGTTCATATCCACTTCTGTGGTAAATATGGTGGTCCAGAAATAACACAATAGAAGAAATTACGGTACAACTGCTGTGCAATTGTGTTTATATTCCTAACACGTACATATCCTCATCATACTTATCTAGGTGGAAAAGGTAGCAAATAGGGTAGGGTTGCCACCTGTCCAGGATTCACCCAGACAGTTCGGGTTTTGAATCATGTGTCCACTTGAAACCTGGACACAATATTAAGGCAGTAATGTAGCTCAGAACAGTGAGGGTGAGGGGGCACGATGCAAGCCACATTACTATTCTCCTTGGAGCGCCCAAAGGTGTCCTAGGTCTTTTGCAATCCTTTACAGAATCCCCCAAAAAATTTTTTTGCTGTGCGCCACTAAAGTGTTCGGGTTTGGCTTGAAGAAAAAGTGGCAACCCTAAAATAGGGGTATACAAATGTTATCTCCCGTGTGGCATTTGATATCCCAAAATGACCCATACCATTAAAGGGGACCACTTGCAGCTGTGTACAATGAATGTAGTTGCAGCCAGGTACAGGTTTTAATGGATTACATCAGGAGGCAAATTATTGCTTCCCCACCACCTAGCAAAAACCCACTGAAAAGTGATCCACTGTGGATGACTTCAGTGGCCAACACAAGCATTCACTAATACACAGCAATTATGCCCCTGAGATGTGTCACTCCAGCCATGTGGTTACTGTGGCAGCATTAATACTGCATATTAACGCAATAGAAAGTACAGCAGGGAAAAGACTTTCACTCTGGGCACGGTGAATACCCACAATATTTTAGATATGTGGGAGAGCAGTATGCAGTAAGGCCAACTTTATGTTCAGAGCCCGGGCCCAGTCTCTACCTCCACCTAACATTCCCTGACTTCACAAGCACCTGGTCCTGCTGGCTTCTTTTATCTGGGGTCCTCATGCAGTGCTTCTCCTGGGGTGGGGGGCTTGGATCCTCTTGATCTGGGAGCATGGGAACCGGCCAGAAGCTGAGCTCCTCTAAAACCTCTGCTCCTTCCACCTGGGCACGAAGTTGGACAGCCGGAAGCAGAAAGCGAAGTATTTAAACACTTTTGGGAGTAATCTGCAGCCGCATGTCTAGACAATCACATTACACAAGTCCCGGCCAGCGTATTGATATAGAAGAGACTGGGACTTGTGTAATGTACTGTATGTAATAGTCTGGACATACGGCTGCAGATTACTCCCAAAAGTGTTTAAATAATTTGCTTTCTGCTTCCTCCCACGCACACTACATGGGACCCTAGCTCAGGATTAGTATAGTCCCCATAATTTGGGAGTCCCCTCTCTGCCTCCGGCCCCCCTGCAGGGCAGGGCCCAGTACAGGAGGGCTGGTGGTCCCCCCCCCCCCCCCCCATCAGCGGCCCTTGAGATTAGAGAGGAGATGCGGGAGGAGCAGACACCGGAGCCACTGCCTGCACCCAACGAGAGGAGGAGAGGAGACCACAGCCCCAGCCCTGGATCAGGTAGATGCCTTGCTGCTGGCTGCCCGATGTGCAGGGGGGGGGGGGGGCGTCAGCTGCCACTGGAAAGGACTATATTCTTTACCAGCTGGTTGATTCTTTAATTATGGGCAGACTGCACCTTGTAAGCAGACAAAAATAAAAGCGCTTGCACGGAGGCTGCATATGATGGGCACAATGGCTGCATATGGTGGTCACAGTGAGACTGCAACTGATGGGGGTTTTTTCAGTTTTTTTTTTTTTCACAATTTGTGCCCACCCAAAAAATGTTCCGCACCAACCACCACTGGTCAGCACAAACCGTTCCTGAGCACAGATTTCTTCATAGATAAAAAAAGGAAGAATTATTTTGGTCTGGCTGGCAGAGGTGACAACATAAACATGCCCAGAAGACTTCCTTTCAAGCACAGTGTGAGTGCAGACCAGAGGGAGGGGGGGGGGGGCGCAATGGTACTTGTTCCAATCAACCGAGTCAATGGTGAGTTCACCATTAATTAGAAAAACTCACAAAAAGAAATATTTATCTTTGAACAAAAATAAAAAGCAGAAAATGATCAAGAAACAAAGTGTAGTTGGAAGGTCAGCATGGCACCTAGCGAGCGTTAGCCCTCAAGTGTATAAACAATGTATTCTTAAGCCCTGGTTCACATTGATGCTACTTTGAAATTGCGATACTTCATTTGAAGTAGCGCGATTCCAAAGTAGCAAGGTCAGCGCAATTTCAGGTGCTACTTGATAGACATCTGTGCATGAAGCCACACAGGTGTTTATCGAAGTCCCACCTGAAAATCGACAAAAGTAGTACAGAAACCACTTTTGCCAATCAGTGTGGCGCTGCAAAAATCAGTGCCGCACTGCTTGGAACAGTGCTACTGCCTCCAATATACTGCGACTCGTCATGCGATTTGATCTCATATCACATGACAGAGTTGGCACTATACATTGGGCTTCATTATTTTTAGAAAAATCTCTAATTAAAATATATCACGAGAGTTAAGATATGGCAATTCATTAGCGAACTACAGCTGACACCAAGTAAATACGTGGATTGGCTAAGCACAAACATCTGTCTGTGTTCGGTTTAATTTCCGCTGCAGCGGTAAATCTAGTCTATTTTTTGTACAGGGATATACTTAAAGCACAATACACATATTTGATTCCCTTATTCTAGGTTTAAAGGTGGGAACCATTGTTCAAGTGCTGGCAGGTAGTGTCATACAGTGTGCAGAAGCTTCATTGTCTTTTACAAATTGTCCTCTTTTGTAAAGAATTGATAATACATCTGTCTATTTATGCCAGTTAAACCATCTGCAAAGACGTAAGCCGGCCACAGATGGTTTGAATCTCAGTTCAGCAGGGACCAACCAAAATTCAAACTATCTATGGGCAGGCTGATCGTACACATCGATCGGCTTGGATACAACCAGCATGTTGGCTTTTCAGCATGTAATAGATGCCAGCAATAATTACGGTTCTCCCAGTAAAGACGGCTCCCCATGCTGACTGTTAACTTTTTCCCCATCCACACATCTGAATTGGATGGAGCTACTGTGGTGTTATTGTGTTCTCACAATAGGTGGCCTTCTCTGTCATCAAAAAACTAAATTCAGTGTTGCCGGGTATAGCCAGCAGAACTGATTGTTCGGGAAAAACCCAACAGGGTGGCTGTACAGAAGTCAAATCGATAGAGATACAGTGCCTTGAAAAAAGTATTCATTCCCCTTGACATTTTCCACATTTAGTCTTGTTACAACCAAAAACGTAAATGTATTTTATTGGCATTTTATGTGATAGAGTGGCACATAATTGATTAAAAATTTTTTTTTTTTTTTTTTTTTTTTTTTTTTTTTTTTTTACAAAAAAATACGTGAAAATAAAGATCTGAAAAGCGTGGCGTGCATTTATATTCAGCCCCTCTGAGTCAACACTTTGTAGAATCACCTTTCGCTGCAATTACAGCTGCAAGTCTTTTTGGGGATGTCTCTACCAGCTTTGCACATCTAGAGAGTGACATTTTTGCCCATTCTTCTTTGCAAAATCACTCAAGCTGTCAGGTTGGATGAAGCGTCTGAACAGCAATTTTCAAGTCTTGCCTTAGATTCTCAATTGAATTTAGGTCTGGACATTGGTCCATTCTAACACACGAATATGCTTTGGTCTAAACCACTCCACTGTAGGTCTGGCTGTATGTTTAGGGCCGTTGTCCTGCTGGAAGGTGAACCTCCGCCGCCGTCTCAAGTCTGTTGCAGACTTTAACAGGTTTTCTTGGAAGATTGCCCTGTAGTTGGCTCCATCCATCTTCCTATCAACTCTGACCAGCTTCCCTGTCCCTGCTGAAGAAAAGCCTCCCCACAATAGGATACTGCCACCACCATGTTTCACGGTGGGGATGATGTGTTCAGGGTGATATGCAGTGTTCGTTTTCTGCCACACACAGCGTTTTGCTTTTAGGCCAAAATGTTAAATTTTGGTCTCATCTAACAAGAGCACCTTCTTCCACATGTTTGTTGTGTCCCCCACATGGCTTCTCACAAACTGCAAACAGGACTTCTAATGACTTTCTTTCAACAATTGCTTTCTTCTTGCCACTCTTCCATAAAGGCCATATTTGTGAAGCACACGACTAAGTTGTCCTCTGGACAGATTCTCCCACCTGAGCTGTGGATCTCTGCAGCTCCTCGAGAGTCACCACGGGCCTCTTGACTGCTTCTCTTATTAATGCTTTCCTTGTCCGGGCTCTCAGTTAGGTGGACGGCCATGTCTTGGTAGGTTTGCAGTTGTGCCATACTCTTCATTTTCGGATGATGGATTGAACAGTGCTCTGTGAGATGTTCAAAGCTTAGGGATTACATGTAGGAGACCAAACGGTAATTGCAGTGGGTGGAAGCCCCGTTAAAAGCAGTGGAAGACTGACAGCTTACACGACCATTCACATGAAATCACTCATGGAGTGATTACCAGGGATTGCTTGGCCCTGGCAGTACAGTCTGCATCCAGAGGTTATCACGTGCAGGCAATCGCTGCTTGATTACATGTGCGCATCCGCCATTAGCTGTGGGAGCCATCAGCCTCCCATCGTCATCAATGGTGCTTCTGCACAAAACTAAGCACCAGGAACCACACCGAGTCATTTGCATGTAATTAACGTCCCCATTTGCAAATGATAGCCATACCCCATGCATCATCTTCTCCCCAAACTGTAGCGCAAGTATGCACAGCCTATATGAGGATGACACCACTTCTCTGAATACAGGAGCAGTGCAGCAACACTGTCACCTCATAACAGGAACCTACAGGAAGTGGACTTCACTGGCAAGGTGACACTAAAGGAAATCTGTAGGTTTGCACCTACAATAAAAAGGTGCTAAACATTTTAATTTTACTCGGAGGTTATAGTTCCACTTAAAAAAAAACTGTTTAAAGTGGTATGCTGTTGCAGCAGATTAGTTCTAGAACTACCAGATAAGCCATTTGTATTTCCCCGTCTGTTTTATTCTCTTCTTTAGGATGGTTTATACGCAATTAAACAGCTATAAAAATGGAACAAATAAAATGAAAAAAAACAGGTTCCACAGGTCTATGGAAAATTTGATGAGACATAGGTATGGTATAAAATATCGGTTTGCAATCAGAAGGGTGTGTTACACATCTGTGTTGAGCTGGTCTAAATCTGACTGTAAAAAGAATAGTTATTTCTTGCATGCTATGCACGTTCATTTAAAAACAAAACTGACAAACTATGAACAGAAAACTGATGCTGAAATACTGCTAGGGTGAAGCTCAAAGGAACACACATGCAGATGTGTTAAGTTTATACATACTTAACTAGAAAAGAACAAACCTGTCCTTGAGAGCTATTTGTCAATTCATAACCCCACAGTGAGATAAAGCCCTATCTTAACACCTTAAAACAAGATAATTTATTTCAGAGTGTGCAAATAACTGTAGTTGACATTGTAGACAAAGGTGTTATTTTCTGGTCTGGACTAAAGCCCATCCCAATTATGAATATGCAATTATGACAATCGTTTTCAAGGTTACAGATGTTATTCTGATGCTATTAGTGAGGTATCAAAAAAACCCCAGAAACACACATTTCACTGGAAAACATGCAGCTTTCACATTCTTGGTTGTTAAGCGATGCTGTTCACACTGATTTGTGAAGGGGCCTGTGTATAAACAAATCATATACACAGCCAGCTACAAGAGGCTCGATCCTTCGGACTAGATCACATGAGCATTACCTTGTAAATTGCTAGTCTGAAAAACATTGTGTACAGGCATTTACAAAGTTTTTGCAAGCTTTAAAGAGAAGTTTGGGGTTATAAAGAAAGAAAAAACAAACATTCAAACTCACCTCCATGCTGCAACTGTCCCACGTGGACTCTAAGACTGAGAACTGAGCAATCACACATCCGATGATCATTCAGTTCTCGGAAATGCTCCAAGTGGAGGGCAGTGACTATCAATCACTGCTCAACCTTCAGTGCTCACTGTAACCTTAAAGTGATTGTCATTATTGCATACTCCTAAATGGCATGGGCTTTAGACCAGAGCCAGTTGTCAATCCAGGATGGGGAGTAAGCTGGCGCTCACCTGCATGCTGGGAGGTGGAGTCAACTGTTGATAATTCCACAACCTGTAGTGGCTCTGCCATATCGGCTGATTCTGAGTCACTGGAGAATAAAAGTAAACTGTACTCCTGCAACCCATGAGTGAGGCAAGGCCCACTTTTTTAAAATGGATGTAAACCCACTCTCATCCTTTCTAAACTACTGCCATAGTTGTTATCTAGAAGGATATACATGCCTCCTGCATGTATCCTTACCTGTCAAATGTCTCCCCTCTGTCTGCTATGAGACCCGAAAACTGCAGATTCTGTGGGTTGGTCTGTTGTCTGGAGCTTGGTGGGGAGTCGTGATCAGTAGACTCTTTCCACCTCTACACACCCCTTAGCCAGCCATCAATATTTTACACTGAACTTCTGCTGGTCTTGTGGATTATGTCCCATGATCACTACTATCCAGTCAAAATCCAGGAAAGTTACATGACTTCAGCATGCCCAATCATGCTGAGGTTTGGAGCAATCCTAGGAGAGCTGGAGATGAAAGGAGGGGATCTGAAGTACACAGAATGCCTCTCTCACACTTATGCATGAGATATGTAAATGACCTGTCACTCATAGCAAGGGGGAGAAAAGGACATCTATTTCTCTGTCTTATCTTTTTTTCAGTGAGATAAAAATGGTCAGAGTGCTCAGAGCTGGATTAACTCTTTGTGGCAAGACTGAGCACAGATGACATGAAATCCTATACTGTATAAGGTGCAAGCCTTAATTTATAAAATTTCCCAGGTTTACATCCACTTTAAACCCTCCTTGTAAAAATATTTATTTTCAAACATCACTCTCTCTCTTTCCAGCCTGTCTTTTTCAAGACAAACTCCCATCAAAACTGCACCCCACTGATTACTACCTAGAGGGTGACTTTGTTGCCTTGCAGGAACTCCCTGAACCACCCTCATATGTGGGTTCCCAGCAATGACTTTGCTCTGACATGTACGGGGCACCACCAAAGCAACCAGCAGATGCTAACAGGCACACATTCACAAAGGGGCTGGCCAGAAGGAAAGTGTGTACACTTTAAAGCTCCCATCACCGCACATATCCTAGCTGAAGTGCTAGCTTGCATCTTAAATTGTTTGTGTACTTTAGCACTGCTTACTGTATGTTGAGGTCAGAGTCAAATAGGCATAGAGTAAGGTGAGACAAGTAAGGCAGCCCATAGGACTCACTTTTTTTTTTTTTTTTTCCAACCAGCAGGTTGAATAAAAAAATATAAAAAATAAAAAAATAAATGTCCCGATTCTCCCATCCATACATTTAAAGCGGAGTTATAACCTAAAGTGGAAGCTCCGCTTATCTGCTTTCTCCCAACCTCTGTTACCACATTTGGCACCTTTCTTGGGGGGGGCAGCAGATACCTGTCAAAAACAGGGACCTGCTCCCACTTCCGTGTGAAGGCGCCGCCAACCTACATCATTTGCAAACCCTTGGCCTTCCCCCCACTGCCTTCTGGGAGACACACACAGGTCCCAGAAGACAGTGGTACCATTCAGAAAACGCAAAGCGACTCACGCATGCGCTTTCTGAATGATCCCTTGATGCCAGAGCCTGCACCCGGAGCCAACATCGCAGGCTCCCTGGACAGGCAAGTGTCTTTATATTAAAAGTCAGCAGCTACAGTATATGTAGCTGCTGACTTTTTTTTTTTTTTTTTTTTTTTTTAATACAGGCTGGAACTTTAAAGTGGAAGTAAACTCCCCTATCGTTTTCAGCCAAGGAAGCTGCCATCTTTGCCTCTGTTTAATCTTCAACTCCTATGGTGCTGCACATGTGATTCGTTATGACACCAGCCATTGGATGATTTGATAGTTTGGCTGAGAGCACATTAGCATTCCCGGCATGCCTTTTTTTTTTTAACTGTTTAAATCGATGGGTTTACTTCACTTTAAGGTGGATGAGGGAATCCTTGCCGCTGAGTTATTGTATTCGGACATCGCAGGAGACTTCTCTGCTGTAAGAATACACAGATCAACGTTGCAGGCTGTAGCCAGCAGCATTGATCGAGTGTGGAAAAACCAACTGAGCCGCTGTGCAGAAGTAGATCGGCATGGTGCCCGTACATGGATTGAAATTCAGCCTGTCCCTGCTGAACCAGCCGAATTTTGATCCAAGTATGTCTGGCTTCTGTGTGCATAATGGGATTTCTATCACTGAAAATAGCAGTATGCATTTTCTACCCTGAGCTGATGAAGCCAAATAGCTTTCTCTTTTCTATTGGAGCCTTTGTACTGGGTAGCAGAAATAGAATCCAAAATTGACCCAACTTATCTGATCATTCTGCAAGTCCTTTGGCCATATCGGTATAAAATGAAAGATGAAACGCTTTTCATAAAATACAATAGTTTGGGGTTATGGAATGTGGCCAGCTTAGATGTAGACAGTACCCAATACACGTATTGGCAAATATAATAAAAAGATGACTCCATCATGTCTCCATACGCATATTTATACTTCTGAGGTTTTTCCTCTTTATTTTGAAGTAATGCAGTATTCAAGCCTTTTTGTTTCAAAAAGAACTACAAACCAGAGCAGAGCAGTACTTACCAAGATTATTAGGAGGCATAATTAGTATTGGACCAATCATTTTGGGCTCATGTATACTGCAGCTCAGCTATAACAGGCATTTGAGCTTTTATTTCAGCTTGAATAAGCTTGTGCTTTTTTGTGCATTTTTTCTTTTTCACAAACACTCCCCTCAACTAATTTTTCCTATTTTTTTGTGCGCTTGGGCTTCTTTGAGCTTTTTCGGGCTACCTCTCACTTTTACACACATTTTTCACCACTTGTGTCTTTTCTGCAAGAAAGCTCCTCTCAAAAATGTTTGGTTGGGAGGGGGGGGGGGTTGGTTCTGCCTGTAAGAGCATATGCCCGTAAACTCCTGAAAAAGTCAGTGCGCATGGGACACGCTGGCTAACATGGAGAGGAGTTTCCAGGCAGAAAAAAATAAATAAATAAAGAGTTTAAAAGCCTGTAGAAGCAGCTTCCTTGAGATGTAGTGTGCCTGAGCCCTTAAACAACTGTGTAAATGATCATGAACATACACAGACGATCAATTTTCCCTTAAAATCTGCTTCCCTTATGGATCCTTAATGGGCTTTTATGGGCATTTATGCCTTTTGATTGCATTCTTGGGACTGTTGCTGGTTCAGCCTCTCCAGAACCATTTCCTTCCCTTTACACCCCCCACATTTCACCGACATTGCCTGGTCCCCACTACAACAATTCTCAGCTTTCTAGATTATTGTATCTTTAAATTGTACAATATGTTATTGTGTGCCATCTGTCAGATTTTGACTACCCAACTATCGATTGGCCCCCTGTGTTGGGATTACTGTTTGATCCTCCTGTTCACAATGTTTATTCCTGTATTTATCCCTGTGTGGAGCCAATCTTTACTAGCAATAGATGGTACTTTGGCATGTGATGGCTTTTGTGTTGTTCAATAAAATATTGGAGTATGAAAAATCCTTCACGCCCAACCCCAGCAAATTTTTTTCTATTTCTTATAGCAGAGGTCTTGAATTAAAATGCAGAGGTCTGGTCAGCAAAATTTCCTTCCAGCAGAGGGCCGAATCTCATTAGCAATATAACATCACAGTCCCCCATACATAATTTTCAGCGTACCATTCACATCGCAGTCCCCTCTTTAAAGTAGTCCCATAGAGTCATCAGTGTCTCTTCACAACACTGCCCCACTTTACATTACAGTGCCCCTTTGCACCCTCTTAACACAAACGCAGTGCCCCTTTTAATGGAGCCATCCCCTGCACAGTCCTATGGTACCTTTTTTAGGGCAGAGGTATTACTCATCCTGGGGTGTCCTCTCCCGGGCCTCCAGGAAGGCCACCAAGGTTACCCTCACAGCGGGCAGAGGGCAGGAGGAGCTGCAGAGGTGGGAGTCTTCATATTAACAATCCAGGTAATAACCTGCTTGTTAACATAACAGCTCCCACCCATCAGCCCCAATCTGCAGCTTCTCCCGCCCCCTGTAAGGATGACATTGATGGCCGGGCAGCCACCCAGCCATGGCAGTGGCACGGCCACGGTCTGCCATTTAGTGACCACTGTCATATACGATAGGGTGGGGGAAGGGGTATTGAATACGTTTACAAGTACAGGTTACAAGTACAGGTTACAAGTACAGGTTACAAGTACAGGTTACAAGTACAGGTTACAAGTACAGGTTACAAGTACAGGTTACAAGTACAGGTTACAAGTACAGGTTACAAGTACAGGTTACAAGTACTTGTGCAAATGCTCGGTATCGGTGCAACCTTGGGTTTTTATTTTGATCATTGTCCTGATTGGGGGCCAGGGCAGGAAATGATAGAAATCTCCCTAGTAGAAACTCATTCTTAGCAGGCACATTTCTTGTTTGGGTGTCATGAAAATCTTCCTAACAGTGCCACGGGAAGATATACAAACCAGACAGATATTCTAACCATTCCAAACTCTAAACCAAACAAAAACAAATGACAAAAGAAAAAAAATATTTCGCTGCAATTAGGCTGTCAAGCACAGGGTTTACAACAATCTGAAACAATGTGTGTACCACCTAAAGAAAAGTTACGTAAATATTCTGTTCCTTCTGTACACACGTGTCAGTTATAGGCGTCAGACAGGTGCTGGCACCTATCCTACGTAAATAAGCCTTTTTTTCACATATGCATCTGCCCTGAGCTATGTGCAGGCAGCCTATGGAAATGGATGTAAACACAGCCACATGTCAAAATCTGACAGGTGTGCAGAAGTGTATGGACCCAAAGTCCTAAACACATTATTTTGCTGCTTGAGAAGTTAACAGCATCATATAATACTGTAAGATTGAAAAACCTTAAACAATAAGGCCTGGTTCACACTAGTGCGATTTTTGGCATGACAATGAAAAAAGCATTGTGTTTAACTTTGGCTTTTCACATCAATGCAACAACTGGGGAAGTGTCCTGTGCTATTTGGTGTGATTTTGTAGACTGCAGATTTCAATGAAAAAGCGTAGTTGTAGTAAAGCACACCCGCACAACAAAATCACGTCTAAAAACAGACAACACTAAAATCACAAAAAACGCTAAACACTCATAGCCTGCACAGCATATTCGCACCTCAATTTGCATTTAAAACTCATCGCACTAGTGTGAACCTGGCCTAAGCCCTGGTCCACACCAGTGTGACTAACAAATCGAGATTCTTCAAATCGAACTGTCAAATGAACTGTCAAGTCACACTGGTGTGAGCCAGGGCTGAATCATGAATAGACATAAAAACATTGCAGCAGGGCCCTCCGATTCCTCTTGTACCAAATTGTATTGTAACTGTAATATCTGCCTTCATTTTGTATATAAAATCCTGTATAAATAATACTATATACTTGCTGAATGCCAAACAAAAAGGTATCAACATTCACAGCAGTACACAGATTTATCTTGAAAGACACTGCACTTAGGCCCCTTTCACACTGGGGCAGTGTGGGTGTCGGTGGTAAAGCGGCACTATTTTTAGCGCTGCATTACCGTTGTTTTAGCGGCGGTATGCGGCCGCTAGTGGGGTGGTTTTAACCCCTGCTATCGGCAGAAAAAGGGTTAAAACCGGCCGCAAAGCGCCGCTGCAGCCCCATTGATTTCACAGCTCCAAAGATGCGGCTAGCAGGACTTTTTTCACTGTCCTGCCAGCACACCGCTCCACTGGAGTGAAAGGGGCTGTATTTTTTCAGGCGCTACACAGGTGGTATTTTTAGCGCTGTAGTGTCTGCAAACCGCCTGTGAAAGGGGCCTAAAACTAAAAAAAGGCTTTATTCTTTAGAAGGATTTCAGTGCTGCACAGACAACTTTTCCACACTGGTAGTTAGAATCCAAGATTATACTTAGCACGGGTAAGGTTCACACACATGCGCTGTGGGAAATGCATCAATCCTGTCCCGCACCACAATTGAGCAGTGTTTGCGAACCGCTGCGGGTATTAATACAAAGTTAACGACACCCCAAGTGTATTGCGGCTTGAGTGCACCGGATCTCATGGTACAAAACTACCATGTGCTTGGGTTGCAGTGCGTCTCCAAAACAGGCGCCTGCACTTGTTTGGTGTGATATGAGCCCATTCAAAATGAAAGGGCTCAAATCGCACTGCAAACAGCAAATTTAGATCCTCGTGTGTCTTCTTGTAAACATTCAGGGCATACTGCACAAAGGCTTTATTCGATTTACTTTATATAAACACGGCTGATGTATGGCAGCAAATTTTAGTAAAATCGAAACCAACCAGTGATTGTCATTTAAACCGGACACCAGAGAAAGGAAACTATTTGTGGGGGAAAGCTGATGCACAATAGTGAGCTTTATATGCTGCAAAACTGAGCGAGGATTACAAGTGTGAACTGTGAATGAGGCACAGATCAGGTTTCTTCAGTTGTCAGCCCAGAGACTGTCCCTAAGGAGATCTATGTGGTAATAATTACTTTATGATGCTATTCTGAAAAGGAATGGCTTTAGTTGAGCTCCTAGCAAAAAAAAAAAAAAACACACCCTGTGCTGTCAGGGGAGACACTAACTGCACACAACGTGACAATCTTTACAGCATGTTACAATTTGTTACATATTAATATTATTTTATTTCTGGGAGTACCATTGGTCATAAAACCACCTTTATAGGTATCTCTAGGTTATTGGGTGCAAACAACGGACTGATGTAAGATCATTTCCCCACATACGAGACTGTGGACATCACACAGGAGCACTGTGCAATAGATATCTGTGTGCGCTAAAGAAACCAGATCCAAACACAGAACTACTAAACGATTCAAAGATGTCAGACAAAATTAGGCCACAATCTGGTGCAGCGGTGCATAGGAACTGACTTCAGCTTGTTCAATCAAGCTTTGACAATAAGCCCTCGTTAACACTGAACACTGCTTTAAAATTGTGCAACTTCATCTGAAGCTGCACAATTTCAAAGCTGCATGTCCATGCAACTTCAGGTGCGACTTGAAAGATATCTGTGTGGCTTCATGCAAAGATGTCTAGGAGTCGCACGCGAAATCGGCAAAAGTAGTGCAGGAACTACTTTTGCAAATCATGGGTGGCGCCGCAAAGGCTGCGTCGCACCGACTGAAAAGGTGCCATTGTCATGTGATTTGACCTGGTTTAATGTGAATTAGAGCTAAAATCTAGACGTTGATTGGTTACTATGCACAGCTACACCAGCTTATGTGTGCACCAGTTTTAGTAAATCTCCCCCAGGGTGTCTGTTTAGCCCCTCTGAACACCTTTTCGCCTGGAAAGAGAAAATCTGCTTAAAAAAGCACCAAAAGCTGCTTATTGTACATGCGCCTAGGTGCATATAAGCATTTATTTGAGCATTAATGGATTACATTGGCCAGAATATTTACAGCTTTATAAATTCTGAACTTGGAATAGATGAAGAGAAGACTGCAGATAAACAGGTACAACGTATGTAGGAGGATTTGTTTCATCTGTGTATCACCTGAGGCCAGTCACTTCATTGGGTACAAGCCACAATTCTATCTGCCAATTTAAAATATATGACTATATACGACTGATTATGGAATAATGTTTTCCCTACAAAAGGCATACACAGCAGTCAGATCAAATAATGTAAATGTATGCAGACGTATGTTCATTTGAGTGCAAGCTAAAGGATCAGTACTTGAAATTGTTGTTTAATTACAATACCAGTAATTGGGGGACAGACTCTTTAAAGTTGATCTAGCGAGTCCCTCACTGAATAACATTAAGTTTGCACTATAAAAAGGACATGTATCAAATCGTCATGTGTTTTTGTTTTTGAAAAATATCATTTGCACCTACAGTGCGGGAAAAAAGGTATTTGATCAGAGAGAGACAGAACAAAAATATCCAGAAAAACGCATTTCAAAAAAGTTATCAATTAATTTGCGTTTTAATGAGTGAAATAAGTATTTGACACTTTCGCAAAACATGACTTGGTACTTGGTGGCAAAACCCTTGTTAGCAATCACAAAAATAAGACATCTCTTGCAACTGGACACCAGGTTTTCACATATTTTAGGAGGGATTTTTCCTTTTTGCAGATCCTCTCCAAGTCAATGAGGTTTCGAGGCTGACGTTTGGTAACTCAAACCTGCAGCTCCCTCCACGTATTTTCGATTGGATGAAGATCTGGAGACCGGCTAGGCCACTCCAGGACCATAATTATGGAAGAAGGTTCTCACCCAAGATTTGACAGTACATGGTCCATCGTCCCTTTGGTGTGGTGAAGTTGTCCTGTCCCCTTAGCAGAAAAACTCCCCCAAAGCATAATGTTTCAACCTCCATATTTGACTATGGTGTTCTTGGGGGTCATAGGCAGCATTCCTCCTCCAAACAGCTCGATTTTGGTCTCCTCTGACCACAACACTTTCACCCAGTTCTCCTCTGAATCATTCTGATGTTCATTAGCAAACTTTAGACAGGCTTGTACATGTGCTTTCTTGAGCAGTGGGAAATTGTGGGCACTGCAGGATTTCAGTCCTTCACAGCGTAGCGAGTTACCAATCGTGTTCTTGGTGACTATGGTACCAGCTGCCTTGATATCATTGACAAGATTCTCCTGTGTAGTTTTGGGCTGATTCCTCACCGTTCTCATGATCATTGAAACTCTATGGAGGGAGATCTTGCATGGAGCCCCAGACCGAGGGAGATTGACAGTTATTCTGTGTTTCTTTCAGTCACCCTCTCACCAAGCTGCTTGACGATGGTCTTGTAGCCCATTCCAGCCTTGCACAAGGCTATAATCTTGTCCCTGACATCTTTGGACAGCTCTTTGGTCTTGGCCATGATGAAGATTGGAATCTGATTGGATTGCCTCTGTGGACAGGTGTCTTTTATAGAGGTAAAAGGCTGAGATTAGGAGCACTCCCGTTAAGGCCTGATTCACACCTATGCATGTTTAGTGCTTTTTGCAGATTTGTACTACAGTCCATTTAACATGGTTTCTTATGGAACTTGATTCTGTAGTGCAAATCTGCAAAATACAAAAATCACTAAAAATTCATAGGTGTGAATCGGGCCAAGAGAGTGCTCCTAATCTCAGCTTGTTACTTGTATAGAAGACACCTGGGAGCCAGAAAGCTGATTGATAGGGGATCAAATACTTCTTTCACTCATTAAAATGCAAATCGATTTATAACTTTTTTGAAATGTGTTTCTCTGGATTTTTTTGTGATAATTCTGTCTCTTACTGTTAAAATAAACCTACCATTAAAATTATAGACTGATCAATTCTTTGTCAGTGGGCAAACATACAACATCAGCAGGGGATCAAATACTTTTTTCCTCTCACTGTATTTCTGTGTCTCAGACATTACACGTGATGATTGTGTTTACATGTAAGGACAGAAATCTGCTGCTCGGTTTTATGTGGGTTTTATTGAGCAATTCTTAAAAGGGTGTTCCCACTTATTATCCCACATTACCATACCATTTAGGCATGTGCTTGCCTCCATATTCAGTAATTATAAGTGGCTTAGTATACAATGCAAAACTACTTCATGGATGTAACCGTATGCAAAACAGAGCAATGTCACAACACTATGACAAAGACAGCAAACAATGCTGCTCAGGGATAAATATCCAACAGGGAAAGAACAAATGTAAACCGACAAATCCTTAAAATAATCTGTCACAATATTTTCATTTTATAATTTGAAGATCTGTTGCACAGCTAAACATCTAGGTAAAAACCTACGATGGCAGCTGACATTCCTTACGTGGGACACATACTAGTTCTAGCACAGTGAATTAACTTTTACTAGCTCTACCAGTGCTGTTATACATGCAACAAAAAGTAAATGATTTATCACAGATTCCATTTTTTTCAAATGGACTTGAATATACATATTAAAAACACAGAAAGAAATGGTTGACTTGGAAAAGCGCAAAGTGCGTGCTTGGCTTCTGCAGTTTCAGCCAACAGGTACAAGATGAGCCCTGCTGTATTCCATCAGTATAACCTTCTGTATATAGAGACACCCCTGGAGCCACTATTATATCTGAAAAGCAAAAGAGGTGACAAGAGAGATTTCAATCCAGCCTTCCAAGGCCAGAAAATGTGCCATTTCTTTGTAAAGCAGACGCTTGAAGTTAGTTTTTGCTATGAGTGGGCTCAGCTCTAGGATCATACTAGCAGACCCCTCCAGCTTTGTGAGACAATATTTTAAAAAATTGTGTCTTATAGGTGACTAAAATGTTCTACCTTCTGCCATAAGAATTCCTAGCCATGGACTGTTATTAATGTTAAAATAGAACGGAACCCTCCTATTGCTTATTACAGGTGTTTAGATCCATGTTATTATCATCAGCTGTATGTTATCAGTGACGAAGAACAAACAAAAAGAAAATTCAACAAAAATCCATTCCAGTTTTCGTCAACGGACAAAAACTGAATGAAAATGTGAAGGAGGGACATTTACCCAATGAAGAGCCAGAAGTGACTATGCCCGCGGAGCCTCCATGGAGGTCACTTCCGAGGGTTCTATCAGATTACCGCTACCTATCAATTTGTGCAACGGAAGTAAGTGTCTATGACAAAACAATCTAACTGCGCATGTGTGATGCTTTCTACCATGCACTATGCATTTCAAAAAGTTCATGATCTGATGGGTAGCAGTAATCCTAGAACACCCATGCGGACATCTTACTACACCCAGCTACGTCTTGAATTTCAGCGTAATTTTAGCAATAATTTGAGTGTATATAAATAGAGTATATTGATATCTGCGATGCTGTTTGGATGTTACATTTTGAAAGGCTAAAGGTTTAGCTCAGAGTAATGTGGAGTGTACCAACATGGCTTCTGCTATCTTCCTACTGCTGGCATCCAGCTTCTTTCAAATTGTAACATCAAAATAGCATCACAGATGTCCATATACTATATTTATATAAGCTCACTTTATTACTAAAATTACTCTGTAGTTCAAGTTGTAGCTGGGTGTAGTAAGATGTCCGTATGGGTGTTCTATCAAAAACAAATGCTACCCGTCAGATCATAAAGTACGTGGAATGCATTGCGCATGCACAGCAAGTTTTTTTTTTTTTTGCTCGGAATGTCACTTCCGTTGCACAATCTGATGGGTAGTTGTAATCTGATAGAACAGCTCTTCATTGACTTCACATCCGGCCCGAACTTCCCGTCGGTGGGATGTACGCCGATCCCTTGAGGGATGCATACATAACATCTCCTATAAACAAAACTATGTGCAATGCCTATATTAACAAAAATTGTGAAATCAAATAATTAATTCCAGTAGATTGTATAATGTTAAACTCAAAATAACAATATTAAGGTGTGCCAAAATCAAACAACCAATCCACCAGTTGAAAGGAATAGTCCCCAAAAGTCAATTTTTTGTTTTAGTCGGTACCCCACTTTAATATATATGGATCTCCTTACAAGGTGAGTGACCAATTCAGCTGGTGGAGGATCACTTTGTTTTTGTGGTGGAGCACAAAGTTTAGGAGAGTGAAGAGCCTTTAATACACTGGATTTGGACTTTTGGGGACTATTGCTTTCAAATGGTGGATTGGTTGTTTTCTTGGCATACCTTAATATTTTTAATTTTGAGTTTAACACTACACAATTTACTGAAATCATTTATTTTCACAATTTTTATTAATACAGGCATTGCACGTAGAGTTTGGTTTATAGGAGAGGTTACGTTTGTATCATTTTTGGGATCACTTTCATGTCATGAATAACTGTGTTTAGTGTGGGAACACATTCAGTGGTTGCAGCAGCCATTTGTGTTTTTTGTTACTTACACTTTAGGCAGCGCGCATCATATGTAATGGGCATTATATATATATATATATATATATATATATATATATATATATATATATATATATATATATATATATATATATATATAAAATGGGCTACCACTGCTGTCTCCGCCAATGAGGGAGAGTCCAGAGACAGCCGAGGCCATCGTGCACAGCACTGGAGCCGAGGGCGTTCAGGTAAGGGTGGGGTGGGTGGGCTCTGCACACCGAAGGTTTTTTTTACCTTCACGCATAGAATGCATGAAGGTAAAAAAAACCTTCAGCCTTTACAACCACTTTAAAGTGGTCGTACACCCTTGCAGGCCACTTTGACCTATGGGTAAGCCTAGATTAAGGCTTACCTGTAGATCCAAGAAATATCTCCTAAACATACACGTTTTAGGAGATATTTGCAAATGACAGGCACCACTGTCTACGACGCATGCACCATAGACTTCGGCATGCAGGCGCACTAACGGCAATCATGCCTTTAGCGGTGGCTCCTGCGCAGGGGTGACGTCATCACGGCTTCGGCCAGACACAGTTCTGGAGCCGTGATACCCGGAAGTCACTCCAGGTATCATCGCGGCGTCGGAGGACGACGAGGATCGCTTCGGGGGCTTCCATTTCAGGTAAGTTATTCATAATGAGAGTTTGCTATGCATACTAGCTCAATTATGCCTTTGCCTTGCAGGGTCCATTTTTATTTTTATGTTTAGTAAGGCTTTACTTCCTCTTTAAACCTGGTTTAATAAAATGCTACACTATAAATATTTTCTTTGGTCCATTGTGGTGATATCCTTTGAAGAGAGGATGACACTTTTAGGACAATATTAGAGTATCTGATGGAGAGGTTATGATCAAATACCCCAGATTTTTTTTGACCTTTATTTAGGGGTCACTGGAGTGATGGCGAGTGTGCACTTCTCACCTGATGGTGACATTTGGTGTTCCATTGGAAGATCACGCATTTTATGGTGTGGGATGGGTCACACCTATTTATGGACTTTTTCGTTTATTAATGATGCAATAAGGTTGCATTAGCACTGGTTCCTATTTTTGTTTACGGTTTACATCGTTTTCACTATAAGGAAGGCAGCTTTATTGTTTATATCACAGGGGAGCAGGCACCTTTGTATGTTTATTATTTGAATAAAATGTAACTGAGACTTTGACTAAAATGTCCTGGGGGTTTTTCGTTGCCTAAAATACTACTAAAGCCTCATGCACACGAGACGCAGTTAAACGCGCGTTCAGATGCAGTTGGACAGTTTTTTCAACTGCACCTGAACTCATTCAATGTTATCCTATGTGTCCATGCACACAGTCTCGTTTTTTTCCGTTTATATGCAGTTGCGTTTAATCTCGTTTTTCCAGAAGCAAAAAAATGCGTTCAGAAACAAAAATTTCTGCGTTTCAGACGCAAAACGCGGCAAAACGCGGTAAAACGCGGCAAAACGCCGCTACCGCGTTTAGCCGCGTTTGCGTTTATATGCGTTTTTAAAGGTGACCTTTTTTTTTACATTAAAAATCTCAAAAATGATTGCAAATGATGAAAAACCATTAGAAAAATATTTTAAACAATTGCAATTGCAAGTGGACAATCCACAACTTGTGGCAAGTGACGTGGCAAGTGGACAATCCACAACTTGTGGCAAGTGACATGGCAGGTAGCAAGTGATGTGGCAAGTGGACAATCCACAACTTGTGGCAAGTGACGTGGCAGGTGAAGTGGCAAGTGACGTGGAAAGTGGACAATAGACAACTTGTGGCAGGTGACGTGGCAAGTGACATGGCAGGTGACGCGGCAAGTGACTTGGCAGGTGACGTGGCAAGTGGAAAATCAACAACTTGTGGCAGGTGACTGGCATGTGACGTGGCAAGTGGACAATAGACAACTTGTGGCAGGTGACGTGGCAAGTGACCTGGCAGGTGACGCGGCAAGTGACTTGGCAGGTGACATGGCAAGTGGAAAATCAACAACTTGTGGCAGGTGACTGGCATGTGACGTGGCAAGTGGACAATCCATAACTTGTGGCAGGTGACGTGGCAAGTGACGTGGCAAGTGGACAATCCACTTGTGGCAGGGGACGTGGCAAGTGACGTGGCAAGTGGACAATCCACTTGTGGAAGGTGATGTGGCAAGTGACGTGGCGAGTGGACAATCCACAACTTGTGTCAGGTGACGTGGCAAGTGGACAATCCACAACTTGTGGCAGGTGATGGGGCAAGTGATGTGGCAAGTGGACAATCCACTTGTGGCAGGTGACGTGGCAGGGGACGTGGCAAGGGACGTGGCAAGTGGACAATCCACAACTTGTGGCAGGTGATGTGGCTGGTGACGTGGCAAGTGGACAATCCACATCTTGTGGCAGGTGACGTGGCAGGTGACGTGGAAAGTGGTGTGGCAAGTGGACAATCCACAACTTGTGGCAGGTGATGTGGCTGGTGACGTGGTAAGTGGACAATCCACAACTTGTGGCAGATGGCATGGCAGGTGATGTGGAAAGTGGACAATCCACATCTTGTGGCAAGTGACGTGGCAGGTGATGTGGCAAGTGACGTGGCAAGTGGACAATCCACAACTTGTGGCAGGTGATGTGGCAAGTGATGTGGCAGGTGATGTGACAAGTGGACAATCCACATCTTGTGGCAAGTGACGTGGCAGCTGACGTGGCAAGTGACGTGGCAGGTGACGTGGCAAGTGACATGGCAAGTGGACAATCCACATCTCGTGGCAAGTGACGTGGCAGGTGATGTGGCAAGTGACGTGGCAAGTGGACAATCCACAACTTGTGGCAGGTGACGTGGCAGGTGATGTGGCAAGTGACGTGGCGGCTGACGTGGCAAGTGGACAATCCAAAACTTGTGGCAGGTGACGTGGCAAGTGACGTGGCAGGTGACGTGGCAAGTGATGTGGCAAGTGGACAATCCACAGCATGTGGCAAGTGACGTGGCAAGTGGACAATTCACAACTTGTGGCAGGTGACGTGGCAGGTGACGTGGCAAGTGAACAATCCACAACTTGTGGCAGGTGACGTGGCAAGTGACGTGGCAGGTGAAGTGGCAAGTGACGCGGCAAGTAGACAATCCACAACTTGTGGCAGGTGATGTGGCAAGTGACGTGGCAGGTGATGTGGCAAGTCACGTGGCAAGTGGACAATCCACAACTTGTGGCAGGTGATGTGGCTGGTGACGTGTCAAGTGGACAATCCACAGCTTGTGGCAGGTGGCATGGCAGATGACGTGGAAAGTGGACAATCCACATCTCGTGGCAAGTGACGTGGCAGCTGACGTGGCAAGTGACGTGGCAAGTGGGCAATCCAAAACTTGTGGCAGGTGACGTGGCAAGTGATGTGGCAGGTGACGTGGCAAGTGATGTGGCAAGTGGACAATCCACAGCTTGTGGCAAGTGACGTGGCAAGTGGACAATCCACAACTTGTGGCAGGTGACGTGGCAGGTGACGTGGCAAGTGAACAATCCACAACTTGTGGCAGGTGACGTGGCAAGTGACGTGGCAGGTGATGTGGCAAGTGACGCGGCAAGTAGACAATCCACAACTTGTGGCAGGTGATGTGGCTGGTGACGTGGAAAGTGGACAATCCACAGCTTGTGGCAGGTGGCATGGCAGATGACGTGGAAAGTGGACAATCCACATCTCGTGGCAAGTGACGTGGCAGGTGATGTGGCAAGTGACGTGGCAAGTGGACAATCCACAATTTGTGGCAGGTGACGTGGCAGGTGATGTGGCAAGTGGACAATCCCCAACTTGTGGCAAGTGACGTGGCAAGTGGACAATCCACAACTTGTGGCAGGTGCCGTGGCAAGTGACACGGCAAATGCAAGTGTACAACTGCTCTCTATGCTGCTGCTGCTCACTCTGATCAAAATAGCAGAAATAGTTTAAAAAAATGCTTTGAGAGCTTGGGGAGGGTCTACATGATGTTATCTTTATAAACGCGTCTAAACGCAAACGCGTCTAAACGCGTCTAAACGCGACATGCAAACGCGGCAAAACGCGCGTTTCTAAACGCGCGTTTCAGCTTTTTTTTTAACAGAGGTTTCATCTACGTCTCGTGTGCATGAGGCCTAAAACTAAAATGGCATTTTAGTCAAAACACTATGACTAAAACAAAATCAAAATTTGACGTTAAACGTATTATTATTATTATACAGGATTTATATAGCACCGACTGTTTATGCAGCGCTTTACAACTTGAGGCTAAAAACAGAACATATACAATACACTTTAATACAGTAGGAATCAGAGCTTTGCTCGTTAGAACACTGGTTTATAGAATATCAAAACGTATGCAGTGCTTTTACATATAAAAGTAGATTCACATCATCTCCTGCCCCAAGGAGCTTACAATTCCAAACTCACATACTAGGGCCAATTTAGACAGGAGCCAATGCCTCCCATGCAGGGCGTTCTGTGGTTGGGATTCAAAGCAATGACCCTAGTGCTGTAAAGCTGATATATTACCTACTAAAACACTGTGCTGCTGCAGTAAAATTAACATTCTTGTATTGCATGCTCCCAATAGTTGAATCACTCAGTCTCTTGTTTTATGTGCATCCGTGATTCAGACGTGGGTGCAGAGCTACATACTGTGATGTGACAGGAGTGATAGGACTAAAGTTTCCAGCAGGCAAAGCACATCAGCTGAGGTGGGCATGAGTATGAGTGAGAGGTGTCGCTGCTCTAGTGCATCTTGGTGGGACATGTAAGCAAGGTGAGCGTAGGCGCTTGTGGGAACTAGTGTGCCGGGTGACTCCACTGCTCCTATTAATGATCTGCTGTCAACCAGCAACAAGAGGAGGGGATAGACCTTCTGTAGAATGAAAGAAGGTGGTATGGATGCAAAGAACACTACTGACAGAGTACATGGCCGATATCATGGCAGGGAAGCAATTTCTTGAATTAAAAAAAATAGTATTTATATACACTTTAATGCTGATCAGTTTTAGGAATAAGGCACAAATTAATAGGTTACAAACAGCAAAGCCTACACATTTTCAAGGATCACATTCATTTCAAGCTAAAAAAAATAAAAATAAAAAATAAAATACTGGATATTTTGTTTAAAACAAGACAGATTATAGAGACTCTTAGGAGTTCCTTCACACCCTAAAAAAAGAAAAAAAAAATCTGAATTCCTTCACCCATTCTCCCATCTGTACAGTCCAGAACAGAGCCCTCCATAGAGCTCCTGTGTCCTCATCTGTCTGCCCTCCTGTACAGCCCAGAACAGAGAACTTTCTGTTATGTGCCTATCCTGCCTTAACCCCTTCTGACTAGTATACAGCCACGGACAGAGCCCAACTATCCTGCATTCCTTCCTATACAGCCAAGCACAGATCCCTCACCGATGTCTGCCTATCCTGCCTTCACCTGTTCCCTCTCTCCTGTACAGTGACCTCCATCATGGACCTGGCTGTTACATTGTCCTCATTCTGTGCAGTCCAGCACCGAGCTCTCCATGATGCCCAGTTATCTTGCCTTGAGCTTCCTGCATGCCATCTCCTTCTGCACAACCCAATACAGAGCCCTCCATGGTCCCCACCTATCCTGTCACCACAGAGCCCTCCATGGTCCCCACCTATCCTGTCACCAGAGCCCTCCATGGTTCCCGCCTATCCTGCCATCACAGAGCCCTCCATGGTCCCCAAATAGCCTGCCATCACAGAGCCCTCCATGGTTCCCACCTATCCTGTCACCATAGAGCCCTCCATGGTCCTCGTCTATCCTGCCATCACAGAGCCCTCCATGGTCCCCACCTCTCCTGCTATCACAGAGCCCTCCATGGTCCCCGCCTATCCTGTCACCACAGAGCCCTCCATGGTCCCCGCCTATCCTGTCACCACAGAGCCCTCCATGGTCCCCGCCTATCCTGCCATCACAGAGCCCTCCATGGTCCCCACCTATCCTGTCACCACAGAGCCCTCCATGGTCCCCGCCTATCCTGCCATCACAGAGCCCTCCATGGTCCCCACCTATCCTGTCACCACAGAGCCCTCCATGGTGCCCGCCTATCCTGTCACCACAGAGCCCTCCATGGTCCCCACCTATCCTGTCACCACAGAGCCCTCCATGGTGCCCGCCTATCCTGTCACCACAGAGCCCTCCATGGTCCCCACCTATCCTGCCATCACAGAGCCCTCCATGGTCCCCACCTATCCTGTCACCACAGAGCCCTCCATGGTGCCCGCCTATCCTGCCATCACAGAGCCCTCCATGGTCCCCACCTATCCTGTCACCACAGAGCCCTCCATGGTCCCCGCCTATCCTGCCATCACAGAGCCCTCCATGGTCCCCACCTATCCTGTCACCACAGAGCCCTCCATGGTGCCCGCCTATCCTGTCACCACAGAGCCCTCCATGGTCCCCACCTATCCTGTCACCACAGAGCCCTCCATGGTGCCCGCCTATCCTGTCACCACAGAGCCCTCCATGGTCCCCACCTATCCTGCCATCACAGAGCCCTCCATGGTCCCCACCTATCCTGTCACCACAGAGCCCTCCATGGTGCCCGCCTATCCTGTCACCACAGAGCCCTCCATGGTCCCCACCTATCCTGTCACCACAGAGCCCTCCATGGTGCCCGCCTATCCTGCCATCACAGAGCCCTCCATGGTCCCCACCTATCCTGCCATCACAGAGCCCTCCATGGTTCTCGCCTATCCTGCCATCACAGAGCCCTCCATGGTCCCCGCCTATCCTGTCACAACAGAGCCCTCCATGGTCCCCGCCTATCCTGCCATCACAGAGCCCTCCATGGTCCCCACCTATCCTGTCACCACAGAGCCCTCCATGGTCCCCGCCTATCCTGCCATCACAGAGCCCTCCATGGTCCCCACCTATCCTGTCACCACAGAGCCCTCCATGGTGACCGCCTATCCTGTCACCACAGAGCCCTCCATGGTCCCCACCTATCCTGTCACCACAGAGCCCTCCATGGTGCCCGCCTATCCTGTCACCACAGAGCCCTCCATGGTTCCCGCCTATCCTGCCATCACAGAGCCCTCCATGGTCCCCACCTATCCTGCCATCACAGAGCCCTCCATGGTTCTCGCCTATCCTGCCATCACAGAGCCCTCCATGGTCCCCACCTCTCCTGCCATCACAGAGCCCTCCATGGTGCCCGCCTATCCTGTCACCACAGAGCCCTCCATGGTCCCCACCTATCCTGTCACCACAGAGCCCTCCATGGTCCCCGCCTATCCTGCCATCACAGAGCCCTCCATGGTCCCCACCTATCCTGTCACCACAGAGCCCTCCATGGTCCCCACCTATCCTGTCACCACAGAGCCCTCCATGGTCCCCGCCTATCCTGCCATCACAGAGCCCTCCATGGTCCCAGAATAGCCTGCCATCACAGAGCCCTCCATGGTTCCCACCTATCCTGTCACCATAGAGCCCTCCATGGTCCTCGTCTATCCTGCCATCACAGAGCCTTCCATGGTCCCCGCCTATCCTGCCATCACAGAGCCCTCCATGGTCCCCACCTATCCTGCCATCACAGAGCCCTCCATGGTCCCCACCTATCCTGTCACCACAGAGCCCTCCATGGTGCCCGCCTATCCTGTCACCACAGAGCCCTCCATGGTCCCCACCTATCCTGTCACCACAGAGCCCTCCATGGTCCCCGCCTATCCTGTCACCACAGAGCCCTCCATGGTCCCCGCCTATCCTGCCATCACAGAGCCCTCCATGGTCCCCACCTATCCTGTCACCACAGAGCCCTCCATGGTCCCCGCCTATCCTGCCATCACAGAGCCCTCCATGGTCCCCACCTATCCTGTCACCACAGAGCCCTCCATGGTGCCCGCCTATCCTGTCACCACAGAGCCCTCCATGGTCCCCACCTATCCTGTCACCACAGAGCCCTCCATGGTGCCCGCCTATCCTGTCACCACAGAGCCCTCCATGGTCCCCACCTATCCTGCCATCACAGAGCCCTCCATGGTCCCCACCTATCCTGTCACCACAGAGCCCTCCATGGTGCCCGCCTATCCTGCCATCACAGAGCCCTCCATGGTCCCCACCTATCCTGTCACCACAGAGCCCTCCATGGTCCCCGCCTATCCTGCCATCACAGAGCCCTCCATGGTCCCCACCTATCCTGTCACCACAGAGCCCTCCATGGTGCCCGCCTATCCTGTCACCACAGAGCCCTCCATGGTCCCCACCTATCCTGTCACCACAGAGCCCTCCATGGTGCCCGCCTATCCTGTCACCACAGAGCCCTCCATGGTCCCCACCTATCCTGCCATCACAGAGCCCTCCATGGTCCCCACCTATCCTGTCACCACAGAGCCCTCCATGGTGCCCGCCTATCCTGTCACCACAGAGCCCTCCATGGTCCCCGCCTATCCTGTCACCACAGAGCCCTCCATGGTGCCCGCCTATCCTGCCATCACAGAGCCCTCCATGGTCCCCACCTATCCTGCCATCACAGAGCCCTCCATGGTTCTCGCCTATCCTGCCATCACAGAGCCCTCCATGGTCCCCGCCTATCCTGTCACAACAGAGCCCTCCATGGTCCCCGCCTATCCTGCCATCACAGAGCCCTCCATGGTCCCCACCTATCCTGTCACCACAGAGCCCTCCATGGTCCCCGCCTATCCTGCCATCACAGAGCCCTCCATGGTCCCCACCTATCCTGTCACCACAGAGCCCTCCATGGTGACCGCCTATCCTGTCACCACAGAGCCCTCCATGGTCCCCACCTATCCTGTCACCACAGAGCCCTCCATGGTGCCCGCCTATCCTGTCACCACAGAGCCCTCCATGGTTCCCGCCTATCCTGCCATCACAGAGCCCTCCATGGTCCCCACCTATCCTGCCATCACAGAGCCCTCCATGGTTCTCGCCTATCCTGCCATCACAGAGCCCTCCATGGTCCCCACCTCTCCTGCCATCACAGAGCCCTCCATGGTGCCCGCCTATCCTGTCACCACAGAGCCCTCCATGGTCCCCACCTATCCTGTCACCACAGAGCCCTCCATGGTCCCCGCCTATCCTGCCATCACAGAGCCCTCCATGGTCCCCACCTATCCTGTCACCACAGAGCCCTCCATGGTCCCCACCTATCCTGTCACCACAGAGCCCTCCATGGTCCCCGCCTATCCTGCCATCACAGAGCCCTCCATGGTCCCAGAATAGCCTGCCATCACAGAGCCCTCCATGGTTCCCACCTATCCTGTCACCATAGAGCCCTCCATGGTCCTCGTCTATCCTGCCATCACAGAGCCTTCCATGGTCCCCGCCTATCCTGCCATCACAGAGCCCTCCATGGTCCCCACCTATCCTGCCATCACAGAGCCCTCCATGGTCCCCACCTATCCTGTCACCACAGAGCCCTCCATGGTGCCCGCCTATCCTGTCACCACAGAGCCCTCCATGGTCCCCACCTATCCTGTCACCACAGAGCCCTCCATGGTGCCCGCCTATCCTGCCATCACAGAGCCCTCCATGGTCCCCACCTATCCTGCCATCACAGAGCCCTCCATGGTTCTCGCCTATCCTGCCATCACAGAGCCCTCCATGGTCCCCGCCTATCCTGTCACAACAGAGCCCTCCATGGTCCCCGCCTATCCTGCCATCACAGAGCCCTCCATGGTCCCCACCTATCCTGTCACCACAGAGCCCTCCATGGTCCCCGCCTATCCTGCCATCACAGAGCCCTCCATGGTCCCCACCTATCCTGTCACCACAGAGCCCTCCATGGTGACCGCCTATCCTGTCACCACAGAGCCCTCCATGGTCCCCACCTATCCTGTCACCACAGAGCCCTCCATGGTGCCCGCCTATCCTGTCACCACAGAGCCCTCCATGGTTCCCGCCTATCCTGCCATCACAGAGCCCTCCATGGTCCCCACCTATCCTGCCATCACAGAGCCCTCCATGGTTCTCGCCTATCCTGCCATCACAGAGCCCTCCATGGTCCCCACCTCTCCTGCCATCACAGAGCCCTCCATGGTGCCCGCCTATCCTGTCACCACAGAGCCCTCCATGGTCCCCACCTATCCTGTCACCACAGAGCCCTCCATGGTCCCCGCCTATCCTGCCATCACAGAGCCCTCCATGGTCCCCACCTATCCTGTCACCACAGAGCCCTCCATGGTCCCCACCTATCCTGTCACCACAGAGCCCTCCATGGTCCCCGCCTATCCTGCCATCACAGAGCCCTCCATGGTCCCAGAATAGCCTGCCATCACAGAGCCCTCCATGGTTCCCACCTATCCTGTCACCATAGAGCCCTCCATGGTCCTCGTCTATCCTGCCATCACAGAGCCTTCCATGGTCCCCGGCTATTCTGCCATCACAGATCCCTTGTTTCATCACATATGGCGACCTATCACATTTGGCTACCTGCTGGACTGCCCATGCGCGACAACGCCATATGCGTTCCACCGGAGTGCAGGTTCAAGCCCCACCATCCAAGTGGACATAGAGTTAATGAAGCGAGGCCGTGCCCAAAGCGTGGCGAGAGAAGCAAGCCCGCGAGGGGCCCTGTATTGAAACGCATATGGCGGTGTCACGCATGCGCACTTCAGCAGGTAGCAAAATGTGCTGGGTAGCTGAATGTGACACGAGACCCTTCATTGTCCCACCTATCCTGTCCTCTACTATCCTCCATGATGCCCAGCTATCCCAACATCCATGGTGCGTGGCTATCCTGCCCTCACCTGCTCTCCATGGTGCCCGGCTATCCTGCCCTCACCTGCTCTCCATGGTGCCCGGCTATCCTGCCCACACCTGCTCTCCATGGTGCCCGGCTATCCTGCCCACACCTGCTCTCCATGGTGCCCGGCTATCCTGCCCACACCTGCTCTCCATGGTGCCCAGCTATCATGCCCACACCTGCTCTCCATGGTGCCCGGCTATACTGCCCACACCTGCTCTCCGTGGTCCCTGGTTATACTGCCCACACCTGCTCTCCATGGTCCCTGTCTATCCTGCCCTCACCTGCTCTCCGTGGTGCCCGGTTATCCTGCCCTCACCTGCTCTCCGTGGTGCCCGGCTATCCTGCCCTCACCTGCTCTCCGTGGTGCCTGGCTATCCTGCCCTCACCTGCTCTCCGTGGTGCCCGGCTATCCTGCCCTCACCTGCTCTCCGTGGTGCCCGGCTATCCTGCCCTCACCTGCTCTCCGTGGTGCCCGGCTATCCTGCCCTCACCTGCTCTCCGTGGTGCCCGGCTATCCTGCCCTCACCTGCTCTCCGTGGTGCCCGGCTATCCTGCCCTCACCTGCTCTCCGTGGTGCCCGGCTATCCTGCCCTCACCTGCTCTCCGTGGTGCCCGGCTATCCTGCCCTCAGCTGCTCTCCATGGTGCCCGGCTATCCTGCCCTCACCTGCTCTCCATGGTGCCCGGCTATCCTGCCCTCACCTGCTCTCCATGGTGCCCGGCTATCCTGCCCTCACCTGCTCTCCATGGTGCCCGGCTATCCTGTCCTCACCTGCTCTCCATGGTGCCCGGCTATCCTGCCCTCACCTGCTCTCCATGGTGCACGGCTATCCTGCCCTCACCTGCTCTCCATGGTGCCCGGCTATCCTGCTCTCACCTACTCTCCATGGTGCCCGGCTATCCAGCCCTCACCTGCTCTCCATGGTGCCCGGCTATCCTGCCCTCACCTGCTCTCCATGGTGCCCGGCTATCCTGCCCTCACCTGCTCTCCGGCTATCCTGCCCTCAGCTGCTCTCCATGGTGCCCGGCTATCCTGCCCTCAGCTGCTCTCCATGGTGCCCGGCTATCCTGCCCTCAGCTGCTCTCCATGGTGCCCGGCTATCCTGCCCTCACCTGCTCTCCATGGTGCCCGGCTATCCTGCCCTCACCTGCTCTCCGGCTATCCTGCCCTCACCTGCTCTCCATGGTGCCCGGCTATCCTGCCCTCACCTGCTCTCCATGGTGCCCGGCTATCCTGCCCTCACCTGCTCTCCATGGTGCCCGGCTATCCTGCCCTCACCTGCTCTCCATGGTGCCCGGCTATCCTGCCCTCACCTGCTCTCCATGGTGCCCGGCTATCCTGCCCTCACCTGCTCTCCATGGTGCCCGGCTATCCTGCTCTCACCTACTCTCCATGGTGCCCGGCTATCCAGCCCTCACCTGCTCTCCATGGTGCCCGGCTATCCTGCCCTCACCTGCTCTCCATGGTGCCCGGCTATCCTGCCCTCACCTGCTCTCCGGCTATCCTGCCCTCAGCTGCTCTCCATGGTGCCCGGCTATCCTGCCCTCAGCTGCTCTCCATGGTGCCCGGCTATCCTGCCCTCAGCTGCTCTCCATGGTGCCCGGCTATCCTGCCCTCACCTGCTCTCCATGGTGCCCGGCTATCCTGCCCTCACCTGCTCTCCGGCTATCCTGCCCTCACCTGCTCTCCATGGTGCCCGGCTATCCTGCCCTCACCTGCTCTCCATGGTGCCCGGCTATCCTGCCCTCACCTGCTCTCCATGGTGCCCGGCTATCCTGCCCTCACCTGCTCTCCATGGTGCCCGGCTATCCTGCCCTCACCTGCTCTCCATGGTGCCCGGCTATCCTGCCCTCACCTGCTCTCCATGGTGCCCGGCTATCCTGCCATCAATGATCCCTGGCTATCCCCCTTCCCCCGAACACAGCGTTGTTCTGTGACGTCTGGCTCGGCTCACACACCCATCTGTCACCTCCATGTCACTCTCACCTGGTTCCTGTCAAACTGCTCCCTCTCCGCCTCCAAGCCTCCGCTGCGCCGGCTCAGCACCCGGGACGGAACGTTCTTGATGCTGTTCATGGTGTAGTCCCAGCAGCACACTCAGCCCAGAGCGGTCTCCCTCAGATCACCTGTACAAGTGTACAGCGCCGCACACTTCTCCCCCCGCAATGCACCGCGATCTACCTGGCAGCCAGCTGCTCCCGCGGAATTCTGGGTAATGTCTCTCACATCGAAACGAGCAGCAAGGGGGGCGGGGACCGACGAGCGTCCACAGAGCGAGATCTGACGTCACGACGCAGCGGGGGTGACTAGTGTCACCTGGACAAATATTGACATAGAGCGGAGCCGTGCCGTGTGAGAATCACGGTGCTTACACTCTCTATGGATCAGATATCTCTATGGATGTAGTAATGGGACTGCAGGGAGTCACCCTACAGAGTGTGCACATCCCCCTTGCTGTGGGACCCAACCAGGTTTCTTTCCTGTATAGGGAATATTTCTCAATACTGGCTAATAAAGCCACACAATTTTTTTGCTTAGAATAAAGATCACAATTCTTGCGGTGTAACATCTTCTTTCACATTATACAAAAAAAACTGGGCTAACGTTACTTTTTTTTTTTTTAAATTCATTAAAGTGTATTTTTTTTATTATTATTATTGCATTTGACATAAAATATTGCAACAACCACCATTTTATTCTCTAGGGTCTCTGCTAAATATATATATATATATATATATATATATATATATATATATATATATATATATACACACACATATCTCATGCTTGGGGGTACCAAGTCATTTTCTAGCACGAAATGTGTTCGCAAGCTGCACGTGCAGAGCCCGCCAGGAAGTCGCCACTGCCCAGCGCTAATCACAAGCAGAGACTTTTCCAGATCTCTGCAGCCGCACATTGGGACAATGTCTCACTGCCTGTGATTAGTGCTGTTCATTGCTGGCTCAGGACGCATGACTTGCAAACACGGATGAGCTCATCCTTACTTGTAAGTAACAAATGTCAGAAAAGGTTTGGTCTTTAAATGGTTAAACTTCTGTAGCGCTGGCTCCTGACGAACAGGCGCTATATGTTTTTCAAATTTAAACTTTCCTGAAACCACGGTTTGGTTTTGGGGCTAATTCTCGAAATTTCTGGTTTCAGTACCAGTCCAGCTGGGTTGCACTGGGTTCTCCTTGACCGCAGGTGTCACTGGCAAGAGTAAGAATGCAGTCTAGCTGGGTGTGTTGAATGGCACTGTTCTTTCGGAACCAGCTCAGTGGGAGTGTTCTCCTGCTGTGCATTCTGGGAGGTGGTATTTAAGGTACCAACATCACGTGCTTCGGGGTGTTCTGTTCCAGGGAATATTTTCTGCCTGTTTGGTTCTGGTCCTCCTGACCAGCCCCATGGCCCTCCTGGCCTGGGGTGCGGAACCATGCATTTCAAGTCTCAGGGCTGGCTAGCCCTGAGGCAATGCAACTGCAGGGACAGGCCTGAATGGATTTCGGGGGCCAATTGATCCAAAGGTGGTCCGGTGCCGTCTCATCCAAGGTAGAGGCCCAGCAACTGGAAAAACCCCAGGGCAGGACTCTTCAGGAGATAGCCGTGCGCAAGGCTGGCTTCTCTGAAGGAGCCTGGAGGCTTAGTTGAAGGACACTACATGGATCTACACTCATACGGTATCGCCAGATCGGCTGAGAGGTACTGGTACCGTATGATAGCTCTTTAAATTTGTCTATGTCCCTCAGTACGCTTAAGTCTGTGGCAGAGACTTTCTCAAATATTCTACGCTCAAGTCTGTGGCAGAGACTTTACTTAACACCCTACCGGCTGCTAGGCCTAGTGAGAGGAGGTCTATCCCGGGGTTGTAAAATCCAGCTGTGAAACGGTTGCTATTCTCTGAATTTTTCTTATAAGAGACTTCATCATTTTTGCAGTCTAAAGTACCTGAACTTACTCCTAACCCTCTACCCTAAACTGAGAGACTCTGTTTCTGGTTCAAATAAATAACCCAAAAGAAGATTCAGTGTCAGTTTCCACATTTCTTTGGGCCATGTACCATGGGAACCCCTAGACGGAGAAGCAGACAAGAAGGTAGGTAAGCCCAATAAAACCAGCACCTCCTTCGGGGGTCAGTGCTACACTTCCTTCATTTATGGAGTTCTTTCCTTTGATGAAAGAAAAAAAAGATACTTTGTTTCTACTTATTCAGCATTGTGATTAAACTTGGCAGGCTGCCCGGATTTTTTTATTTTTCCAGCTGTGAGAACTCTCTGCACTTGTTAGAAAGAATCGTGACATGCTGTTTTGAAGATCGGGAAGGGAAAAAGATCTCGACTTTGATTCTTAACGATTAATCGTGCAGCTCTACTGGCTAAGCATTGCTCACTAATCTGTGTGCAAGATTCATAAGAAATAGCAATATTTGCACCTGTAAAAAAAAAAGTTAGTTCTGCAACATACTATGTGAGCTTAAAGTATAACTAAAGGCAAAACTTTTTTTTATTTAGTTTTGGATAGTTGTGGAGAGAGATTAGAATACCTGTTAGGTTTTTATTGCAGTCTGTACCCCGAGGGAGATTCACCCTCTATACTTGTCCTTTTGACCATTAACATTGAAAGTGAAAGTAAAAGAAAATCCCCAATTTTGAGTTGTGCCCAGAAAAGTAATAGAGGAGAAATCTTCCAATGGGGCACTAGTTCTGATGACCTGGGGGTCCTCAAGGAATTCATGTAATTTTCAGGGATTTCCTCTCACTTCCTGTTTGGCTCTGGGACAGGAAGTGAAGGAAATTCACCGAAATGGGACAAATATGCCGAAAAACATCTGGCAGGGGTTAACCCTCACTTGCTCTATCCAAAATAAAAAATGTTGCCTATAGTTCTACTTTAATGTGCTAGCAAAGTCAGATTGAACACGTCTACCTACAGGCAAGCTTATAATAAAGGAATATCTCCTAGATGTGCACCGTTTAGGTGATATTTATTTGTGACGCCACCGGTACATGCACGCTGAAGGAATGGCATGCCATAAACAGTATTTCCCACATGCGGGCATGACATCATTGCAATTCAGCCAAAGAACCGGAGCCTGTGAACCCATAAAAAAGATCGGGTGAAGATGGAAGCCCTGTCATCTATTGTTTCAAGGTAAGTCTTTCATAATGTGCTAGTATGCGATGGGGCCCCCTCCTCTCCCACTCATTGAAATGCCCCTTGTTCAGTGACCCAGACATGATGTTACTGTTAGAGGACACCCTCTTAGTCATATCTTATGTTAAGTAGGTAGAGCCGCTGTTTTCTCTCTACCATTTTTTTTTTGTTCCCTTTCTCCCTTCCTATCTACCCCCCTCAAATGTCGACGCTCCGCTTGCAGTGCATTGGAATACAGTATTATATGCACACTGTACACTTCAGGTTTGTTCAGGTACACCTATGCAATTGGTATGTACATAAATTGCTTGGGTACTCTCCCCCTTTCCACTTACACAACAATGGTGTGGGGATCAGTGGAGGACCTGGGTAGTTACAGTTGATAATTTGTACCTAACCTCTTGTTGCATAAAATATCAGCAAATTGTATTGCAATTGAACTGTAGTAAATTTTGTAAATAAGTAATTTATGTTCATAAGTTTGGGCCAAAATTTACACTGCTACATCTCTTTGTTAAAAATAACCCAAATTAGTGTCTTTTATTTGGTCTGTGTGAAAGTTATAGAGTCTACAAGCTATGGTGCAAATCATTGAAAATTGATCACATCTGATGTACTGACGGCCTATCTTATTTCTGGAGCCCCTGAAACGTCAGGAAAGTACAAATATCCCCCCAAATGAACCCTTTTTGAAAAGTAGACAGTCCAAGGTATTTAGTAAGAGGCATGGTGAGTTTTTTTAAATTTTATTTTTTTCCCACAATTCTTGGAATTTTTCACAAAATTGGCATAATAACGAGTCATTTCTCACACGCAGCATATGCATACTTCCCATTACACCCCAAAATACATTCTGCTACTCCTCCCGAGCATGGCAATACCACATGTATGAGTCTTTTGAACCGTTCATTTTTTTCCACAAGTCTTCAGAAAACATGGAAAGAAAATAAAAAATGTATATATATATATATTTTTTATTTTTTTTACACAAAGTGGACAATTTATAAGATATTTATAACTTGTAGCATGTATATTGCAAAAATTACACCCCAAAATACATTCTCCTACTCCTCCTGAGTATGGAGATACCACATGTGTGAGACTTTTATACAGCCTGGCCACATAGAGAGGTCCAACATGCAGGGAGCACCGTCAGGTGTTCTAGGAGCATAAATTACACCTCTAATTTCCTAACGACCTATTACACCTTTGAAGGCCTTGGAGCACCAGGACAATGGAAATTTCCAAAGAAGAGCTTCCCCCTAAATGGGTGGGATTTTAAATGACCATCGACGCCGGACACAACTAGACAAAGTAATTGTTTAATTTATAAATAAAAATTGTATATTACTGTGTCTATTTGTGTCCGGCGTCGATGGTCATTTAAAATCCCACCCGTTTAGGGGGAATCTCTTCTTTGGAAAGTATATTGGGATTGGACCACTTCACCGATATTTGACCCATTTTCAGTTCTTTTCTTCGAGGACAATGGAATTGCTCACAAAATGACCCTATTTTGGAAAGCAAATACACCAACGTATATTCTATAAAGCATTATGAGTCTTTTGAACAGTTCATTTTTTTCCACAAGTCTTCAGAATACGTGTTCTGAAAATGAAAACCTACTTTTCTTTACACAGAGTTGTCAATTTATAAGATATTTCCATATTTCTAACTCATAGCATATAGAGAGAGAGAGAGAGAGAAAAAAATTACACCCCAAAATATATCCTGCTACTTGTCCCGAGTATGGCGATACCACATGTGTGAAACTTTTACACAGCCAGTCCACATACAGAGGTCCAACAATGAAGTACTACCTTCAGGCGTTCTAGGAGCATAAATTACACATCTCATTTCATTCTTACCTATCACACTTTTGAAGGTCCTGGAGCATCGGGACAGTGGAATTACCCACAAAATGGCCCCATTTTTTAAAGCAAACACCCCAAAGTATATTCTATGAGGCATGGGCTGCAGATAGGTGCTCGGGTACTCTGATGGTCTGTAAATAGGTACTCGGGTACTCTGGTGGGCTGAAGACAGGTACTCGGGTAACCTGATGAGCTGCAGATAGTTACTTGGGTACTCTGATGGGCTGGTGACAGATACTCGGTTACTCTGATGGGCTGGTGACAGGTACTCACATGGGCTGATGACAGGTACTTGGGTACTCTGATGGGCTACAGATAGGTACTCTGGTACTCTGATGGGCTGGTGACTGGTACTCGGGTACTCTAATTGGTGATCACAGGTACTCTGGAGGGAGGTGACAGGTACTCAGATGGGCTGTGACAGGTACTCGGGTACTCAGATGGACTGTGACAGGTATTCATATGGACTGTGACAGGTACTCGGGTACTCATATGGACTGTGACAGGTACTCAGGTGCACAAATGGGCTGTGACAGGTACTCATATGGACTGTGACAGGTACTCAGGTACTTTGATGGTTGGTGACAGGTCCTCTTTATTAGGGGGGGGGCAATCAGTGTGATTGGTGTACACTGTAAGTGGTAACGAGCTGTTACCACAATCTTCTTCTCACACATGATCTGTGTGTGAGGAGGAGAACCCGGTAACATCTTGTTACCACGGTTTGTTGACATTCTGTGACCGGCTGTGATTGGACACAGCTGGGCACGTGGTAAAGAGAAATTTTTTTATTGGCTGTTTACACAGATCTGGGATGGGCTGTGTCTGAGGGACACAGCTTATCTCTGATCACCACGCTGGGAGCCTGCAGGAGCGGCAAGAAGCCGAGGACGTCATATGATGCCCGCTCAGGATGGGAGATCCCATCTGCAGACGTCATTTGACTATGGGCCGGAAGTGAAGTGGTTAAAGTGATATATATATATATATATATATATATATATATATATATATATATATATATATTTTTTTTTTTTTTAATAACAAACACGTCATACCTGCTCTGTGCAGTGATTTTGTATAGAGCAGCCCTGATCCTCCTCTTCTCGGGTCCTCTGCCTGTGCTCCTGGCCCCTCCCCCTATTGAGTGTTCCCAGATCAAGCAGTCTACTGTGGGGGCACCCATGCAGGCTCGCTCCCGAGCTGCACTTCTGTATGTCTATTCATACATAGAGCTGTGGCTCAGCCAGTGGCATTGGCGGAAGGGGGGCCATCTTATCCCAAGCGCCGCCGAGTGTGGCCACGTCACATAGCAGGTCCCACCTTCTGGAGCCTGCAGCGCTGATGGACGTCCCACTGGTTGAATGGTGGGACCGCTGGACATGTGACGTCCATCATAAGCGCTGCAGGCTACAGAAGGCGGGAATTACAATTCAGCGCTACGCGAGATCCCCGCTCGACGCTCCTCCTCTCTTCCTCTCCCCCAGCTGACTGCTGTGAAGGTGGGCGCGCACCACACACCACGGCTGAGCTTCTGCTACAGGACACATGAAGTCTCCTGGTCAGGTAGGTCAGTGTGTGTCACTACTGTCACTGTATGTAGGTCCGTGAATGTCAGGTAGGTCAGTGTATGTCAGGTAGATAGGTCAGTGTATGTCAGGTAGGTAGGTCAGTGTATGTATATCATGTAGGTAGGTCAGTGCATGTCAGATAGGTCAGTGCATGGCAGTGTATGTATGTCAGGTCAGTGTGTGTCAGAGGTAGATCAATGTATGTCAGGTAGGTAGGTCAGTGTGTGTCAGGTAGGTAGGTCATTGTGGCAGGCAGGTAGGTCAGGGTAGCAGGCAGGTGAGTTTAGTAGTCAGCATTGATGGGCACCGGTAAGCCAGGCAGCAACCAGCAAGTGAGCTTACCCCCACCACACAACCCCACCGTCCAGCCAAAAAACCCCATACCACTTCACCAGACCCCCCCCCCCCCGTGCCGATCTTGGACTTCGGGCTGAAACTCCCTGGTCTTTTTGCTACCTAGCAATGCCTCTGGGCTTAGCCCCGCCCCCTCTCCGCATTGGCTTACTGGTTGTGATTGACAGCAGCAGGAGCCAATGACCTCTTTCACTGCTTAGCAACTGCCTACCATAGATAATGTGCGAAAGGGTGGGGGTTTAGGGACCCGCCAATCGTTCAGGAGAAAAGCAGAACGGCAGTCTGCCTATGTAAACAAGGCAGATTGCCGTTCTGTGAGAGGGGAATGTGCTGATCATGTGTTCCCTACATTCCCCCAGTCAAAGCACCCCTCCCCCAGAGTTAGTAATCACTCCCAGGGAACAAATGTAACCCTTTGATCGCCCCTGATGTAAACTCCTTCCCTGCCAGTGTCATTAGCACCGTAACAGTGCATATTTTTTTAGCACTGATCACTGTATTAGTATCTCTGGTCCCCAAAAAGTATCAAAAGCGTCAGATCTGATTTGTATGCCGCAATATCGCATTCCCGCTATAAGTCACTGATCGCCCGCCATTACTAAAAAAAAAAAAAAAAAAAAAAGATATATACCATAGTTATATTATATACCATAGTTTGTAGACGCTGTAACTTTTGCACAAACCAATCAATATACACGTATTGTGATTTTTTTTTTTTTTTTATGTAGCAGAATACATATTGGCCTAAATTGATGAAGAAATTCGATTTTTTACATTTTTTTATTGCAAATGTTTTATAGCAGGAAGTAAAAAATAATGTGTTTCTTTTCAAAACTGTCGGTCTTTTGTTTTTGTATATAGCGCAAAAAAATAAATAAAAAAAATCGCAGAGGTGATCAAATAACACCAAAAGAAGGCTCTATTTGTCAGAAAAAAAGGACATCAATTGAATTTGAATACATCGGCGCATGCCCGCGCAATTGTCAGTTAAAGTAAGGTAGTGCCGTATCGCAAAGAAAATGGCCTGGTCATGAAGGGGGGTAAACCTTCCAGAGATGAAGTGGTTAATATGACTTTAACAGAATGCTTTTGCCTGTCTATCTCATCCAATCAGAAGACACTTTGAATTTATTGAGAAAAATCGAAGGTGTTCTCAATGCTGCCAATGCCAAGCGGCTAACCACCTGCATTATCAATGCAGCAGGCTAGCCACATGGCATGGGACTCAGAAGCTATAGTAGTGGTGTGGTATACTCGTACATAGTTACATTGGTTTAAATTGGACCAATGTAAAAAGGTTCCACACCTGGAATTCTTCTTTAACATTCTTGCCACCTTCTAGGTCCCATGCCAACCACAGAGGGTCGCTTACTTGGCACAGGACCCGGAAGACAACGAGGATCATTGTAGTAGTGCCAGTTACTACAGGGATTAATAGCTTCCACAGTGATCCTGCAAGTATGGAATATGTACAGTATACTTACAATGTTGAACTGTCCTACAATTTTTCAGCCCTATAAAAATCTAACATCTGAATAGCTCAAACGTGCCCTACCTGCTAGAAATGTCCCAGAATTCGGAGACTTCAAAGAGGTGGTACGAGAACACAGAGACAAATTTGAATTTTAACAAATAACAACATGTAGTATGTTTTCTCTCATTTGCGTTTTTTTTTTTTTAAACATTTTCTACATGGTATATTTAGCTCCATGTCAAAATCCATTGAAATATAGTTAAAATGTATCTGTAATGTAATGTTACCTACAAATACATTTCTCCTCCAGCAAGAAGGTTTGTGTGAAATAAACCAGTATTCTACTTTCCCCCTAGAAACTAAAAATGATTGTTGTCAGCATATGGCCAATGGTTCTACGCATGGCCCTACGCCAAAAAGATCAACACAGCTGCTGACATGAAGAACAATTCAAACTGAACCCTTCACAGGAAACATCAACCCTGACCTTTCCTTAGAAGACAGGAATGTTGTATAATGGAAATTGATACATTGGGAAGGAAAAAATGTTAGCCATGAATCAGCAAAGCTCCAGTATATGCTCACCTCCCACAAACAAAAATAAAATAAAAAAATCAATGAAAACTGGAAAATGATCCCCATAACTCAGGGCTAATTTACACATAGTGTAGTGACAGGTGTTTTACTGCGTTGTGATTGCATGTCACCGCAAGTACACACAGAAAACAATTGTTTTCTGAGTGTCCCATTTACACTGCAATGCAGCCCGGAGCGCTCTGTACAGAATCGCATGGCAGTGTACAGCATTACATCACACTGCTGTACAGCGGCATGAGTGAAGTGTACTTTTGTACACTTCAAATAAAGTTTGTACAAAGAAAAAACTGCAGTCGGGAACAGACAGCTGCTGGAGAGGTAAAGCGCTCAGGCAGCTGGCCGTTCCTATATGATTATAGCCTTAAAGCGGAGGTTCACACAAAAATTGAACCTCCGCTTTTTTGGAACCCCCCCCCCCCCCCGTTGTCACATTTGGCACCTTTCAGGGGGAGGGGGTGCAGACACACACTATCTGCTGGGACACATACGGGTCCCAGGAGATAGTAGGGACCAATTAGGATGCGCAGCGTGACTCGAACATGCGCAGTAGGGAACCGGGAAGTGAAACCGCAACGCTTCACTTCCTGATTCCCTCACCGAGGATGGCGGAGGCAGGTGCCGTGAGCCGAGCAATTGATCGGCTTTGGCTGCCGACATCGCTGGATCCTGGGACAGGTGAGCATCCATTTATTAAAAGTCAGAAGCTGCAGTATTTGTAGCAGCTGGCTTTTCATTTTTTTTTTTTTAGGTGGACTCCCTCTTTAAAGAGCAACATCAGTTGACTAGGAAAACTACTGTAGTTGCTGACTTTCCCGACCGGCTCCTGTATATACAGTGGTGTGAAAAAGTGTTTGTCCCCTTCCTCATTTCCTGTTCCTTTGCATGTTTGTCACACTTAAGTGTTTCGGAACATCAAACCAATTTAAACAATAAAATAATACAAATAGTGTAGCGCTTCACTAATGAATGTGGTCAGCATAAATTGTATGAATAAAGGCAAAAATAATATAAATATGAATGCCTAAAGAAAAGTCCAATATTGGCCGCACATTCCACTATGTAGCAGGCCCAAGGGTGGCCGAACCGTCACAGAGGGGGGAAATTGGACTGGGCGGATGTATTCATGCGAGTCTGCTTGACTGTAACATCAGAGAAGAATGGATAAAATACTTCTTACCGACTTAGTTGGACCCATACAGTCATATGACAGTTGAGTCTAGAAGGCTTTAGGTCACAATATGTGCCCCATCAATACTGTATGCTGGGTGGCCTCAAAAGTCAATCATAGCCATGTGTGGTCAGTGAAGGGTGGAGCACCACGGATCTTTTTCAGCTCTGCACAGAGGCTTTGCATGATGTCCATTCTTGGGCCCACCCTTCACTGACCACACATGGCTATGATTGACTTTTGAGGCCACCCAGCATACAGTATTGATGGGGCACATATTGTGACCTAAAGCCTTCTAGACTCAACTGTCATATGACTGTATGGGTCCAACTAAGTCGGTAAGAAGTATTTTATCCATTCTTCTCTGATGTTACAGTCAAGCAGACTCGCATGAATACATCCGCCCAGTCCAATTTCCCCCCTCTGTGACGGTTCGGCCACCCTTGGGCCTGCTACATAGTGGAATGTGCGGCCAATATTGGACTTTTCTTTAGGCATTCATATTTATATTATTTTTGCCTTTATTCATACAATTTATGCTGACCACATTCATTAGTGAAGCGCTACACTATTTGTATTATTTTGTTTGTTGAACTTTGTTTGTTTTTTGGTGTTGGCTGCTGTTTTTGGCTGTTGAGGCCTTTTTCCATATATACTAAATTGTAGCGCAGTGTTTTCCCCTTAAACTGCAATTTAAACAATAGTCAAGGACAACACAAGTAAACACAAACTGCAATTTGTAAATGAAGGTGTTTATTATTAAAGGTGAAAAAAAATCCAAACCATCATGGCCCTGTGTGAAAAAGTGATTGCCCCCCTTGTTAAAACATACTATAACTGTGGTTGTCCACACCTGAGTTCAGTTTCTCTAGCCACACCCAGGCCTGATTATTGCCACACCTGTTCACAATCAAGGCATCACTTAAATAGGAGCTGCTTGACACAGTAAGGTCCACCAGAAGATCCTTAAAAGCTACACATCATGCCGAGACCCAAAGAAATTCAGGAACAATTGAGAAAGAAAGTAATTGAGATCTATCAGTCTGGAAAGGGTTATAAAGCCATTTCCAAAGCTTTGGGAATCCAGCGAACCACAGTGAGAGCCATTATCCACAAATGGCGAAGACATGGAACAGTGGTGAACCTTCCCAGGAGTGGCCGGCCGCCCAAAATTACCCCAAGAGCGCAGCGACGACTCATCCAAGAGGTCACAAAAGACCCCACAACAACGTCCAAGGAACTGCAGGCCTCACTTGCCTCAGTTAAGGTCAGCGTTCATGCCTCCACCATCAGGAAAAGACTGGGCAAAAATGGCCTGCATGGCAGAGTTCCAAGGAGAAAACCACTGCTGAGCAAAAAGAACATCAAAGCTCGTCTCAATTTCTCCACGACACATCTTGATGATCCCCAAGACTTTTGGGACAACATTCTGTGGACCGATGAGACAAAAGTGGAACTCTTTGGAAGGTGTGTGTCCAAGTATATCTGGCGTAGAAGGAACACTGCATTTCATAAAAAGAACATTATATCAACCGTAAAATATGGTGGTGGTAGTGTGATGGTCTGGGGCTGTTTTGCTGCTTCAGGACCTGAAAGACTTGCCGTGATAAAAGGAACTATGAATTCTGCTGTCTACCAAGAGATCCTGAAGGAGAATGTCCGACCATCTGTTCGTGTACTCAAGCTGAAACGAACTTGGGTTCTGCAGCAGGACAATGATCCTAAACACACCAGCAAGTCCACCACTGAATGGCTGAAGAAAAACAAAATGAAGACTTTGGAGTGGCCTAGCCAAAGTCCTGACATGAATCCTATTGAGATGTTGTGGTATGACCTTAAAAAGGCCGTTCATGCTCGAAAACCTTCTAATGTAACTGAATTAGGACAATTCTGCAAAGATGAGTGGGCCAAAATTCCTCCAGGACGCTGTAAAAGCCTCATTGCACGTTATCGCAAACGCTTGGTTGCAGTTGTTGCTGCTAAGGGTGGCCCAACCAGTTATTAGGTTTAGGGGGCAATCACTTTTTCACACAGGGCCATGATGGTTTGGATTTTTTTTCACCTTTAATAATAAACACCTTCATTTACAAATTGCATTTTGTGTTTACTTGTGTTGTCCTTGACTATTGTTTAAATTGGTTTGATGTTCCGAAACACTTAAGTGTGACAAACATGCAAAGGAACAGGAAATGAGGAAGGGGGCAAACACTTTTTCACACCACTGTATATATACATCGGCAGAATGGCACTGCTGGGCAAAGTACCATACCCATATGTTACTTTGAATTTCCGCGCCTGCCGAGAGCTCCGTGACCATGGTTGCGGGTCCCGCAGACTCGATCGCCGCGGGGATACCGACGTGATCGTGTGACGGAGCTCAAGAACGGAGAGATGCCGATGAAAACAGCATCTCCCCGTTCTGCCTAGTGATAGCACACTGATCGTCTGCTCCCTGTCATCGGGAGCACCGATTAGCGTGGTGTCACACACAGCCATACAGTTAGAAACACTCCCCTAGGAACACTTAACCCCTACACTGCCACCTAGTGGTTAACCCCTTCACTGCCAGTGACATTTTTACAGTAATCAATGCAATTTTATAGCATCACTGTATTAATGCCAGTGGTCCCAAAAATGTGTCAAAATTGTCCGATGTGTCCGCGAAAATGTCGCAGTCATGATAAAAAAAAAATTTTTTTTACCAACAATATGTAGAAGAATACATATCGGCCTAAACTGAGGGAAAAAAATGTTTTTTTTTTAGATATTTTTGGGGAATATTTATTATAGCAAAAAGTTAAAAATAATGTGTTTTTTTCAAAATTATCGCTCTTTTTTTGTTAATAGCGCAAAAAATAAAAAACCGCAGAGGTGATCAAATACCACCAAAAGAACGCTCTATTTGTGAGAAAAAAAGGACGCCAATTTTGTTTGGGAGCCACGTCACACGACCAAGCAATTGTCAGTTAAAGCGACGCAGTGCCGAATCGCAAAAAAAAAAAGCTTTGGTCAGGAAGGGGGTAAATCCTTCCGGGCTGAAGTGGTTAAAAAGTATATAAATCCAGCATTTCATATCCCTGATATGTGCCTGCTGTACTTTTATGAAAAAGTATCCTGTTCTCTTGTATTGCTTGCTTTTTGTGAAATCCCTGGTGATCCTGCCAGTCAGTCTCTTTGCTTTCCCATTAAAAACTGTCAGGAGAGCTCAGCATGGTCAGTTCTCTAACTATGCCAGTGTTCTGGCATATAGTGTCCTGCCATCGGATACTGTCTTCCCCATACTGCGCATGCGCAGTACAGAGCAGGAGAAGCTTCGGAAAATCTCTGAAAGATGAACGGCGCCTGCGCCTCGAGTCGAGGTGGTAGCCCCACCATCCAAGCGGACATAGGGCTGAAGATATTAGAGGGCCCCTCGTGGGCTCGCTTCGCTCGCCATGCTTCCGGCTTGGCCTCGCTGCACTCGGCTCTTTTATATTCCAACTCTATGTCCACTTGGATGGTGGGGCTAGAACCTGGACTCACAGCGCAGGCGCCGTTCATCTTCGGCTATTTTCGGAATCTGTGTGTGCTTTTTACTGAGCATGCACAGTACACAGCGGACACTATATGATAGGACACCGGGTCTGTTCTCTTCCAATGATCAGACTTGTCCTGACATACCCTCTGCACAGCCATGCACTGGAAAGACCAGCATGCTGCCGCTTCTGCTCCCCTCGCTCTTATGCAGCTGAGAAAAGAAGTTCTGTGATCACTTAGAAAAAAATATATTTGTAATGTTTTTATATCTCTAAACAAATGTTTTGCCTTTAATTTATATTTTAAACTGAATGGGGTATTTTACAGATTGAGGGTTTACATATACTTTAAGAAACATAATTACCAGCCCATGAAGGCCAGCACTGTCTTGCACACACCAGATTCTTCACAAGGCTTCTGATCTTCTGCGCCTCCATCTTGCATTCAGGAGTTGGCTGTCACTTCAGGATCACTCATAGCCACCCCCTTCTGTGCTATGTGTGAGATTACAGACTGCAGGGAGACGGGTCCTGTAGCTTCTGGGTATGTCCGATGTGTAATCAAGGAGGCTGCTGGTGGGGTGCTTAGAGTGGGCAAAAGGAAGCGCATGGTACAGCACTTTGAATTTACGGCACCATTAAGGTGCCCTCAGTACAGTGCGCATGCAGAGCTGACATCACTGGCTGCTGAATTTGTGAATATCTTCTGAATGGTGCCAATTTAGAAAATATTCACTGTACATACAGGTACGTTTTATTATAGGAATATTTTATTGTAGGTACAAGTGAAAAAGTGCAGTTACCTACCACTTTAATAGCAGAATTTACTTTATTTTACAGTTGTTTATATGCAGCTGTGGCCAAACGTTTTGAGAATGACACAAATATGAATTTTCACAAAGTCTGCTGCCTCCGTTTTTATGATGGCAATCTGCATATACTCCAGAATGTTATGAAGAGTGATCAGGTGAATTGCAAAGTCCCTTTTTGCCATGAAATCAAATGTAATCCCATAAAAAAAATTTCCACTGCATTTATGAAGAAAGCTTCAGGATGCCCACAAAAGTCCAGCAAGTGCCAGGACCGTCTCCTACAGTTGGTTCGGCTGCGGAATCGGGGCACCACCAGTGCAGAGCTTGCTCAGAAATTGCAGCAGGCAGGTTTGAGTGCATCTGTACGCACAGTGAGGAGAAGACTATTGGAGGATGGCCTGGTGTCAAGAAGGGTGGAAAATAAGCCACTTCTCTCCAGGAAAAACATCAGCGACAGATATTCTGCAAAAGGTACAGGGATTGGACTGCTGAGAACTGGGGTAAAATATTTTTTTTTTTTTTTTTTTTTTTTCTGGGGGGGCGTGGTCTGGACATGGCCGAGTGAAGAGGTGTTTGCTCTGAGCTCCCGGCCACCTTCCTCCTAGCCTTGCACTTACCTACCGATTTGCCTAGAATGCACTCTTCTAGAAAGCGGACAAGCCAGAGGCACAAGCACCGGACAACTCTCACCCCTACCACTCCGGCAACTGGGGAGTTACAGAGACTTTTTGGCCGTACGAGTCCGAGCATCCCAGGATCCAAGATGGCGGCGCCGCGTGCCTCGCACTCCTCAGCCTTGGTGCCAGAGGATCTGCCGGCCGCTTCAGAGGGATCCCAGAGCCCGATCCTTTATCCAAACTCACCGGCGGCACCTTTGACGGACCCAGGGGGAGCTCCTCCACTGCCACTACTCTATCGGGCGGATCCGGAACTGAAGGCTATCCTGCAGTCCCTCCCGACGAAAGCGGACATCGAGGCGATCGTGGGGAGAGTGGAGGCGGCGCACAGGAAAGAAATAGCGGCTGTCCGCCAAGAGGTCAGCTCCCTGGACAATCGCCTTACTTCGGGGGAGCAGTCAGTGGCCTCCCTGGAACACAGGGTCTCTGCACTGGAGAACCAGCATAGTGCTCACTCCCTGGCAGCTGTAGACCTCCAGCTCCGCATGGAGGAAATTGAAGACCGGAGCCGCAGGAATAACTTGCGGCTCCGCGGCATCCCGGAGGCTACCGGTGCTACCGATCTCCTGGCCACGGTCACGGCGATCTTCCGGCGGATCGCGGGCGAGCAACTCCCAGAACAGCTGGAGGTGGACAGAGTACACAGAGCCCTGGGCCCACGATCCTCTGACCCAGCCCGGCCGAGGGACGTCCTTTGCCGGCTGCACCATTACACCCACAAAGAATTGATTGCCCGCAAGTCGTGGGAAATGGGTGCTGTGGATTTTGACGGGGCCGAAGTAAAGATCCTGCCTGATGTCTCCAGGCCGACCCTGCACCGCCGAGCACTCCTCAAGCCTCTCCTGGACCTGGCCAGACGCTGCAGTGCTACCTATCGCTGGGGCTTCCCCCTCTCCGTTACTTTCACCAGGAATCAGCGATCCTTCATGCTGCGATCTCCGGAGGCCCTCCCAGCGCTATTTAACTTCCTAGACGCCGACCCCATTGAGGTTCCCGACTGGCTAGCCTACCTTCCACGCTCGCAGAACCGCTCGGCCGCTCCGGGGCGCAACACGTCGCTGTCGCAGAGGAGACCACGAGAAGCCCGCCGCCCGCGCTCTATCTCTCGGGATGGTGAGAGAGAGGCGTAAGTGTTGTTTTTGGACCTTCTTTTTACCTTCCTGGCCTTGCCGACACCTCCCCCTTTGCTTTTAACACAGTGGTTTTTGCTTTTTTGCCCCCTGCTCCCCCCTGCCTACCATTTAACCTTGGTTCTCACTGTCCATAACCCCCTGGACACTGGCTGCCGAGCTACCGGATCGTTTCAGGGGAGGGACCTATAGCTGCCTCGCACTGCCACGGTTAACTGGTCGCTCGGAAATACGGCGACGGATCCCATGGCTAGTCCCTCCTCTCTGGCTGCCTTGCTCCTGTCCCTTCATTAGACGAGCTTGCCACTCCCCCTTGGCTCGGCTGCCCCCATTACCTGGTGCCCCCGTTGGTCATTGCTGCCACCCGCCTTCTTGACGGAAGGGTCCTATCCTCACATGAGCAGGCTCTTGGGGTTCGTTGTGTTTACCCCCCCCCCCTTGTTTTTTTTTTTTTTTTTTTTTTTTTTTTAGGTGTTATCCCTGAGGACCGGTCTTCTGTCTCAGAAGTGCGCTGTAATCTCACGAACGGACGTTGACGTTTTGTCTCCTATGAAGCACCCGCCTACTGGACGCCTATACATGGTACGAACTGGGGAGGGGGGGGTCCTTAACGGGGGAGGGCGGTGGCTAAGCGGGACTCTTGAGAACCACCGAAGTTCCCCTCAATGGGATGGAGCTGGATGGGGGGGCTGTGGTGGTGTGGGGGGGGGGGGGACTGGGCATAGAAGGGTATGGGAGGCGTGTGTGCCTATTGAGGATCAAACATTTATCTGCCTGTTTTGTGCCCTCTCGCTTGCTTGGGGGGTGGTATTGTGGGCAGTGGTCTATTTTTATGCTGGCTGCCGGGCTGGTTTGGGTGTTCCCCCCCCCCCCCGTACTGGTGGGGTGGAGCGTCCCTGCCGGACTGTTCTCCTCCCCTTTGGGTGCCCCCCTCTCCTCCCCCCCCCCCCCTCCCTTTTTTTTTTTTTTTTTTTTTTTTTTTTTTTTTTTTTTTTTTTTTTACCACCTGGGGTTACTCGGCAAGTGCCAGGTTTAGTTTTTGTTTAATATGTATTCCACCTGTGTCCTGAAGTTTGGGGTCAGCGCTCAGCGCTGGACCTCGGATCATACATGCGGGTAGTTGCTGTTAATGCTACTGTTGCCTGTTGGATGTGATTAATGTGTTTGCATCTTCCCCGTTGTGTCCCTTCCTGTCCTTTTTCCTCCTTTTGGTGCACGCTCTGCATCTAGTATTCTCTATTTCCACTGAGTCATTCTTTCCTTTTCCCTTTTTATGGGTGCGCCGGGCTGGGAGGGAGGCCCGGGGGCTCGCCACCGGTCCCCCGTCTGCCCTCGCCCCACATAGGCCACTGTGTACTCCCGGCAATCCGGTGCTGTACACTACTGAAGGCTAGGCCTTCCTATTAGCTTACTACCGGCCGCTCCCGGTGGTGCCGGAGTGGTGGGTGTATTTTACCCTTCTACCCCCTAGACTTCACCCCCTTTCCTCCCTTCCTTCTCTTTTCTCTTCCTCGTCCCCTTTCTCTCCTTCCCTACCCTTTCTTCTCCCCCGCGTTTGTCTTCTACACTACCCTCTTGGGATTCTCTTTCTGTTCCCTCTCACCCCACACTTGAGACATGGCGGTGGCCTCCGTCAAGGTGGTTTCCTTGAACGCTAGGGGTTTAAACACCCCGGAAAAGAGACGTATGCTCCTTCATGATCTAAAGAGATCTCACGCGGACATAGCTTTTATTCAAGAGACCCACTTCAGAAATGATAGACTCCCTCTGCTTCAGAACAGACACTATTCCAAGGTCTACCACTCCACTAACCCCCTTTCTAAATCCAAGGGAGTGTCTATTTTAATATCTAGCAAGCTACCCTGGCAATGCCAAAAGGTAACTATTGACCCGACAGGGCGATTCCTCTTTTTAGTGGGTCATATTGGGATGGCGCAACTTACGCTCGCCACGCTCTATGCCCCTAACGACCACCAAGACACTTTTCTCAGACACACCCTTTCTAAGCTGATGGAGATCAAGACAGGTCAGTTGATACTAGGAGGTGATTTTAATGTGCCTTTGTTCCCGGCATCTGACACGTCTTCTGGGTTCTCCTCTACACCGCCAATCTGCAGGAAACGTGTGACACAGACCTTACATGACACCCAACTCATAGACGTCTGGCGACTCCAACATCCTGGAGAGCGAGACTATACTTTTTACTCCTCCCCCCATAAAGTCTACTCCAGGATAGATCTCTTTTTGATTCCGCACGATCAGCTACACTTAGTCAGTTCTACCGCCCTGGGTCAGATCACGTGGTCCGACCATGCGCCCATCTCTTTAATTTACACTCTTAGCGATCACCCCTCGCCCAGGTCCCTATTTTGGCGGTTAAATGAAAGCCTCCTGCAGGCCCCTGAGGTTCTTGCGGATGTTTCCCAAGCCCTTAATCTTTATTTCCAGGAAAATGCCACACACGATTGCGACCCCGGGATTCTCTGGGAGGCTCATAAACCGGTTATCCGGGGTGTTCTTATCAAACATGGAGCCACCCTGAAAAAGAAAAGAAATGCCCATATAGCTCATTTACTCACCCGGCTGGCCGCTGTGGAGTCTTCCCATAAGCATTCCCCCACACAACCCTTGGAAGTAGAATTGACATCGCTTCGCACACAAATCACGGAAGCCCTCCGTTACAAGGCGAAAGCGGCGGTGCAATTTACCCGTCGGCTGTCGTACGAAACGGGAAACAAATGCGGGAAGATGTTGGCCAGGTCGGTCAAAGCGATTAAATCAGCATCCTACATCCCCCAGGTGATAGATGCGCAAGGCCAACGGGCCTCCACCCCACAGCAGATTGCCACGGCCTTTGGTGAATTTTATTCGGGTCTTTATAATCTTCCGCGCTCTACTTGCACACAAGCACAGATCGAAAGTTATATTGCAGACTCTCGGCTCCCTTCGCTTTCTCCAGAAGCCCAGGCCGTTTTAGAGGCGCCGATTACTATTGAAGAACTGCGGGTGGCTGTGAACGCGATGAAGGCGGATAAGGCCCCGGGCCCGGACGGCTTTACCGCCCAATATTATAAGGCCCTACTCCCAATTTTAGGACCCTACCTGGTGTCTTTCTTTAATGCTTTAAGTGCGGGCACTAGCTTCCCCAGGGACACATTGAGAGCCCATATATCACTGATCCCTAAGGAGGGGAAGGATCCCAACCAATGCGGCAGTTATAGACCGATCTCCCTGCTAAACCTGGATTTGAAACTGTTTTCTAAAATAATTGCCTCTAGATTAGCGCACCACCTCCAATCCCTAGTACATCTGGACCAAGTGGGGTTCATACCCGGTAGAGAAGCAAGAGACAACACTATCAAGGTCCTGAACTTGCTCCAAGTAGCCAATTCACGGAAGATCCCCTGCCTCTTGGTCAATACCGATGCCGAGAAGGCATTTGACAGGGTCAACTGGCAATACATGTTTTCCGTTCTCAAGCATATAGGACTGGGAGAGAGGATGATGAAGTGGATCACCAGCATTTACTCGGTCCCCTCGGCTCAAGTTAAAGCCAACGGGGTCCTGTCGACCCCCTTTCCTATTAGGAATGGGACGAGACAGGGCTGCCCCTTATCCCCGCTACTCTTTGCTCTCTCACTAGAACCATTTTTAGGTACCATTCGACATAATCCAGACATTTCGGGGCTCCAAATCGGTAATTCGCATTATAAAATCTCCGCATATGCAGATGACCTCCTCTTCTCCCTAACGAACCCCCACATTTCTTTGCCGAATTTACTTAAGGAGTTTGGGAAGTTTGGGGAACTTTCCCATCTAAAAATCAATTTTACCAAATCGGAGGCCATGGGATTGGAAATCCCCGCCCGCACTCTGTCAGACCTTCAGGCTAGTTTTAGTCTTAAATGGACCGACACGGCCCTCACGTACCTGGGCACGAAAATCCCGGCGGACATTTCCCGAACGTTCGATCTTAACTTCCCACCCCTATTGACGTCTACCCGTTTACTGCTTGAGTCATGGACCGGAGGTCTTCACTCCTGGTTCGGGAGGTGCAATCTTCTCAAAATGACCATCTTACCCAAATTTATCTATCTCATCCAAGCATTACCTATACATATCCCTCCCTCCTTTTTTAAACAGACACAAGCTCTCTTTACCAAATTTGTCTGGGCTGCTAAGAGACCTAGACTACGTTATTCTCAAATGACTCTTCCCAAGCAATGGGGAGGCCTGGCGCTTCCCGACATTCGCTGCTATTATCTAGCCTCTCATCTCGGACGGATTCTTGACTGGCGCCGCAACAGGGCCTCCAAACTTTGGACCACCGTAGAACAATCCCAAACCCGTATACCCCTGCCTGGAGCACTGTGGTGCTATAGGGACCTTCCGACTGCCTTGAAGACGCACCCCCTGATAGGGACGACATTGACGCAGAGTCATAGGGCCGTTACTCAAAAGTCCCTTTTGTCATCTGTATCCCTTTTACTTCCCATTCTGGGTCACCCGAAATTTGAACCGGGTCTCAACCAGACGGACTACACATCTCTTAGAGACTCAGGTCACGATCATGCGGCCAAGTTCCTGGCCGGTGGACGCTGGCCTTCCATTTCAGAACTTTCGACAATGACGGGGACGTATCGGCTCCCTTTCTGGGAGGCCCTACGGTTGCACCATTTCCTTCACTCGTTACCACGGCCGCGGGACTTTGAGCAGCAACTAACCCCTTTTGAGATCTTATGCTCAGGCACAGAACCATTGACCCATATTCTTTCTCAGACTCATGGTCTGTTATCCACACCGCGGGACCCGTCCCGCCTACCCTGCCTAGCTAAATGGGAAAGAGATCTTCAGTGCACTTTCTCGACCGCGCAGGCACAGCGCATTGTCACTCTAGCTCTTAAGTCCTCGTCCTGCACCAAAATTCAGGAAACTAACTTTAAGGTCCTTAACCGCTGGTACCTGACCCCCTCTCGCCTGAGTAAATGCTTCCCCGCCTCTTCGGCACGGTGCTGGCGCTGCAATGAAGAGGAGGGTACTTTGCTCCATGTTTTTTGGACTTGCTCTTGCCTAAGGGGGTTTTGGGATGAGGTCCGCCGCATTACTCAGCAATTTACGGAATATGAGGTCCCGAATGAGGCGGCTTTCTTCCTGCTTCATCACTCCCCGACTCCCGTCCGGCAATATAGGAGATCCCTGGTCTGCCACCTTCTCAATGCAGCTAAAGCGTGCATCCCTCTACATTGGAAGCAAAACTCCCCCCCAAGTGTGGCACATTGGTTGAGGAGAGTGGAGGACGTGCGGAGGCTAGAGGACGTGATTTTAACGGCACAACATAAACAAGAAGTTTTTAAAAAGACCTGGGACGCCTGGTGCCTGTTTATTTTCTCAGTCGAGGGTCAACGCCTATTGGCGTCCTGTCCTTCTTCGCCACCTTGAATGGGGGGATGGCTGGGGCCGCCGTCATGTCCACGTCTATTTCTGCCCTCTGAATTTCTTCTATGCTTTCTCTCTACCTTTCTTACCCCCACTTTCCCCCCCCCTTCCTTTTCTCCGACCCTTCTATCTCACTCCTTTGCTTTTAGTTACTAATCCTTCTTAGTCCCGCACTCCTTCTCTCCGGGAGCTCGGGACGCCCCCCCCCCCCTTTTAGTTACAGGGGGGGGCGGAGGGGTCGACTCCTGCTACGGTGCTGTTTGACTGGGCGTAGACATGGGCTATTTCTACATATTTTCCTTCCACTTTTTGTTGCACGTACATTGGAATGTTATTTGCTATATCTCATGACCTGTTTTTATTTTTTTTTTGTACTGCTGCACCTGTAACATTTGCCCTGTGTGTATGTTTTACTATATGTACTGGGGAGCCTCGACCCCTCTGGAATTCAATAAAATTTTATATTTGAAAAAAAAAAAAAAAATATTTTTTTTCTGACTGTTTGGGGCATCTGGAAAAAACCTCGTCTAGAGAAGAAAAGGTGAGTGCTACCATCAGTCCTCTGTCATGCCAACAGTAAAGAATCCTGAGGCTACTCATGTGTGAGGTTGCTTCTCAGGCAAGGAAGTGCGCTCACTCACACTTTTGCTTAAGAACACAGCCATGAATAAAGAATGGTACAAAAACATCCTGCAGGAGTAACTTCCTCCAGTCATTCAAGAACAGTTTGGTGATGAACAATGCCTTTCCCAGCATAATGGAGCACCTTGCCATAAGGCAAAAGTGATAGCTACGTGGCTTGGGGAACAAAACACCAACATTTTGGGTCCATGGCTAGGAACTCCCCAGACCTTAAAGTGATTGTAAAGGCAGAAGTGTTTTTTTTTTTAAATCTTACTGTATTCTATACATTAAGAGAAGAGGCCTTCTGTGTGCAGCAGCCCCCCTAATACTTCCTCGAGGTCCATTTAGATCCAGCGATGTTGCAGCAGTGTCTCGGCTGCCTGGAACTCCTCTTCTCATTGGCTGAGACAGCAGTGCAGCGCCATTGGCTCCCACTGCTGTCAATCAAATTCAGTCAGCCAGGGAAGAGTGAAAAGGGGCAAGGCTGGGACACGGCTCTGTGTCTGAATGGATACAGGGAGCTGTGGCTCACCTCTGGTGCCCCCCCCCCCCCCCCCATAGCAAGCTTCTTGGCGCCCAGAAGTGGATTGACAGAATGTCAGAGTGAATTGCAGAGGTCTTGAAAAAAAAAAGGGTCAACACCCTTCACCCAACACCAATTAGTTGCCATCATTCCCATCAAAGGACTAAGCTCCAAGCCAAGGTGCGCATGTGGTGGGATCGGTAGGGATCCTTAAAGTCAGCAGGGCTGGTAAGGTGTGCACTGAGATCATCTAACGCTGACACAGGAGAGGAGATTAGGTACTATTCTGAGGAGTTTTTACTCAAATAATCAACAAAATATATGAAATTGTGAATCACATACCTCAAAACAATATATTGGATCTGACAGATAACTTGTTCAAAAAGAGTAACCAATATGAACAGATCTCCTGGATACGTCACACAATATCTGTAGATGAAATGAATAGACATATGGGCAGTATGCTGGGATTTAAGTCATTGCCATTGATCAGCAACAGGTATATTTATACAGTATAGTAGAAAAACATAAGATGCAACATGTTTATTTAAAAAGATTCATGGAGTAATCCAAGTATGAATGTATAATGCTAGCCTAATTGAATGCAAAAAAGTAATACAATTTGATGGTGCACAGTTCCCAACTAGAGGGAATATTGAGTAATATTGGGTAGTTCCCTCTTTTCCCACCAAAACAGCCTTGACCCGTTGAGGCATGGACTCCACTAGACCTCTGAAGGTATGCTGTGGTATCTGGTACCAGTTTGAGAACCTTTTAAGTCCAACAAATTGCAAGGTGGACTTCAATGGATTGGAATTGTTTTTCCAGCACACCCCTCAGTTCCTTAATTGGATTGAGATCTGGAGAATTTGGAGACCAGGTCAAAACGTCAAACTCGTTGTGTTCCTCAAACCATTTTTAAACCTTTTTTGCAGATTGACAGGGAGCATTATCCCACTGAAAGAGGCCACTGTCATCAGGGAATACAGTTTTCATGAAGGGAGATACTTGGTCCACAACAATATTTAGGTAGGTGGTACATGTCAGAGTGACATCCACATGAATGGCAGGAACAAGGTTTCCCAGGAGAGCATTGCCCAAAGCATCACACTGCCTCTGCCACCTTGCCTTTTTTCCATACTGCATTCTGGTGCCATCTCTTCCCTGCACGCACCCCTCCATCCACACGATTTATAAGAAAATGTGATTCATCAGACCAGGCCACCTTCTACCATTGCTGCATGGTCAAGTTCTGATGCTCACATGCCCATTGTATGCACTTTTGGCTGTGGACACGGGATCAACATGGACACCCTTACTAATCTGTGGTTACACAGCCTTATACACAACAAACTGTGATGAACATTTTATCTGCTTTTAACACATCAACTTCATGGACAACATGTTTATTTGCTGTTAAATATATCCCTTTGACTTTCAGATGCAATTGTAAGGCGGTAATCAATGTTATTCACATAACCTGTCAGTGGTCATAAAGTTATGGCAGATCAGTGTCATTTTTCTTCTTTGGGCTTCCTCTTCATACTGCCTCCCACATATACTGCCTGACTCCAGATAGGTGGGTGCCCCTTGTGATTCCTGGGACTTATGAAGTCACGCCTGAGTCTCCACTATGTGTGAGCGCCTGTTTAGATCTAAAATTTTAAGTGCAGCAATTTCCAGTGCCAAACACAAAGAAGAGAGGGACAAAAAGCCAAAGCATCCTCCTCCTACACAATGGTGATTGACAGACAGATAGTAGCTTTGGCTGTGTCCTTCTTGGGAATGGCTGCACATAAGATTGCAGTTTCGAATAGGAGCATTCACATAGCGTAGACTTCAGCAGAATCCCATAGGTAGTGGTAAGCACAGGGGGCATCCATATATCTGGAGTTGGGCAGGACAACGGTGGGGGCAGTATGAGGAGGAAGCTCAGAGGAGAAAAGTTATAATACCAGTATGTAAGATATGCTCTTAGCGGTTCATTTAGCATAAAATACAAAAGGTGTACAGTACTAAAACTTGAACATTTGACAAGTACCGCATGTTGTGTTTGCACTGTCCCAAAAACTGCTGACCTCCTAGGAATTTCACCCATTTTTAGGCCCTAGAGTTTACAGACAATGGTGTGAAAAATAAAATACAGTCAATTCACTGCACGGATGTTCTGTGGGTGAAACACCTAAACGTAGACAAAGGCAAGAAGAAAGAGGAGAATGGGTAGACTAATTCAAGCTGACAGGAAGTCCACAACAAATAACCAATGCACAAAGGCATCTCTGAGCGCCCATTGTGAAAAACCTTGAGGGCTTGTGCACAATAGATTTTCAGCGTAATTTCAAGTGCAACAAAAGACACAGACAAGAAAAAATATGTGTTTTCAAGAAGACCTGTTCACACCAAGGGACTTTGTTGCAGTGGATAAAGCCTCATATACACTACACGTTTTTTTTTGTTCAGAAAAAAACTGACAGTTCAGGTCGGAGCCGCTGTTCTCATTATGCAATGTAAGGCCCCTTTCACACTGAGGCGTATTTCAGGCACTACATCACTAAAAATAGCACCTGAAAAAAGCGTTGGCTTTCACACTGAAGCGGTGCGTTAGCAGGACGGTAAAAAAAGTCCTGCTAGCAGCATCTTTGGAGCGGTGAAGGAGCGGCGTATTTACCGCTCCTACCCATTGAAATCAATGGGGCAATGCGGCTATACCGCCAAAGCGTCGCTGCAGCAGTGCTTTGCAGGCAGTTTTAACCCTTTTTCGTCCGCTAGCGGCCCGAATATCACCGCTAAAAATACCGCCAACGCCCGCACCACCCCAGTGTGAAAGGGGCATTAGTACAGTGATCTCCTCCACTGTTCTATTGTTTGGACAGGGGGACGTCCCCCCAGAATAGTGTATTTCCTGCACTGAAGAGTTTTCAGAAATCGCCTAAAGGCAAACATAGTAGGAGATAGTCAACGATTGGGGCAGGGAGTTGCAGAGGCTCTGGAGAAGTCCTGGAGGCGAGCATGGGAGGAGGTGACAAGAAAGCAGGAGGTTCTGGGTGAGCGAAGTGGACAGTTTGGTTGATATTTTGAGTTGAGATTAGTAATGTAGCTGAGGGCAGCGTTGTGAATGGCTTTGTAAGTGGTTGTGATTCTAGAAAAATCTGTGGATGCTGCTAAAAAAAAGCACTGACCACAACTCATCTGATGTCACAATTTGCTGCCACCTACATATTATTACTCACAGCACATTCCCATGTCACATGAAGCAGCTACTCCTAACTAAAATGAAATACTAACATGATGCAAGCACTCTATGGATGCACAGAGTGGAAAATAAGACTCCATAATCAACTCGGCTACAATTATGGGTGACTGGCTGCCAAATCTTAATTTAGCAGATGCCAGTATGCACATTGTTTTAAAAAGGGCTAATTTATATACCATTAAAGTCCTTATATTGACGGATGGTAAAGGGCTGAAATTATGTTCAGGGGAGAAAGCCGAGATGTTTTCCCATGCCCGAGGAGCTGCAAGTGGCGCGTAAGTAAGCCTGCCATACAAGCGGATGAATGTACACATCCATTCACTTGTAAATGTTAATACTTATTATATTTACTCACACAAGAACATAAGAGACAAATTTCGAAAAGGGAAACATGCAATTAGAAAACACGTCATATGCATAGGTAAAACGCCAATGCGCAGAAGTATTAGCATTTACAAGAGCAGCCTGTACCTGCAGCTCTCCAGCTAAATGAAAATGGAAAGTAATGTGGCTAAGGCAATTTGTATTCCCCTAAATGGCACCATATCCATTTGCAGGTGGGCGGTCAGGTGGCGATACAGATAACCCACCTTTTATTACCACCTCCTGGCCACACATGTGAAAGCAGCCTTATAGCAAACCTATTCAGATAAAAACACGGAGGTTGACATTGCCTGCCTACCTCCCTCGCAAAACCTCGTGGCCAACGCATGCATCTGAAGATGCACTCACATCAACCTTGTAAAATTTAGTGAAAGTGTGAACGGACGACCAGGTCACCACCTTACACACCTGGAAAAAACGGAAGAGGCACCAATTGCCCTGGTAGAATGAGCCGTGACAGGAAAGGGGGGAGCCCGGCCACTTATGGCATAAGCCTGAACCACGATCTGTCTGATCCACCTAGAAATGGTGGCTGACGAGACCACCAGGCCCTTCTTCGGACCAGTCACCAATACAGACAGGGAGTCCGACCGCCGAAAAGGAGCCAAAAAGGAGACAGATACACCCGCAGAGTCAAAAGCTGATATCTGCCCCTTAATGGTGCTTAATGCAAGTTTCTGATCCACTCCTCGCTGTAAAAACAGCAGGATCCTGGAAACTGAATATGTATGCGAATGCCACCCCATCTCCTCACACATGGAGATGCAGGCCTTCCACGTACGATGATAAATCTTCCAAAAGAGAACTTCCGTGCCCTCAGCATAGTGGAGAATACCGAATCCGACAGTCCTCGGTCCCTTAGCACCTGGCTTTCAACAGCCATGCTGCTAAAACCAGCGACAGTAAAGCAGGATGAAGTATTGGACCTTGCAACAGAAGGTCCTCCTGCATCGGCAGCCGCCAAGGAACATCCGCCACCAGTCCGACTATATCAGCGTACCAAGGACGACTAGGCCAATCTGGTGAAATCAGAATCACCAGAATCCCCTTGGCTTCCACTCTGCGTAGCAGGATGGGGTAGAAGTCTGAACAGGGGGAAGGCATAAATCAGCCGATAAGGCCACCATGGAGCCACTAACGTGTCTGACGCATCTACCCAGGGGTCTCTTGACCTGGCCAAAAATCTCTGTACCTTCTGAGTGAGCCAAGAGAGCCACATCTGGCGTGCCCCACCTTAGGCAAATGAGCCAAAATACTTCCGGATGCAGCGACCCTTCCGCCTGGTCCAGCAGCTGCCGACTGAGGTAGTCCGCCTGCCAGTTTTCTACGCCCGGAATGTATATGGCTGACAGAGCGGACACGTGCTGCTCGGCCTACTGCAGGATTTGAGCGACCTCCAGCGCTGCAGCCGAGCTCCTTGTCCCTCCTTGATGGTTGAAATACGCCACCGCTGTGGTGTTGTCCGACTGGATCCTGACCGGATGCCCCTGTAACCTCTGTGACCATGTGGAGAGGCACCGCCTGATAGCCCAAAGATCCAGCACATTGATCAGCAAGCAGGATTCTTCCTGTGTCCAGTGAACCTGGGCCGACTGTATGCCCCAAACTCCCCCTCAGCCGGTCAGGCTGGCGTCCGTTGGGATCACCGTCCAATGAAGAGGAAGGAACGACTTCCCAGACCGAAGGGCCAGAGACCTCAGCCACCAGAGAAGGGAATCCCTGACTAGCTGGGTCACCCCAATTTGAAAATACAGGGATGTCGGAGATTTGTCCCATTTGGACAGGATCTCTTTCTGCAAGACTCGAGTGTGGAATTGAGCATACGGTACCGCCTCAAAAGTGGCTACCATGAAACACAGAACTCGCATGCAAAAACGCAGCGACGACCACCTGCGGGACATCAATAACTTCTCTGCAGCTTGTCTGTAGGGAGAAAGACTGTCACCTCCGAGGAGTCGAGTCAAGCCCAGGTACTCCAGGCGTTGAGTCGGCACCAACGCCGACTTCTGGAGGTTCAACACCCAACCAAACTCCTGGAGAGTCTGTATGGTGATCGCCACATCCTCCCTTAATTCTGAGGCAGAAGCTGCTCTCAGGAGGAGGTCATCCAGGTAACCCACGATTGCGATCCCTCATTGTCTTAGCAATGCCAGAATTGGGGCTAACATCTTGGTGAAGACCTTTGGTGCCGTTGCTAGGCCAAAAGGGAGAGCTGATGCCTGACGCACATCGGGACATGCAAGTATGCATCCTTGATGTCCAAGGACACCAAGAATTCCCCCTGATGGAGTGCAGCAACCACGGAAAGAACCAATTCCATCTCGAACCTTTGCACTTTCACCAAGCAGTTGAGGGCCTTGAGATCAAGGACCAGACAGACCCCTTCCTTTTTTGGGACTACAAACAGATTGGAGTAGAATCCCTGAAACCTTTCCGGCGTCAGTACAGGTACTATCACCCCGCGCAGCAGCAGGTCCTGTACTGCCCCAAACAGGGCCTCCCAACAAACCAGAAGAAGACGAAGGGAAAAAAAAAAATCTGTTTGGCGGACAAGAAAGAAACCTATCTTGTAGCCTGATGAAACCAGTTTGCAGACCCACTGGTTGGAAAGTAGGGAGGTCCACCATACTGCAAGCTCCAGAAGTCGGGCAGGGGCAAAACTTCATGCAGCAACAGATTTTCTCGCAGGCTTGTCGCTCACCTGCTGACAGGGGCGGACAAAAAATCCGCTTCGGATGGAAAAGGAGGGCCCCTGCCTACGGCATGGTTCCTTAACCTTTCTGGACTGTGGGAGCAAAGTACTCTTTCCCCCAGTAACATTCTTAATAATGTCATCCAGCAAGGCTCCAAATAGCCTCTCACCTTGCAAAGGCAAATCTGCCAACGCTTTCTTAGAAGCTTGACCAGCATTTAAGCCAAATCAGGCAATGTAGCACCACAGCTCATACTGAGGCTCTAGAAAGCAAAAGGGGCCGTATCCAGGGTCGCATCACAAACATACTTCAGGCCATGCACCAACTGGTCTACCAGTTCAACGCAGACCAGGGAAACCTGTTCCTTCTCCAACTTACAGTGCAACAACTTAGCCCACTCAGTAAGCGTTTGTGACACCAAGGCCGTGGCTAACACTGGCCGCAATGCTGACCCCACCACCGTAAACATGGACCTTGCAACCGCCTCAGCTCTTCTGTCAGCAGGGTCCTTGAAAGCAGGAGACCCTTCCACCAGAATCGTGGTTACCTTATTTAACCTGGATACCGGGGGATCAACAACTGGAGGAGATGTCCATTTTTTCAGGAAACTCTCCTCAAAGGGGTAACGCACCGCCATCCATCCCCACTCCTTGTAAACAAACTTATCAAAATAAGTTAAATACAGAAACACCTTAGCAGTGCGGGCCAGGTTATGGGACCCAAAAGGGGCCAACACCTCTGCAGATGCCCCCGCCATATCCTTTATCCCGCACTGCTGTGATAAGCGCTCCTACTAACGATTTTTCCTGCGCTGACCCAGATACAGAGTTATCCTCACTGTCCGAATGTTCCTGGTCTGCATCTTCTGAAACGTCAGAACAGGGGCCACCTATCACAGCAGGACCAGAGTCTGAGTCAGAGCTAACCCCAGAAGACAGTGGGGGAAGGGGCATTTTTTTTACCCCCCTTGCGCCCGCACGCTGCTTCCACCCTGGCAACAAAGGACTCCAGGACCGCCAACAGAGCGTCCATAGGCACTGCAGGTGCAGGGGAACTGGTTTCAATAACATGGAAATCTGGGGAAGAAGCACCAGCTTCTGATGCCATGCTGACCCACTCACGCCTGTCACCACTAGGGACCTAAGGCAAGCCACAAAAAATGCCCACCCTCCTAGCTGCGACAGACTGAGGGGCCCCCTGCAGGACTCACCACCCTGACCCAGGTACTGTGCTGCCGCCATTCGCTCTCCCCTGTGCCAGCCACGAGGTGTTCTGTGTCAGTTTTGCACTGTTCCAGGCTGAACCAGCCACCCAGAGCTAGAGTAAAACAAGCCTGAGGCTACTAGAAAATGGCCGCCAGCCACCTCAGCAAGAAACATCTAAGAGCGCCGGGAAAATGGCTACGGTTAAGAAACTGGCTGCGGCTACAAGAAAATGGCCTGCGGTTCCCATGGCGGCCAGTCCCCACATGGCAACCCACAGACACTCCAAAAACGGACTAAAAACAGGGTGAAAATAAACGGGCCACCAACCGCCCAGCCCCCAGAGGACCCCCAGCCAGGTACGTGCACCACACCCCCCTATGCCCAGTCACACAGTGGCCCATCAGCATTGGGAGGAGGAAAAAGGGACAGAGAAGAGAGGGAGATAAAAGAGACGCCCTAGTCGACCTCCCAGGGAATGTCCAGCTGCTCCATCCTGCCGAGACAGGTGGGACCATACTTACCCCTCCTGCAGGGACTGTGGGACATGTTCCACGGACAGACCCATCACCCGAGCAGTACGGGGTGGCTATCGGCCAAGGCACGGACACGGACAGCAGTAGCCCGTCATATGTGTGCCCTGGAGCATATAGCTCACCGGCCGCCCCTGGATCAGACGGGGCATGTCGTGGCCGACCTTAGCGCAAAGCTAAGGTCTGCACACACTCGATGACCAGGCTGAAGAGACTACCAGGATCTTTATTATCCAGCCTGTCACCCAGCCCAGCTGTTGATTGTAGATCAAAGGAATCAAAAAGGAAAAAAGAAAAAATTCCAAGGACCATTGGTCCCCACAGGGAGCCAGGTCCTACTCCTATACTAGGCAGAAAACAAAATGAGCTGCTGGAAGCAGAGTGAGGGGTTATAGCAAGTAGGGCTGCCCCTTGGGCGGTACTGTGCAGTTTTGCTGTTTTTACATGTTCTGCCTAGCCTCCTGAAGGTGGCGATATAACCCTAAGGTCAAGATTAAAGGTGCTGTGTCCATCAATGAACGAAAGAGAAAGAGGAAACACAATAGCTCTACAGGAGGGGACAGGACGAGCGCCATTTCATTACATATAGGATATCTCCCGTTTACTCGGCGATGCTCTGTGATTCGTTGGGGCCACAAAAGATTATATATAATCTCCAAATAACACGCCCAAGCTCATCTCTTCACCACACACAGCCACAAAGGCAAGAGAATTATTGTTGGGCAGTGTATTAGTGCTCGGACAAACACACTTAGACCGAATTTTAGTGGTTCAGAATGTCAAGAAAGTCAGACAAAATGGTCGGCCCTCACGCATGTTCATTTCATAAAATCTGGCCCTCTTTGAGAAAGGTTTGGACACCTCTTGCTTAGGCATTCTTTATGCAGCGCCACAATTCTTTTTTTCAGATCCAGAGAGTTCTTTGCCATTAGGTGCCATGTTGAAGTTCCAGCGACCAGTATGAGAGAGTGAGAGTGATAACACCAAATTTAACACACCTGCTCCCCATTCACACCTGAGACCTTGCAACACCGAGTTACAAGACCCCGGGGAGGGAAAATGGCTAATTGGGCCCACTTTGGACATTTTTACTTAGGGGTGTACTCACTTATGTTGCCAGCAGTTTAGACATTAATGGCCATGTGTCAAGTTTTTTTTGGAGGGGACAATAAATTTACACTGTTATACAAGCTGTACACTCACTACTTTACATTGTAACAAAGTGTAATTTCTTCAGTGTTGTCACATGAAAAGATATAATAAAATATTTACAAAAATGTGAAGGGTGTACTCACTTTTGTGAGATACTGTATGTGATAGAGGTAGATTTTCATATGCATACTCAAAAAACACACAAACTAAATATGCTTTATTAAAATGCTGAAAATAAAACATTTTTTTTTGCTTGATGTACAGAGGTACTTTTATAAGATTATATTTACATTTTTTTTCTAACTGTTTTGTATATGTTAAAATACATAATACTAGGGATATCCTCCATTTATGTGTTGGTGAGTGAACACATTTAGTTAGTCTTCTCTCTGAATTTTTTTTTTTTTTTTAAAACACACACACAACATTCAGATTTGTGATGGTTATGTATTTTTCATTTGTTCTAGTTAATTGTTTCGATAGAGTAATTTCATGTACAGTGCCTTGCAAAAGTATTCACTCCCCCTTGGCTTTTTACCTATTTTGTTATATAACATCCTTTAGTTGGTTGTTTTTTTTTTAATCTGAATTATACAGTATGTGATGGTTCAGAACACAATAGTCTAAGTTGGGGAAGTAAAATTAGAAAAATATATACATAAAACTATTTTTCAGATATTAAAAACTGATAATTGGCATGTGCGTATGTATTCACCCGCTTTGTTATGAAGCCCATAAAAAGCTCTGGTGCAACCACTTACCTTCAGAAGTCACATAATTAGTGAAATGATGTCCACCTGTGTGCAATCTAAGTGGCACCTGATCTGTCATTACATGCACACACACACACACACACACACACACACACACACACACACACACACACACACACACACCTTTTTGAAAGGCCCCAGAGGATGCAACACCTAAGTAAGAGTTACCACTAACCAAACACTGCCATGAAGACCAAGGAACAATGTTGTTGAGAAGTACAAGTCAGGGTTAGGTTATAAAAAAAATAAAAATAAAAAAAAATATATATATCTTTGATGATCCCTACAAAAGCTCCTGAAGAAGCGGTGAATACCCGCAAAACATGTTGAGCATGACAATGTAAAGGGTGAACTGATATTGCCATTCCTTTCAGCTTTACCCCTCTCCTTTTGGATTGAACAAATATATAATTTTAGAAATATAGATTTTAATATGTCCATGTTAAATTAATATATGAAATAAAAAAGTGTTTTATATAATTGTGTATCTTTATCATTATGGTACCATTAAAGTCAAACAGCCTCAACCACCAAATTTTCCATATTGATAGGATGTAGGAACCCCCTCTTTTATCATCATCTAAATTTTCTGGCACTCCCACACAACTATGTAGTCTTCTCTACATCTGTACAAAGTCCAGAATCTATAAAGCTTGTATGAGCAGTCAGAAGAGAGCTGAAGTTACACTCTGCAGAGCTCAGCAAGGAGAGCCCTGAGAGCCGATTTGAGGGGAAGGGACTCACACTGCACACAGGAAAAGAGCTGAGGTTGTCATAGACTGTGCGCTGGAGCTCCCTCTGTCACCTTTTTCCTTTTGATGTTAGGAAAACTTGTCAAGAAGTGACTGATGCCGCGTACACACGGGCGGACTGTATGGCGTACTTAGTCCGTCGAAACACATTTCAGCGGACAGTCTGCTCGTGTGTGGGCTTCAGCTGACTTTTTCAGCGTGCAGTCTGGCGTACTAAGTATTTCGGATTTTTCGAAATTCTGTCCGTCGTACTTTGGTTTCAGCGGACAATCCGCTCGTCAGTATGCTAGTTCGACGGACTAAGAATGGCGCATGCCCAGAAAGGATTTACACGGCGGAAGGGTGCTTTGCTGTGTATTGGACTTCCTATTTCTAGTCCCGTCGTACGTGCTGTACACGTCATCGAGCAAGCTTTCGTCGGACTGTTTGGGTATCCGTGTGTGGTCAAGTCCGTTCAGTGGAAAGTATGACGGACTGTCCGTCGGATTGTATGACGGACTAAGTACGCCATACAGTCCGCTCGTGTGTACGCGGCATTATGCAGATTACCGAGGAACAAAGCAGCAGACACAATTGCCACTTAGTGCTCCTAATTAAGACAAGTATACACGATAGAGGCTTTGTTCATATTTTATGTCTGAGATGTACAACCACTTTAAAAAAGTGTTACTAAACGCAGTTACCTTCCCCCCTCTTTCTAGGTAGGGCACACACCATCAGCCACTAATGTGATTAAACTTGTTTCTAAAAAATCTAGTTGCTTTCTTTTTTTTTTTTGGTCACGTGATTGCTCTTCCTACTTTAAATTTAGAATGACCTGAGAGTAGATGGAGGAGCAGAGCCACAGGAAGTCATATGTCCTGTGATTGTGTGTGTGTGTGTCGCTTTAGTTATCACATTCCCTCCCAGGCCGTTCAGAGGAGAGTATGCTGCCAATCAAGCCTAGGGGGTAGATTATATCCCTAACTACCACTGCACTCTGCTCTGAATGGCCTGTAATACCTAAATGGTAGCTCTGCCCCCTGTAAGAGCTCCACTTTCAACCAGGCGAGACGAGAACAGCGACCACATGACCCCTAGTAAGTAAGCATAGCAATTACACATCTTGCTTGCTTAGCCAAAAGGGGAGCATGCGCACTTTGGTAGCAACGATCTACAAGCTCATATATATGTGTGTGTATTTATATATTATATACACATACACACACACACTTTTTAGTTTTAGAATGTTCAGGGCTGGCTTAGCCCTTCCTTCTCTGGGCTGGCTGCTCAGCTTCGGCTAATTGCCAGCTCTCATCTCTCTTCAGTTACCTAGCTGTTCCTGATCCAGCTCGTCTGACCTGCCTACTTAAAGCTGTCCAGCTCACTTTATCTCTGCCTTGGTCACATCACAAGAAACCATCTCCTGCGTTCCTGTTTAAAGACTGGCTTGCCGACATTCCTTCTGGCTCCTTATCCTGCTTGCTGTTCCTAAACTTGGATCCCTGACTTCTGGCCTGGCCGATTACCTGATCTGGTTATTGAACTCTGGCCTGCCGACTACTCGATCCGGTTACGCTTTAACTTTTTATTAATAAACAAGCGTGATTTAATTGTACTTCTGTCTCGGTCTGGTTCATGGTTTCTGACAAGAATCACTTTAAAAGGCCGTGTTAAAGAGGAAGTAAACCCTGCTGGGTTTTACTTCATCTTTTGCTCCCCGCAAGGCCTGCAAATTAAAAGCATAAGGGGGCTAGTATGCATCACATACTAGCCCATTATATGACACATACCTGCAAACGAAGCCCGCATTGTCCGGGGCCTTGGACTCTGGCTCTGTAACTGGCCGAAGTCGAGTGACGTCACTCCCGCGCATGCGTGCCGGAGCTGTCAGTCATGGCACACGTTGGGGGAAGAAACGGCCAGTTCTTCACAGCACATGCGCCGATGATGACATCGGTGCACTACAAGTGAAATATCTCCTAAATCGGAGCACGTTTAGGAGATATTTCCACTACCTATTGGTAAGCCTTTTCTAGGCTTAGCTATAGATAAAAGACAAACAAAAAGGGTTTACAACCACTTTAAGACTCTGTCCTGGTACAGAAAGTGTACATATTACCCTTCCGGAAAAAGTGTTGCTAAGGATTTCTGAAAATAAATCAAGCTTTGCATTTCATAATAGATTTTTTTTTTAATACTGGTCTAAGCATTTGGTACAGTTTATAAATGGAACAGTATAGCAGTAATAATGTTACAGTATAGCAGTAATAATGGGTTTTACACAAATACAAAATGTTTAATAAAGGATTGATATATGCATAAGAACAGTAAGAATAGTACATCTCCGCTGCAATCTTTTGTACAAATAAAGCTCTATGGTGACACATGAATAACACCCAATGTGACAAGTTTCTTCATTCATCACAAGAGTGCGACTGTTTAAACAATAGGAGTAAAGTAAAAGGTCGAAGTCTGTTAAGAAAAGAGAAAAAAAATATATGTGACAAATGTACACACACATGTCAGTATAATAAGACTAATTTGGCCCCAAGATCAAATATAGGCATGGCTTATCTTTCAATGTCTTCTAAAGTATCCAAGGAGCTTAAAATACTGGGGATACTCTAGTATGCACATTTTAACACTTCCCATTGCTGTAAAAAGCTTTCCCACTCCCACCTGCCTCTTGAATTTTTATAATGACAGATCACTAATGATTGGCGTTCTTACTGGTCAATAGAAGGACCTGGGAGGGAAGAGCTGCTCGAAACATTTCAAGAAGTTTACAATTTGTGTATTATCTGCCTTGGACTTCAAGCTACTACAATGTTCAAGAAGACATAAAAACATGACTAGATAAAAACTGTTTTAGTAAAATAATAGGAGACGCAGGTGCCAAGGACAAGCAACGGCAAGAGAAATGAAGAGTATGACACGTCCCCTTCTCCCTCTGCATTTCTTTTGCTACATGTACTCCTTCCCATAGAGGACAGAGCTGTAAAATAAAATTCTAATGATAGATAGTCTATAAGTCCAACATCGCACATAATGTGACCTTTCAGAAACCTGCCCAATCCTGTTTCCCAAGATATCATAACTACCCAAATGCATGTATTAGTTGTGTTACAGGTATTTTAAATGCTCACAGAAAAGTACTGAATTAAATGCAGTTTAAAACATATAGGCAGTGATTCAATATAGCACTTTTCTTGTGTTATGAAATCAGAAAGTTCTGCAACAAAACCATGAAAGTTGTATATGTGTGATAGTTTTACATGCTGTCTCTATGACTGCCTCAAATAATAAATACTACCATATCACTGGATATCCATATCAGGCCAATAAGACATATTCCCATATTGGAGTTCATTGTGTCACTTCTGTGTTTCAGTCAAAAGTCTTTCTGGAACAAAATTTGGTCATGATTCATATGCATCCGACCGTTCTATGAAACTGTCGCAAGTTGCACCATTTATTACATGATAGTGAGACCAATTGCCAAGACCCCTTTCACACCACACTGCCCATAGCGTCGGCGGTAAAATGCCGCAATTTTTAGTGGCGTTTTACCACCGGATTTGCGGCGCTTTTCGGCCGCTAGCGGGACGCTTTTACCCCCGCTAGTGGCCGAGAAAGGGTTAAAACCGCCAGCAATACAATGCAATAGCGGTGTTTTGCCGGCGGTATTACAGCGCTGCCCCATTGATTTCAATGGGGAGCAGTAGTGGAGGAGCGGTAAACACACCACTCCTTCACCGCTCCAAAGAAGCAAGAAGCTGCTGGCAGGACTTTTCCCTGACAATGGTGCAGCTTTTTTAGGGAGGATTGCAGGCGCTATTTCTAACGCTATAGCGCCTGCAAAACGCCCTGGTGTGAAAGGGGTCTAATGGAGCGTCTACTACACTCTCTGAATTCCAGGGAAAGAATCACCTAGACTTTGATATGGGAATAGGATATTTGTTTCCCCAAATCTTACCATGTACTATCAGATCTCTTATGTTTAGTGACAATACTGTCCGTCTCTTGGATATTTGCTTGGTGTGGTCGTTCTTTATACTGCATTGAAATTAAAGACAATAGATTATAGACAAAGCAATAAATCATCATTTCCCTACCCTCTGTTTAAACCATTCAAGATATACAACAATTGTCCTGTACTGTATATACATGGTGTTCCATAATTTTCTATGCAAATGCAACAAGTTGAAAAAGTATATTTTATTTGTGATGGGATGACTAAGAAAAAAAAAAAAAAACACACCACACCACACCTGCACTGTCCACCAAGAACAATATTCACATCCACCCAAACAAGATGTTTTACTTTTCTTTTTTTTTTTTTATAGTGTGTTGTTTCAACACACATACTGTACAATTTTTAATCCCTTTTTATTGATTTTTATTTATTTTTGCCTTGCTTTTGGTAGTAGACTTCTTTTTTGTTCACGGTTTATAAATGCAATACATTTTTTTCTCTTTTTAAATTGAGGGTGTACAAAGTTACACACCATTAAAGTTTCCACGCAGCAGTGACCTGTGGTGCCATCAGATGAGCTGGGAAAACTGCAGCATGTCTGCATTTTTTGCACACCACACATCACTGCTGTGTTGTAGAAACCGATCGCATAGAAAACAATTGTTTTCTATTTGCCCCAGTGGTGACCTGCATTTTTTTGTGCGGAAAAACGCAGATCACCACGTATAGCGTGAAAGAGCCCTCATGGAAAGGCTTTACGGAAAGGAAGAAGTACGACCTACATAAGAAAAAAGGATTTATACTATTCACTATCCTGTTACTGACATGTACAAAAGCAGATCTTGTTGTTTTCATTAATTCTACAAGATTGCCTCAGAATTTTAAATTATTTTTTTCTGAAAATTACCCCACATGAGTACATCATTTATTGCCAGCCCACCTTATACAGCCCAAAAGTGTGGTGTACATTTTGTTTTTTAGTCAGTTTGTCCATAGCAGGTGTCAAACTTAATTCTGAGGGGCCCTCGTGGGTGCAGAAAGCTAGAAAACAGCAAAAAAAAAAAAAAAAAAAAAAAAAAGGAGAGAGACTTCAACATATAGTACAGGGGGTAAAATAAGTAATTTGGGTTTCAATGTCTATATCCAGAAAAAGTGAATGCTACAGAAAAAAAATTTGTTAGCCATTTTTGACTTACCAGCTGGCTGGAGGCACAGTGTGGGGTAGAAAGCAGACTGCCAAGCTCAATATCTGCAACAAGCTGTCGAGACTCCACTAACAAACGCTGCAGTTTCAATGTTGGGGAGCACATATTTTGCTATGAAGGAACAATAACAAAATCAGTAATATTCTTTACCATAAAGCAATGCTTATAGCTGAACCCTAGGTATGGTTCTTATTGCCCATATTTACATTGGTCCAACTTCCATACCTGTGGGACCTCCTTGGAAGCAGAAAATCACTGTAGTGGTTGCCGCTACTACAGTGATCACCACTGAATGCCAAGTGGCTGCTCTTCTGCATACTGAACATAGAGGGGTTGCTTACTCAGCATGGGAACCATTCACAAAACTTCTTGTATTTTTTTCAATGAAGGTGAAGAGGTAGGGTGACTAAATCATGCTCACTACCTCATCCAATCAGAGAACAATATGTAAGGCTGGCCGCAGGGCTATTTAAATCTCCTCCTCTGTCAGGGCCAGTGTCGTTAGGTTTTCTGGGTTCCCACCCACCCGTTCCCCAGTTTCATACATTCTCATAGTATTTTGTTCTTATTCTTACATTCAGGGTATGCCCTCTTCTCAGGCATACTGACCAGCTAGGCCAAGGCACACCTCAGGCCTTGGTTCTCAGGAGTATCGCATTTCCCGCTTGAAGACTCTGACTACAACTTGTATTCATTAAAAAAAATACAAGGTGTTCTGTGAATGATGGCTGGACTGAGTGACCTCCTGGACATGGTGTGAGAGCAGTAGAAAAAAGAAGGAAGAACACAGGAAGGGTGAAAGAAGCTAGAACTCTAACCAAGTTTTCCTAAATGCTTTATCTTGGTGATAAAAGAATACTGTAAGGTGTTCCTTTTGCACGGTCTCACTGACTCTGTGGGGGGGGGGGGGGGGGGGTGTTATTGTTTCCAGAAGGCTAGAATGCAAGCCTGTGCAGCATTCAGTAAATGGATCAATAATGAACTGATATATTTATTTCTTAGTGGAGAGAGAGAGAGAGAGTGACCATGCAGTAGAAAGGTTACTGGGCTCTCACTCAATAAGTTTATGACACCAAAAATGTTTTCCAAAAATTGCGCAAAACAGAGCATTCCCAAAATGTAAGTAGGAGTGTGCATTTCCAACACACAGGAGGGCAATGTGGGTACATTGTGTGGAAGGGATCTCAGTTTCCTCAGTGTTTTGTAAAGTCCACTGTGGGACCTGGAGCTCAGGGATTTCTGAGAGATCCTGGTGGGATGGAATCCCTAGTCCTGGGTTCCGATTTTGAAAAAATTCAGTATACTGATTGGTCAGATGTGTGCTGGGTTTTTAGTAGTTACCCGACCATGGTTCTGGGCTCCACCCCGGCAGATAGGAAGTCTGAGTACCAGGAGTCAGGAGGGCTCCAGTGCAGCAAGAGGTTGCTAGCTATATGAACCAACCGAGGTGGTTGGTGAAACATTCTGCATGAGACAGACAAGGGCCTGGAGTGTAAGGCCAGAGCAGCAGTGCTGTAAGTGAGAGCCAACTAGGCTAAAAGTCAATTTGTTGATGTAAAAAGGAATGCTGAAAACCCCTGCGAGGGAAACCTGTTTGTTTGCTGAAATTTCTTCTAATAAAGCCCTTAAAAAGAAGAAGAACCAGCGATTGGTGGTGTTCTTAAAGCTCTACATTTGACACTAGTCCTTCACAAATGATATATATTATATATATATATATATATATATATATATATATATATTTTTTTTTTTATTATTGTTTTTTTTTAATCTTGAATGGTCGAGTAGCCTACTTTTCAGTTTGACTGGTTTAGCTGCAAGTTACCCCTTTAGCTGCAGTTACAAGTGGGCCCCTGTATTGCTCAACATCAGCTGCAGGAGTTAAAGTGTATTTTTTTTTTTTTATTTGAAAAAGAAGAAAAAAGTGGCCTAATAGTCAGGTAAAAATGAAGAAGAAGATGAAGATGAAGAAGATGAAGATGAAGATGAAGAAGATGAAGATGAAGATGAAGATGAAGATGAAGATGAAGATGAAGATGAAGAAGAAGAAGAAGAAGAAGAAGAAGATGAAGAAGAAGAAGAAGAAGAAGAAGAAGATGAAGATGAAGATGAAGAAGATGAAGATGAAGAAGAAGAAGAAGATGAAGAAGATGAAGAAGATGAAGAAGATGAAGAAGATGAAGATGAAGATGAAGATGAAGAAGAAGATGAAGAAGGTGTCCATTTGATTCAACTAATAGAAAAAAGATAAAATAGAAATCACAGTCAATCCAGAGGAAGGCAAAAAACCTTATCCTAGCCTATGTTTAATATTTCTTGAACAAAAATAAATGTAGTTGGTCTGTCTGCAGGATACAGCACTCTCTTATGCTGCAGTTCCATTTATTTAAAGAAAAAAAAAATCTTTCCATTGTAAATGTCCTTTACTCGTCAGAACTATGAAACTATCAGTTTATTTATGGGTTATTATAAACTATTTCTATGGTCTTCATTCCTCTTTAATCTGAAAAGTACCTATGAAACTTTAGTTAACGATTGTAGAAAACATACCTGCATACACACATTAGGTCCCTATCTGGAATAATTCAGTGGTTTGATTTTGCATGATCATATCATGAATTTGGCAACCAAGTAAACAAAGGAGGTAAATTATTAACAATAAACTACATGACGGACAATATAGTAAAGTAGACCATGACACACAGATAGTTATCTGCTAGCAATGTGCCATTCGTAATGTTCCGCAAGCTGCGAGTCCTCATTTGTTTATAGCACACAAATTACAGGGCATTACAAGGATAAACAAGGTCAAGGCAACTTGCCGTATGCATAAAAGTGCAGTGCCATCAACAGATGGCTGGGAAGCACGTGCAACCACATAAACACCACGGAGACATTATAGGAAAGCTCGCCATCAGGATTCTTTATGGGTACAAAGTCTGCCACTTTGCATAATCTAGTTTATACATACTAGTACTACGGAATCTAAACTAGTCGTTTAATCTTTTTTATTTCTAATAAAACCTGTATTTTATTGCATCACTTTAGTAGCTCCACTTCCTGAGACACTTCACTATCAATGCCAAATAGAAGCTAGTGTCCTTTTAGCAATTGAGTGCTATGGATCCTACTGAAGTCTCCTACATTACTATGGTGTCCTGTAGTGATGTAGGGGCTGGCTGGAGGAACCACAGTACATGGTTGGTGATCCCCGAAGTGTCAGATTTAAAAGGATTCTTCCAGCAGTGACTTCTCTATAATATGGCAGCAATTGGCCATGTGGGAAACAGGAGAGGCCAGTAATAAATATTTTCTTTGCAGGGAGCACATTGTTGGCTATTCTTATTTTAGCGTCAGAGTCACGCTAATGCCACGTACACATGATCGAACTGTCCGGCGTACTTAGTCTGGCAAACAATCCGGTGGATAGTCCGGCGGACTTTCTACCGAACGGACTTGGCCACCCACGGACACACGGAAAGTCCGGCGATTGCTAGCGCGATGACGTACAGCACGTACGACGGAACAAGAAAAAGTAAGTTCAATAGCCAGTAGCCAATAGCTTTCTTTTTGAACTTGATTCTGAGCATGCATCATTCTTAGTCCGCCGGACTAGCATACTCACGAACGTATTGTCCGCTGAAACCCAAGTCCGGCGGAAAGATTGGGCTGCAAAACTACTTTCTAAGTCCGCCGGACTTTACACTGAAAAAGTCTGCTGAAGCCCACACACGATCGGACTGTTTGGTGAAATGCGGTCCGGCGGACTAAGTACACTGGACAATTTGATCGTGTGTACGCGGCATAAGGACGGAAAACCCTGGCATAATCTTTAACAGGCTTTTACCAACAAAACAGATAAAAATAAAAAATAAAGTGATTTTTAGAGAAAATAACCAATTGCATACAAATAACACATGCAAGTAGGAAAATGCTGCATACTTCAATCATTTGTGATATACAGAATCTATATTTATGTCGTTAAATCGGGCACTATCAGTAGCAACTTCCTGACTTCTAATCTATCAACTCTGACTGCTGAAGAAAATCTGATAGTCTTTTCTTTGGCTTTAGTATCCACTCATTAAAAAAGGGACTTTTTTTTACATTTATTAGATATACATGTCAAACTGATCACCTAAATGTAAAATAATCTCATCAAAGTGTATCAAAAAAGGTTGAAATCAGCTATATTCCATTATAGGATCAAACATTGATTAGTAGAGTATTGCTTTCACGGCTGTTACCTAGTTTGTTAAAATTACAAAATACAGTTGTCCATGTGGCTATTGGTGCTGGAGAGTGACCACTAAAATATTATAAAAAAAAAAAAAAAGGAGGATGGTATTCAGGGACTTGTTTGTGGCTTTCCCCATACACAGGGTAGGTTTAAGTCCAAAGGATGACTTGTGGGATGTATTTTTGACATATCTTCCTCTGAAGCCCCTCTGAAGCCCCATACACACTATGATTTTCACATCAGATTTTCTGCCGATTTACCAAAAACCACATGAGGTCAAACCTTAGGAGTTTCAATTTGTATGCAATCAGGCAGGCCCTTGCAGTACATGGTTTTGGTCTCAAGACAAAAATCAGCAGAAAATCTGATAGTGTGTATAAGGCTTAAGTCTGATGAAGCAAATTTGGAATCTGGAAAATGCGCTGAGAGTGAATTATCCCTATCCCACTGTGCATGAATTGGCGCCAAATAGCAGGCAGTATTAGGCTGCAGCTGTGCACACAAGCTCTGCACCCCTAAGCCTCATGTACACGGATGCTGGTAAACGGACATTTAGGAGCAGTTGCTCCTGAACTCTCCTCTGTGTTATCTTATCAGTACATGTACACAGGGTCATTCATTTATAGTCGTTTCTAGACAGTTTAGAGGCTTTTTTTTGGAAAGCAAAAAAATGGGTTCAGAAGCTGAGTTTAGAGGCATTTCAAGCACTAAACACTTCTTAAACACGGCTAAACCTGGTAACTCACAGCTGAGTTTCATTTACAGATGTTTAATTTTTGGCTATTTAAAAAAAATAATTTTTTTCTTTAAAACGCTTCTAAAATACAAACGCGGCAGAACGGACGCTTTAAATGTGGGTTACTATCTGTCACGTTAAATCGTTCAGGAGAGGTTGGAAAAACGTCCCATGTACATGAAGCCTAATGCCGCGTACACACGGATGGACTGTATGGCGTACTTAGTCCGTCGAAACACATTTCAGCGGACAGTCCGCTCGTGTGTGGGCTTCAGCGGACTTTTTCAGCGTGCAGTCTGGCGTACTAAGAATTTCGGATTTTTCGAAATTCTGTCCGTCGTACTTTGGTGGTACTTTGGTTTCAGCGGACAATCCGCTCGTCAGTATGCTAGCTCGACGGACTAAGAATGGCGCATGCCCAGAAAGGATTTACACGGCGGAAGGGTGCTTTGCTGTGTATTGGACTTCCTATTTCTAGTCCCGTTGTACGTGCTGTACACGTCATCGCGCAAGCTTTCGACGGACTGTTTGTGCATCCGTGTGTGGTCAAGTCCGTTCAGTGGAAAGTACGACGGACTGTCTGTCGGATTGTATGACGAACTAAGTATGCCATACAGTCCGCTCGTGTGTACGCGGCATAAGGCTGGGTTCACACGGATGCAAATTGGATGCGGGTTTCTCAGCATCCAATTCGCATGACAGGAGATTGTGACAGGAGAGTGTGCCTGGCTCTCATTGGAGCCGATTCACATATCTCCGGGACGATCGCGGAGCAGACTGCAGAAGGGTCCTATGCATCTTTGGCTCCGTTTCAGGTCCAAATTCAGGCAAAATTGCAGGCCCGAGTCATTCCTGAAAAAGGGAACAGGGACACACCGGACCCCTGCTGCAAGCCGCGGCCAAAGACAGCGTGAACCCAGTCTAAGGTGTTCTTACACCTGTCCTGATGAAGTGGCCGCTTTGATACCACAAAATACGTTGATGATATATTGTACTGTCTGACCAATAAACACCTACCTCCTGAAGAGAGAAAAAAAAAAAAGTACTTTTAATTAACCTGGCCATACAAGTAGCAATTTCAACCAGTTTTTTATTGCGAATATGACTGAAATTGATTAAAAAGAACCCACCATTACCAAAATACCTACCCTGGGTCTAATGCATGATGTCTAGAGTCTAGTGAGACCCAACAAAGGAAGTGACCCTTACTGTCAAAGTCACTGTTGTATGCAGGTAGCTTTGGGCAAAGGGATATCCAGCTACACCTGCTGTCATAGAGCAAAGACCCATGTGAAAGCAAGATGAGAGCTCTGCGGTGTTTTATGGGTTGTGATCTGTTGACATGCATTATGCTGCAATTTGATGCATATCGACATTTGCCTTAACAAATGTAGTGGCATCAGTTTTAATGCAGTTCCTTTTATGTACATGGAAACGCATCAAAGAAAAGAACATACATGTGAATACATCCTTAATCTGCATTTTTAACATTTTGGAGAATTTCAACAAATCGATGATATTTAATGCACACTCCAAAATACTGACTTGCCATTTCAAAGGTCCTGAGTCTTTTAGGCTTGACTGCATCAATGGAGCCTTTAGGTCTGATAAGAAGTTGGAATGGAGGCTTTGAGGGCTTCCAATGAACTCCTCTCTTTCATCAGAAACCAAAGAACTGAGGTTCAATGAACCACTGCTTGGGGAAGAAAAATGGTAGTGTCATGTCCACAATATTCTTAGAAGACAAACTAAATACAAAGCCAATACTAGCTTACATTTTCCTTAAAATCAGTCAAAGCTTTTTTCTGAACTGTCCAGAAATGACTACAGGCATAAAAACACAATAGAAGCTGCATCACATTTTAAGTGTGTAGCTTACCCGATGTACCAACTATCAAAAATTAATTCTAAAAAACATCAGCATAAAAAAGGTTCCTGAATCTTAAACTACTGACTTTGAAAAAAATAACAATATTAAATATAATTGGAAAATTCTTATCAGATACTTACTGTAACTTTTCTTTGCTGGCCTTGCCTCACATACGCACAAAATGGGTTAATACCACTGCATGCTGACGTGAGGCAAGGCCAGGTAAAAAAAACTGAAAATTGTTATCAGATACTTACCGTAATTTTACTTTCCTTATGTCAACACACAATGGCATTAACCCATTGTGTGGCGACATATGGCCAGGAAATTATATATCACACACACACACACACACGTCGATTTACTAAAGGCAAATATACTGTGCACTTCAAGTGCATTTGGTCTAGATCAGAGGGGAAGCTCTGCCGATTTCTATCATCCAATCATGTACAAGCAAATGTGCTATTTTTTTATTCTCCTTGCATGCGATTGTGTATTCTTTGCAAAGTGGCGCTTTACCTAATTTACTAAGCCCTGGAGCAAGTGCCCTTGCAGTGCACAGTATATTTGCCTTTAGTAAATCAACCCCATTGCATATATACACACACACACACACACACACACACACACACACACACACAGACACACACACACAGACATGTGTTGTATATACAGTTGAGCTCAAAAGTTTGCATACCCTGGCAGAAATTGTGAAATTTCATCATGCATATTGAAGAGATGATCATGACAAAAAAAAAAAAAAAAAAAACTGTCTTTTATGGATAGTGATCACGTGAGGTAATTATCACAGATGGTTGGATCCTTTTTAAATCATAATGATAAAACAGAAATCACTCAAATGGCCCCGATAAAAAGTTTACATACCCTGGAATGGTTGGCCTTTGTACAGACACAGAAGGTGGCACAAACAGGTTAAAAATGGCAATTTAAGGTTCATTTCTCACATTTGGGGCTTTTAAAATCACAATTAGTGTCTGCGTATAAATAGTCAATGAGTTTGATAGCTCTCACTTGGATGCCCTAAGCAGGCTAGGCACTGGGACATGAGGAGGTAGAAAAGAACAGTCAAAAGACCTGAGTAACAAAGTAATGGAACTTTAGAAAGATGGAAAAGAATATAAAAAGATACCCAAGCCTTGAATATGCCAGTCAGTACTGTTTAATCCCTTATTAAGGTGGTGGAAAATTCGGGGATCTTTTGATACCAAGCCAAAGTAGATCAAGAAAGATTTCAGCCACAACTGGCAGAAGAATTGCCCAGGATACAAAGAAAAACCCACAGGTAACCTCAGGAGAAATACAGGCTGCTCTCCAAAAAGACGGTGTGGTTGTTTTTAAAAAGGAGCACAATTCAATGATACTTAAAAAAAAAAAAAAAAAAAAAAAAAAGAGCTGCATGGTTAAGCTGTCAGAAGGAAGCCTTTACTGCATCAATGCCACAAAAAACCCCAATGAGGTATGTCAAGGTGTTGTTGGGCATATTGTAACCAAGCTTTTTTTGTGTAACTTGTGCGGTAAAGGCTTCTTTCTGGCAACTTGACAATGCAGCTCTTTTTTGTTCAAGTATCATCGTATTATGCTCCTTCAAAGCAACCACACAATCTTTTTCCAGAGCAGCTTGTATTTTTAATTTGTATCCCGAACAATTCCTGTGGCAGTTGTGGCTGAAATATTTTCTTCATCTACCTGACCTTGGCTTGGTATCAAGAGATCCCCAAATTTTCCACTTCTTATTAAATGATTGTACCGTACTGACTGGCATATTCAAGGCTTTGGTTATCTTTTTATATCCTTTTCCATCTTTGTAAAGTTTCATTACCTTGTTATGCAGTTATTTTTACTGTTCTTTTCTGCTCCCCATGGCTTAGTAAATAGCCTGCTTAGTGCATCCATGTGAGAGGTAACAACTTAATTGACTATACACAGACACTGATTGCGATTTAAAAAGCCACAAATCTGGGAAATTAAATTTTAATAGCCATTTTAACTTGTGTGTGTGTCACCTTCTGTGTCTGTGCCAAGGCCAAACATTCCAGGGTATGTAAACTTTTATCAGAACCATTTGGGAGATTTCTGTTATTATTATGATTTTAAAAGGAGCCAAAAAACTGTGATAATAAATGGCTTCATGTGTTAACTATCCTTGAATAAAAGACAGTTTTTTGGCAAAGGTACACTATTGACCATAAGCATTCAAAGTCGTGTGTTCAACTAAGCCAACCTACATTACTATTATTCATTTTTTTTTTTTTTAAAGAAAACTAACCCATTGTACCTCTATCTAACAATTAAGTACAATTGAAGTATGCAGGAAACAAACTCTCTCCTCTTTGTACATTTTGCCAGGTTAAATCCAGCACCACACATATCTGCTGCTTTGAATATGTACTGCAAATAGGACGCTATGGATTTTTCCCACAAGCTTCTGCAAATACATTTATAGATAAATAAATTTAAAGCCAACCCCTCGCCTCCCCAAAACCTGTATGCTTCTATAGCTGATTTCCTTGTAAAAATGTTCTAGTTGCCTGAAGGTCATAGTGGTCCTTTGGCATCAGTACTTTCATAGTCAATAACCTGAACAAATATGCAGATCCGGTATTCTGATTTCACTCTGTGTCACATGCTTTATCTTTGTTCTGGGTCAGTGCCTGGAAGTACCAAACAACAGCCAGACAATACTATTACAGTTAATTTTTTTCACAAATTGTTATAGTTATCTATATTGGCAAATACTTGATATTGCATTTATTTTGGTTTGTGTCAGACACTGTAGCAAGTCTTTAATGCCTGCTATGCACCAGAAAGTTTACAGTATGTTGGAGACAGGGTATCTTTGACTAAATTTTAAATGTTCTACATCTAGTCATTAGTGAATGAAAGTACTAACTATAGTGCAGTGCGAGAGGAGCGTACTCATACCGGACCCACTTACTTTGCCCATTTACAGAAGCTGAGCTGGACTGAGCACAATTGTTATGGTGTATAACTAAGGGGTATTATTACGTACCTGGCATCTGCGTCTGTCTGCGTTTTATCATTGGATTCCAAATTCAGATGAAGAAATTGTAAATCATGGTGCTGCTTCGTGTAAATCTATTACAAGATGAAAATCCATATGTAGCCAATATAAAAGCAAGTATGCTTTACACAAGCAATTGCATTTCTGCTTCCATTTAACATTTTAAGTGAAACTGTCAGGTACAAAATGTGTAAGTCAACAGTTCTGGTAAAAAAAAAAAAAAAAAATGCAAGCCCTAGGTCAGTTCATTTGCATCTGTTGGGGTCATATCTTCTCTGTAAGATGGGATTAAGCCCAGCCCCTTGTCATTCAACTGTCAAACTGCTCTACAGTACATGCAGGAGGCTGGGGGTTTAGCGGTCCCAAATCAGAGAATTTATTATCTTGCAGCAAATTGCACAGTGGGATGCTGAGGCCTCAAGTACTGTCTCATATCGCTTAGGTTTCTCTTGTGTTTTAGGGATGCCCACCACTGCTTGCCCTGGAGGGGATATCAGGGGGGGTTGTTTTTTCCAGCACACCCACTATTGTGCTGTTGCTCGAGGTGTGCGACTCAAGGTGGTATTAGGGGCTTCTTCCCTCACTAAATATACCTCTATTTGGGGTAATGACAGGCTCCCCGCGTTATCGGCCCTGCAGGGCTTTCGGCGGTGGGAATTAATGAGAGTTCTTACTCTCTCACAGCTATATGAGAAGGGTTCACTTAAATCCTTTGAGCAGCTGTGGTTTTATCAGTTTTTTTGTAGCTGCACCACACTTTATACATTCCATTTTCTTCTTCCCGTTTGCTTCTACTTGGTCCCAGTGTTGGATAGAGCAATTCAAGCAACATTCACTAAGGGTCTCATCTCCGGTACCTACACGGCTCTATTACAGAGCATGTTTCATAAATTTCCATTTGTCCGCCAGGGTAAAGCGGGAAAAGGATATTGGGCCCCATTTCTAACAATGCTTAGTAATGGCGTGTACACACGATCGGAATTTTGGTCGGAAAAAGCTCTGATGGTTTTCCCGGCGGAATGTTGCTCAAGCTGTCTTGCATATACACGGTCACACCAAATTCCGACCGCCAAGAACGCGGTGACGTACGACGGGACTAGAAAAAGGAAGTTCAATACCCAATAGCTTCCATCTCGTAGTTGAATCTGTGCATACGCAAGTTTTTGCTCATCGGAATTGCATACACACGATCGGAATTTCCAATAGAAAGTTTTTCCGTCGGAAAATTTGAGAACATACTAAAATTTTTGCTGGCCAGCTAAATTCCCATGGAGCATACACACGGTCGCATTTTCCGATGAAAAGCTCTCATCGGTTTTTTGCTGGTCGAAATTACGATCGTGTGTACGCGGCATAAGAGATTCTTAGGGTACTTCCCTGTGTCCATCTCTCCTTCGTACTGACCAACTCATTTTTATTTTGCATAAAATCTATAGGACCCCAGAATTTGTGTGCTATTGGCTTAGGAGCCGATTCGGCTTGTTCTAGATGTGTCAATTCTGGGTCCCCGATACACTTATTAGGATGTTTCTCAAAACTCCACATGTACTGGCCGGAGGTTGTGGACACACTTATATCATTTTAGGTGTGGATCATCCAGTGGATCCTTTTGTATATCTACTGGACTATATTGTCTTTTCAATGTATAAGCCACCAAAAACAGATTACTGTTATGTGTGCCCTATTTGTGGCTCAAAGACAAATTGCCGTAATGTGGACCTCCCCACATCATCCGAGCACATCCGATTAGTTTTTGATCCTATCAAATGCATTGGCAATTAGCGACATATCTTCTGTCTAATGCCGCATACACACGACCGGACTTTGATGGACTAGGTCCGGCCGTCTTCCCGACAGACTTTTGGTGGAGGTCCGACGGACTTTATGAACGAAACGTTCGTTTTGAACATGATGACGTAAACAAGGAAGTTCAATAGCCAGTAGCTGCCCTTGCGTCATATTTGGTCCGTCAGACTACCACACAGACGAACGGTTTTCCAGATTTTTAGTCCGTCAGACAGACTTGAAACATGTTTTATTTCTAGGTCTGTCTGACTTTTGGGGGAAAGAAAAAAAGAAAAAAAGAAAAAAAAAAAAAAAAGTCTGCTGGAGCCAACACACGATCCAATTGTCCGACATATTCCCAGTCTGCCGGAAAGTCAGATCGTGTGCACGTGGCATTAAAAATGTAAAATTCAATTTGGTGACCGTAGTTAGCCCATATGAGTCCAGTATTGAGCTAGGTTATAGTTTTAGTAATTGCAGTATTATGTAGGCCCCTTAGGCAATGTTGGATGTTTGCTGAACGTTATGTTTTTGCCTTGCTGTAGATTTTTCTTGAGGGATGTTCCATTTGTATTCTTTGTATATGTGTTTTTTGTCTAGGTGTTTTTTTTTTTTGTAAAGAATTCAAAAATAAATAATAGTCAAAACTGCAAAGCCACCATTAGCTAATGTATTGGAATAGGCATAAGGAAGAGTTATTTAATTTCAAGTCCAAGGAGCTGTATAAATCTTGAGCTCATAGTTCAGGGTCCTCAGATGGTACGAGGCAAATGATCTGAAGAATGTATAGGTATTTGAAGTAGGTCTGTAATAAGATATGTATGGGGCCTGCTACTGAATCAAAAAGTCAAATCCTCATTTGTATGCATATTCCAAGTCAGTTATTAACACAGTACAGAAATTAGAGGGCCAGTGTGAGACAGGCAGCTAGCATTTTCAGAACGTGAACTTAGAAAGACGACCTCCATTTTTCTCATAGAACAGGTTTCCTTTAAAGGCATAGGAAGGTGACTGTACCTTATGTAGACGGAAAGAACAGTGAGGTAAATAATATTCAGATAAACACGACTTTTGAATGGCTGCAAAAGGCTTACTCAACATTGATCTATGTGATATTAAGTAATAAAATACTGGGTCCTCAGCACCCACAGCAGATGGTTTCCAGACACCTGCTCTCCCTAATCACTGCCAGGTACAATTTATAAGCTATATAACTGATATCTGGAGACAGATGGTCAAGAAATGTTTAAAAAGCAAACAGATGACTGAATGGACTTAGAGGTAACTCTACCAAATAAACTGCTGATGAAAAGGATTATGAAAATAAAATCGGTTTGTGATTAGAAAAGAAGTGATCTGTACGTGATCCATGATCCTTACCTGCCGCAGGTTTTGTAGCTCTATGTCTGCTCTGTCTTGTTTTGATTTTGCCAATTGAAGAAGTTGATCTTTTCGCTTTTCTCTTTCAGCTATAACAAGAACCATTGGTGGTCATTGTAAACATCAATTCCAGTGATTAAATATTCATGAAAACATTCATACGCCGGTGGCATAATCACAAGCTGGTACAGTAAATATCTCCTAAACGACGCGCACATCTACATGCCATGTCTTTATGGAACATTTTGATCAGGATCTATCAACAAGATCTGGAGTAGAAACATCAATAAATTATGCAAATATATACAATATAAGTGAAAATAACGAACATAAGAGTCCAGATAAAATGACTAAAGTGCTCTGATCCATAAGTGCAAAGTGCTTCAGAAATTTTGAGGTGTACCGCAACACCCTCTCCTGTGTCCCCACTCACCGAATCACAACTCCCAGCTTTTCAGTCTAGGGGTCACTTCAGGCTTAAGAGTGATGGCCAGGAATGGTGGGTTTGGCATCAGATTTTGCATTCACAGCACCATGTTTATGCCCGTTTTTATCTTACTTTTGTAAGTATCCATTTACTTGTGCAATAAATCCATTTTTAGCGGTACTTCACTATCAGTCCATTCCTTTTTTAATGTTGGGTACCCGTTTGTCTGGCTGAGAACCTTTTCAAGGAAGTTTCAACTGATGATCTGATGACAAACCCGCCATTCCTGGACATCACTATTAAGCCTGAAGTGATTCGGTGAGTGGGGACACAGGAGGGGGTGTCGTGGTACACCTGAACATTTCTGAAGCACTTTGCACTTTCATTGGTTATTATTTAAGTTATGATATTTTGCACACCATTAGCATGACTATATATTTAGAATATATTTTCACAGTAAAATTATTATGTCCATCTGCAAGAGGCCCAACAGTTACTTGACTTCAGGGTGATGTGAGGTGTACCCTTTGCATTTGAATGCTACCTGCACTGATATTTACAATGTAAAAAAAAAAAATAATATATAAATAAAATAATAATACAAGAACAAGCCAATGGATCTTAGGCCTTGCTGTACTCTACCACACTTGAGGTAAAATGTTAACACGAGTGTGTTCCCGATAGCTAATTAATGCTGACATCTGGGACAAACAAAGTAAATCTTTGGCTCAATAAACTTGAACATTAAAGTGCATCTAAAATACCCAAAGCCACAAATGTGATATATTGCAGCTCACTAGTCCTTTGTGTGGTGGCTGCATTTGTTTTTTGTTTTTTTGTTCCCCCCCCCCCCCTCAGTTTTTACCTGGTGATCCTCCTGTATTAAGAGTGCCCGTTCTGGATGAAGGAGCAACAGACACACCTTTGGACAGCATTGTCAGTCTGGGAAGATGAGACTGTTATGCCTAGTACACACGGTCGGACTTTCCGATGGAAAATGTGCGATCGGATCTCGTTGTCGGAAAATCCAATCGTGTGTGGGCTCCATCTGACTTTTTCCGTCGGAATTTCCGACACACAAAAAGTTTGAGAGCAGGATCTAACATTTTCTGACAACAAAATCCAATCATTTAAATTCCGATCGTGTGTAGACAATTCCGATGGACAAAGTGCCACGCATGCTCAGAATAAAATTACAAGACGAAAGCTATTGGCTACGGGCCTCTTTATAGTCCTGTCGTATGTGTTCAATGCCACCGATCGGATTTTCCAACAACTTTGTGAGACTGTGTGTATGCAAGTCAAGTTTGGAAGGAAGAAGAAAAAAAATGCAGACATTGCACGTAAAGACTTTAAGCTGCAATATAGTGCATTTTTTTTAGGTTTAGCTAGCCTTTAAGGACGGTGCCACGTTAAGATGTTCGTAGACTTCTGCGAAAACATGTGCAAGGTTTGGAACTCAACTCAAGTTAACGTGTTATGCCTATGCAGAGAAAAGCTCTACTTAAATGTTAAGAAGTTATTAACAGAGTTCCTTAGGAATTATTTGGTGATTTAACTCTCCAGCATCCCCTGAAAACTAAAATAACAGCTCTGGGTGAACTGTTTGTTTATGCTAATTGCAATTCATGATCAGCAGTATTGGTATAAGTGAGCTTTGGAATTGGTGATGAAATGAACGTAATGATGGAAGAGGCTCACAAATGATTAAAATGGTTATTCTTTGTTACTTTTTATTTGAAGAAAGAAATTCACTGACCTGCAAAGACCAGTTCAGCCTGTATGTAGGCACTTTCCTGTTTTAGGCGGATGATATCTTCCCTTTGCTCATTGTTTTCCAGTGTCTTCTGGCAAAGGTCATCTTAAATGGACAAGTATGATTATTTTTACATGGGGAAGACAGTTCACAAATTCAAAAAAACTGCAGTGAACTTTATTCATACATGACAACATTCAATGCACATGGGTGCCGATAGGTAAAGGTGGAGGTGGTGTGATGGCAAAGGCTGATCTTGGCGTTTCAATCATCATGGCACCATGGTTGAAATTGTGCCAGGGTGATCGGAGAGCATTGTTTCTACTGTTACATTCTAATATATAATGAAGTGGTTAAACTCACCATAATGCAGAATCAGTGGGAGCCCTGGGCGTGTCACTTGCCACAGCTCCTGCTGTCAGATGCAGCATGTCACTTGCCACTGTCACCAGATGCAGATTTTTAACTTGCCACTGTCACCTGCTACCATTTGCAGATTGTCACGTCACTTGCCAGCATTTGCAGATTGTCACTTGCCACAATTTGCATATTGTCACATCACTTGCCACTAGATGTGGATTGTCACTTGCCATGCCAGCCAATGCCACCAAACGTGCATTGTTGTCAGGCTGGCAGCACTGTTCCATTTAGTGAGTGCAGGAGAGTGGAGCTGTGGGGCGGGTAGTGAGAGATGATTAATCTCTCTGCTCCCCGCCGCACCTTGACATTGAAGAGGCCCGCACTGTGAGGGCAGAAGAGCGCTGATGTGTGGCGGGCAGTGAGGGGCTACTGTATTTGCCCAACCTCAGACTATTTTTTTCTTTGGCACCATCTGCACAAAGTACAGCACCCTGATTTCTTAAAAAAAGCGGGTTTTTTCCCCAAGGAAAATGTATTAGATGAAATGTAGGGGGGTAATATACAAAAAAAATAAAAAATAAAAAAAAGAGCTTAACCACTTGCTTACTGGGCACTTAAACACCCTTCCTGCCCAGACCAATTTTCAGCTTTCGGTGCGCTCACACTTTGAATGACAATTACTCAGTCATGCAACACTGTACCCAAATGAATTTTTTGTCCTTTTTTTCCCACAAATAGAGCTTTCTTTTGGTGGTATTTGATCACCTCTGGGGTTTTTATTTTTTGCGCTATAAATGAAAAAAGACCGAAAATTTGGAAAAAAAAAACGCATATTTCTTTGTTTCTGTGACAAAATTATGCAAATTATTAATTTTTCTTCATAAATTTTGGCCACAATTTATACTGCTACATATCTTTGGTAAAAATAACCCAAATTAGTGGATATTATTTGGTCTTTGTGAAAGTTAGAGAGTCTACAAGCTGTGGTGCGAATCATACAAAATTGATCACATCTGATGTACTGGTGGCCTATCTCACTTCTTGTGACCCGAACAAGTCAGGAAAGTACAAATACCCCCCAAATGACCCCTTTTTGGAAAGTAGACATTCCAAGGTATTTAGTAAGAGGAATTGTGAGCTTTTTGATGTTGTCATTTTTTTCCCACAATTCTTTGCAAAATTAAGATTATTTTTTTTAATTTTTTTTAAAACAAAATTGTCATTGTAATAGGTTATTTCTCTCACGTGGCATGTGTATACCACAAATGACACCACCAAAAAAATTCTGCTACTCCTCCTGAGTATTACAATACCACATGTGTGGGACTTTCACAGCCTGGCCACATAGAGAGGCCCAACATGCAGGGAGCGCCATCAGGTGTTCTAGGAGCATAAATTACACATCTAACTTGTTGACTACCTATTACACTTTTGAAGGCCCTGGAGCACCAGGACAATGACAGATGGCACTGATACGTGGCAATGATGACACGTGGCACTGATGACACGTGGCACTGATGACAGATGGCACCGATGACAGATGGCATCGATGACAGATGGCACCGATGACAGATGGCACTAATACGTGGCAACTATGACGCATGACACTGACAACAGATGGCACGTGACACTGACAGGTGGCACTGATGACAAATGGCACTAATATGTGGCACTGATGACACGTGGCACTGATGACAGATGGCACCAACAGGTGGCACTTTTTTTCACTTACGGCCACTGCAGCCATTCATCTCTCCCCTCTCACACGCTGTCTGTGTGAGGAGGGAGAGCGGCGCTGAGAGATGATCTCATATGTTTACATATGAGATCATCTCACATTGGACACTCCGATCGCGCTATAAATGGCCGCTGTGATTGGCCGTTTACAGTGATCTGTGTTTGCCTGTCTCCGGGGGACACGGCAAACACAAAATTTCCCGGATGCGCGCCCGCGGCGGCGCGCATTGCCGAAGTAAACAGGAGGATGTCCAGGGACGGCCTCCCGGACGAAAGCGCCTGCTCTATAGCCGTCATTCGGCTATAAGGCGGGCGGGAAGCGGTTAAAAGAGATTTGTTACCCATTGTAGGTACACAAGGTACAAAAATAATTTGTATAACAAATAGAAAATATTTGCCTTTTAGCTTATAAACTTCAGTCTTTAGCCCTTTTAGCTTGGAAGCAAGATCCTTTGCTTCCCTCCTAAGCGTAGTTTCCCTATGTCTGGTCTTGCACAATTCTGCCTCTAAATCCCTAAACCGAGATGTAAACTCTCCAATGTGTTCAGTTGCTTCTGTGATGTCTTTATCCTGCAACAGACAGGGACAGAACACCACATTAATATTTGGCGATAGTGTGTGTGTGTGTATATATGTATGGAGAATTGTTATACACACGTACCTTCAATTTTAATAAAGTAGAAAGCTCTTCTTCTTGGGCCTGTAGTTGCCCAACTTGTGCTGACAACTTCAAGACTGAGTCGCTCAAGCGTCGATTTTTTTCCTAAAAAGAAAAAATAAATAAATAAAAATAATAATAATAATAATAATAATAATAATAATAATAATAAAAAGGGTACATTTGTGGAAATTACACCATTTTTTTTTTTATGTTCAGTCTAAAACTTCCTGGATCAACTCCCTGCCAATTGGATGGAGATGTTATCTGATTAATTTTCTAGTGAGCAGGCAAGAGCAGAAATACCAAAGGAAAAAACATCGCTAAACCCAAGAGCCATGCTACACTGACAAACCGGTTGCTAAGGACAACCAGAAATGGATCACTAGAAATAGGGACATGGGGGTATAGGTATCCTGAATGGGTCTAAACCGATTGCCAGTTTGCTGCTGTTGACCACTTTCAATCCACGCATTCAGCTACAGTACTTTGGGGCAACTGGTGTCAACTGAAGGCAGGGCAGATCAATGTAGACAGGAGTGGAGAAGTATGTTCTAAGGTCCAAGCAGCACAATTTTATCTAATTTTCTTTAGAAAACACTGATCTCCAAAACCAACAACCCAGAATAATTTCAGGCACAGCTATAAAATAGTGAGGATAAGCGTTTGCATAAAAGGTCAATTTAAAAAAAAAAAATCTTTATCACTTGTATGAAAGGGGTTGTTTTCCTAACAATACGTTTGCGTTACGTGGTAACTTAGATGTAAACAGTGCTTCATACATCTATCCAAGATGCCAAAACAAAAAAAGGGCACTCCTCACGCAGGCAGGATCTGCATCTCTGTCCCGCATCTGGCTTTGCCATAATAGTGAACAATTGGCTCAGCTATTTGTGTCATCATTGCAGATAAACAGGACAAAATAAATAAATAAATAAATAAATAAAATAAAATTAAAAAAATTAAAAAAAAAGGTCCCCCCATTTTTCTCTGGGATGGGACAATAGTGATCAGAGCAAATGTTCTAAATTGCACAAGTAATTTGATTATAACCCAATATATGGTTAATATTAAATCTAGTAGAAAAACACCTCTTGTAATTCCCCGAGGCGGTGAGCAGTCGATGCACTGGCTTGTAGTGTCCTTCTAACACCCAAACATATAAAGAGAAACAATCCTTGTGCTGCTGCAAAGGAAAATGCTCAGCGGATATACAAACCAAGAAGCACCACAGGGTGAGACCATATAGCCAACTAAAATATCTTTATTAATACAGCTAGGCAACCCATGGACATGAAACATTTAACCATACAGGTAAAAGAAAGCCGGCAGCTTGATCTTCCACAATGAATGAATCCATGTCAGTGCTCGGTCCTGCTACTTATCAAGCAGCTCTTTTCTTTCAGTGCTCAGAAGCTGCTCAGCTGTCGGTTAATTACCAGCCACTCATTGTTACCACAGTGATCCACCTGGTTACCATTAACCTGCCTTATTTGTCCAGCCTACATCCAGACCCTCTTTGCTATTTAAAACAGCTTAGTTAATTTCCTCCTTGCCCTTGTGTGGTCTATGATCTCCAGTGTATTCCTTCCTATGTATGACTTGGCCTTGCTGACTTCCCTCAGATTCCCGTTCCTGATTTTTGCTCCTCATTTTGCTGACCTCTTATTTCCTGACCTGGCTTGTCCGATTACTCTCTCTGGCATCAAAACCCTGGCTTTGGTTTTTGACTACGTTCCTGAACGGTGTTATTTTTGCCATGTGATTAAAGGTGCAATTTTAACTACACTATCTGTCTCCATCTGGTTTATGGTTCCTGACAATATATCCAGGTGTGGTGCAAAAAAAAAAAAAAATAAATACAGGGCTTACGTGTTTTTGGTGTGTAGCCTTAATCATAAGCATCATTTTGATTAAGGCCACACACTGAAAGATGTAAGCCCTGTATTTTGTACTATACCTGAATTAATAAATTAATTGCAAGATCGAGCTGCCGGCTTTTTACCTATAGCAGTGATGGCGAACCTTGGCACCCCAGATGTTTTGGAACTACATTTCCCATGATGCTCTAGCTCTCTGCAGTGTAGTGGAGCATCATGGGAAATGTAGTTCCAAAACATCTGGGGTGCCAAGGTTCGCCATCACTGATCTATATGGTTAAATAAGTCTTATGTCTTTGAGTTGCCTAGCTATATTACTAAAGATATTTTAGTTGGCTATATGGTCCTACCCTATGGTACTTGATTTATAGATCTGCTGAGCATAAAGGTTTTCTTCTGCAGCAGCACAAGGATTGTTTCTCTTTACATGCCAAATATTTACCTCCAAGTCCTGGCAATGATTTTTGGCTTCTGTTGCTACGAGAGAAATCTCTTGAAGTTGCTCCTGGGTGTTTTCCAAGTTTGTCCTGCGATCCTGGTGTTGACCATCCAGAACATTTATCCTTTTGGTTAATGATTTGATTATGTTGTTCCTTTTCTGCAGATCACCTAATAATTAAACATACTTATTTCATTACTGCTTCCATCAACATGCAATTTTCTAGCAATTAAAACCCTCAATGTCTAAAATTAGTTTGGAGCATGTGAAATGGTGGAGCCTCTAATGTAGACCCCGACATGGGCTATACATTACTATTCTAAGTTTTACTTAGTAAAAGTATGCAGAAGTTACAAGAGAAAAAAAAAAACTACAACAATTAGGGTAAATATTATCATATCATCAGTAGCACCGACGCCAAACTAGTTCTAAACGCATTCCTTTAACACATTTACAGAACTTCATAATGAAAGCAAAACATCACAGTTTACTGTGCATTTCTCCATACTATTTCCTCATAGTCTAAACAGATGATTTTAAAAATAACCGTCATTTTAAAATGCAGTCCGAGGCTTGTTTGGGGAGATGTGTGTGTGTGTAAGCGCAGAAGCCATTGGCGTTTACCCAAGTACGGCCATGTACAACCACTGACTTGTACTGGCGGCTGTACACAACATCCCTAGGTGCCAGAAAATGTTTGGTATTTTACACCTCAGCAGATAGGAGCTTCTGAGCACTTCGTCTACACAAGACCTAAAAAGTTGACCCTTCATCGTGAAGTGACAGACAGCTGCACAGATTTGACCAATTTAACTTTTTCCCTGGGTTACTGTGGGGCATGAAGATTGTAGCTGTGTCCCTTAGACATTCACTGGGCCCTAGGCCCATGCCTAGTTTGCCTTGTGGATGATCCAGCTCTGCCTCGGACCTTGCATTATTTTTTTTGCCCATCTCTGGACTCTATCTTATCAAAATATTTTTGTGAGGTCTCCAGACATGGACACAGTATTCTAAAAGGAGGTCTAACTAAAGATCTACAGTATACTGTATTGTGGAATCAGGACTTCCTTCTTCCTGCTAGCAATCCTTCTAGTGATAATTATAGATCTATATATTGGAATCAGGACCTCTTCTGCTAGCGATACACCAAAATTTAATTAGCTTTCTCATCTGAGAGGCCCCGACTCCTGCACCAGTTCTTTTGTATATGCTTACAGACATTCATTTGATGACTTGTGTTGTATTGGAATAACACTTATGGCTGTTGACATTGACTAAATCAGCTAGGGGTAAAATAAATAAATAAAAAGTAATAAGTTCTAAAAAAACAACCTACTTTCTAGTCTGGCACACTTTTGCTCCAGTGTAAGAATTTTTTGTCGATCATTTTGCCAAGCAAGCAGCTGCCTTTGTTGCAGTGAAACAATATCATTGAGCTCTTTATCTCGATTCTTAAGCTCAGCAATCAGCAACTGCAGTTCTTTTCTTTGTTTCTGGATAGTAGTATTTTCCAGATCTGTGGATAAGAACTTTAGATAAAAGAAAAACAAAAAAAAAACAGAAACAATAAATCTAAAAAAGTAGTTATGAAGGATATATTTTCATGCCCATGTAGTGAATAGTAAAACATGACCCAGGTATAAGACAAAGTAATGTGTTCTTAAAAATACAGTATATCAAGGGTCTACCTCTAAAGTCCAGTGAACAGATTCAGTGTTATAATGTATTTCTACATTTGCAGTCAAAATTTAAGGAAACCCCATTATATGTTCATGTACTCCTAAAAAAATGGAACACACACACATTAAACAATGGATCAAGATTTATTTACCACTGACTTTTGGACCTGCCTCACCAATTAAATAGAGGCCTTTTAACCACTTGGGTTTCCTCCACCTTGTCCCTCTTTTTACACTTATCCTCATTTGGGGGTAAAGAAGGCCCATCATTTTAAACCCCCCCCCCCCCCCGTTTAACTGTATCCTCTTTTTCTCATCAGTGGTCAGAGCTACTTAGGCCTCATGCACACTTCAGTTGTCAAACACTTGTTTTACAGGCATATGATGTTTTTTTCTGCCCCTAAACGCTCCTCTGTTAGCCTATGCATCCATGCACACACACGGGTGTTTAGGGGCAGAAATCTGAACACATCAAATTTGCCTTCAGGAGACAAGCTAGTGGACAGAAAAAAAAGCATGTAAAAGGGCATCTAAAGCATTAGCATTGTTTAGTGCTTGGGTATTTTTTTCATTTAATCAGCCAGAATAAAATTAACCTCTTCTGGCTGATGGTACGCATATATGCGGCCTCTCGGCCGGTGGGCTTTAACGTCGCTCCCATTACAGTTACCAGCAGGGACCAGAAAGCTCCTTGCGATTGGGAGCTTTCCAATCATGTGACCACTGCGACAGCCAATCACAGACCCGAATGCCTGCCGCTGCCCAGCATTTAGAAGTTCTTAAAGGACCAGGAGGCAGCAACAGGAAGGTGTTAATATTCTAGCCAAAGAACTAAACAAAACGCCCAAGCCCTTGGATGTGCCTAAACATGTTTGGAAAAATGCGACTTAGGCCCCTTTCAGACTTGTGCCACTTTTCCTGTGACTTTGGACATCAGAGTCGCATGACAAGTCATACCCCATGATTCCCAATGATAACCATTCATATATGTGCGACTTCAAGTCACACAAACTTCAAAGTAGTCCCTGTACTACTTTGTTCCAACTTTGATGCAAGTTGAGGTCCATAGACCTCAAGTTTACACAGGCATTCCCTGAAATTGCGTCAAAAGCGAGGCAAAAATCAGGGTCACAAAATCATGGTAAAAGTCATGGCAGTGTGAAAATGGCCTAAGGAGTGTTTTTGAAGTGGCTTTTCTAGGAGAAAGCCTTCGTCTGGCTACCTATTTGTTTTCAGTAACTATTGCATTACCATAGTGGTTACAGCAGAGTTTGAATATCTTTTAGTTGAGTTATTCTGTACAAAAATCAGGTTCTTCACACTCTGTATTTAGTATACTTACTATGTGTTTTATTTCTCTGTAAACAAAAAAAGTGGCTTGAAAAAACAATAAAAAAAAAAAAAAAAAAAAGTATATTATATTATATATATATATATATATATATATATATATATATATATATATATATATATATATATATATATATATATATATACACACTCACCTTTCTGTGCGTTTGTTTAGCAGGCCTGGGACTAACTGCAAGCTGCTCTGAACAATTTGAAACGAGAGGAAACTCAGTCTGCCCCAGATTCACAGAGCTTCCCATTATTAAAGCTGTATTGAAACACAAAGCCAAAAATGTAATATAGAGCAGCTTACCAATCATCAGATGTGGTGTCTGCATTCGTTTTTTTTTGGGGGCATTTTTTTCCCCACCATCATTTTTTATCTAGTGATCTGGTCAGTAACACACCTCCTGTATTAGCCCTTGTACACATGGTCGGAGATTCCGGCGTAATGTTTCCGATCGGAGCGTTTTGTCGGATATTCCGACTGTGTGTGGTCTGCATCGGACTGATTCCGTCGGAATATCCATCGGACCAACTTTCCCAACTTGCCGGAAATATTTTCTGACAAAATGCTCAGATCGGACATACTCCGATCATGTGTAGCCTACTCCGATGGACAAAGTGCCACGCATGCTCAGATCAAATTCCTAGACCAAAGCTATTGGCTACTAGCCTGAACGTAGTCCCGTCGTAACGAAATAACGTCATCACGTTATGTACAATCGGATTTTCCGACAACTTAGTCCGACCGTGTGTATGCAACATCACTTCCGGACCTCTTCCGAATTAATCCGTCAGAATTACTCCGACGGATTTGGTAGTCGGAATCTCTGACCGTGTGTACAAGGGCTTAGAGTGCTCCCATTCTGGATGAAGGAGCAACAGACACACCTTTGAACAGCATTGTCAGTCTTGGGAGATGGGACTGTTAGAAGGACTAGCAGATTTAGATACACTAAACTGCAGCTCACACTTTATAAACAGTTACAGCAAACAGTTTTTTTGTTTGTTTGTTTTTTACTTTTGGGATAAAAGGTTTTACATGAATAAATAAAAGTCTCCTCTGTCTGGAAATTAATTTTGTCACAACAAGTGCAGGACAGCTTGTTCTGTTGAAAAACATCAAACTTATTGGCCAGATCACCAGGTGAAAAAAGGAAAGAACACCTGAAAAAAGAAAATGACTGCAGCCATCACATCAAAATATTGGTAAGCTGCAGTATAATAAAATAATAGCCTTTGGGTTTGATACCACTTTAGCAAACAATGCAGAACCAGCATCTAAAATCGTTAACCCTTTGTTAGGAAAAACATTTTTCAAATCTAGTTTAAGTAGTGATAATGAGACCTGCCAGCACAATACAGAAAGGATTAAAGCCTAATTCCAGGTTCTCTCACTTAAAATATAGTTTGTTTGAGCTGGCTACGTCCTTCAATAAAAGGGATCTGGCTGCTGTGAGCGCTATATCATACTGTTTGTAGCATTAGCATCAGCTATGACTAATCATAATTAGTATGCATTTAATTTCTCTGCAAACAAAAAAGTTTTTTTTTTTTTAAAGTTCTTACTTTTCTGCTCGCTTGTTTGGAGCAGTGCTCTCAACAATTTGAAATGAGAGGAAACTCAATCTGCCCCAGATTCACATGGAGTGTCCCATCATTAATCAATGCAGTAGGCATTCTACAGTTGTAAGGACCAGCATCAGCTACATACAATATACGGCACTGTGTTCCAGCACTCAGCCATTCACAGGAAGCTTTGTATCCTAAAAAATGCATTACAGATCATGATGTCACCTGCCCGCCTCCGCTAATCAGAGGAACCTTTGTATTCATTCATAGATTACAAAGCTCCTTGTGAATGGCTGAGCTTGACTAGTTTATTCCTGAAACGAGACGGTAAGTTCCCATCCCACAGCCAGAGCACAAAGCTGTGCACTGTGTGTAGTTGAGGCTACATACACTTATAACAGCATGCCCAGCAAGCTCACCTGCTAGCGTAGTAAATAGTTTGTTTGGGCCAGCTTGGCCCAAACAAACTATTTAAAAAGGGACAGTAACCACTTAAGCCCCGGACCATTTGGTTGGCCAAAGACCAGAGCACTTTTTGCGATTCGGCACTGCGTCGATTTAACTGACAATTGCGGGGTCGTGCGACATGGCTCCCAAACAAAATTGACGTCTCCCCCCCACAAATAGAGTTTTCTTTTAGTGGTATTTGATCACCTCTGCAGTTTTTATTTTTTGCTCTATAAACAAAAAAAGCGACAATTTAAAAAAAAAAAAAAAAAAAAGAAAAGCAATATGTTTTGCTTTTTGCTATAATAAAAATCCCCTAAAAATAGGCCAATACATATTCTTTTTAACCAAAAATATCACAATAAGTGTTTATTGATTGGTTTATGCAAAATTTATAGCATCTACAAAATAGGGGGATAGTTTTATGGCATTTTTATTAAATTATTATTATTATTATTTTTTTTACTAGTAACAGCGGTGATCAGCAATTTTTATCGTGACTGCGACATTATGGCAGAGACATCGGACAATTTTGGCGCGATTTTGGGACCATTCACATTTGTACAGCGATCAGTGCGATTAAAATTGCATTGACTACTGTGTAAATGTGACTGGCAGTGAACGGGTTAACACTAGGTGGCCTTGTAGGGGTTAATTGTGTCCTAGGGATGTGTTCTAACTGTAGGGGGCAGGGGCTGTGTGTGACACGACACTGATCACCGCTCCCGATCACAGGGAGCTATGACATGACAGGGGGACTTCGCCACCAGAATACACGGAGTAATAGAGTTACACCAAAAAATTTACCTCAGGGGGATCATATTGTGGTACAGGAGGGTATAGTCAATAAAGCTGCAAGTTGAAGAATTTTATATTCAAGTAGGGGAGTAAAAATAAAAATAGAGAAGAAAAGGTGAGAGTAACATCGTAGATCATCTATTATTTTAAAGGTCACTCAGAAAAATACAACTCAACCAATAAACTTTATCTATAGGGTCAGTCTGGGTTGGTATCGCTTACAGTGGTAAAGAGCAGTAGACGCCCGTACATTAGGGGCGCACGGGTGCTGCCCCTACCCCCCCATCCATGCGTCCAGCCACCTAATCTACATGCAGGGTGCATGGATTCCAATGAAGGTTTTTATTTATTTTTTAAGCACCGATTAGAGCATGAGGCTCTAATTGGCTTCAAAAAAGGGCGGGCTCGAGGTGCAGAGAACTGTGACCCGCCCAGTTGTGTGACAATAGAAAATGAATATTTGCTTTTGTCACACTGCTTCTCCATCTGGCCAATCAGGAATTGGGTCCTGAGACCCGTTACCCGATTGGCCGAAATGAGAAGCAATCCTATTGGCCTATGAGGAGATATATGGCCGGAGGAGATGCAAAGGAAGTCAGACCGACCCACCCACCAGCCACCACTGGTAATGAGCCCATATACTTTACAGGAGTTACAAACTCAGCACATTAGAAGGTTTGGCTAGATTGTATTACAATTGTTATACCCATCAGTTCTGACTAGAGCAGCCCCTGGATGATTAATTTTCAGAGGAAAGTCAGACATGTTTGATATTCATAGACAACGATTGCACTCTTAGCCCCAGTTCACACTGGTGCGACTTGACAGTTCAAAATCCCGTGACAAGTTGCACCCTATTTGTGCCCATGGAACCGTTCAAATTGGTGCGACTCCGACTTGCACCGATCCAAAAAAGGTTCCTGCACTATTTTTTGATGACTTTATGTGCGACTTGCATTGAAATCTGTGCATGAAATTGCACAGGTGTCAGCAAACTGCACTGACCGGGGGCTTTGAAATCGCACTGAAGTTGCACTATTTCAAAGACGCATTCGGCGTGAACCGAGGCTTTGCACTGCTGAATAAGTTTAGCTTCACTTCTCAAGAAAAAGAATGCATCCTGCAGACAGAGTACTTTTCTTTGCAAAAGACTTCTAATTCAGAACAAACTAAGCGCTTATTCAGACATGTGTCATGGCGCTTTGCCTTATGGCAAAAATAAAAGGGCAAGTCTCATTCGGTGGGTGGTACCGCTGCTGAGCGTGAATACTTCACATTATGGGACCATGCCAAACAGGTGCAATGCATGTGGTTGTGGCACGGTGGGTCACCATTTTCAGGGTTAAAGCAGGGTGTGAAGAGGTGACAAATCCCCTCCTCATCACCTTTTAAACCCTTATGAAAAGTAATCCACTGCAGATCACTTTTCAGGGGGCGGCAAGGGCTGCCACATGTGAGAACAAATCCTAACAAGCAAGACACTCCTGTGTATCCAAATAACCGTCTGTACCTTTGGCGATGAAAGATCTGAGAAGTTCATAGGGTTCTTTGATGGTCACTTCTTCAGATAAAGGATACAACTGTGGATGTATAGGAAAAGCAGCATTAACACAGCAACAGTAAACAGGGATTTGGTCATCCCATAAAATCTACACATACTCCTTGCTGAAAAACAATATTTCCCATTCTACCGCTATTTTCAAAGTAAAAATGGCATCTTTACTTTGTCCATGTTGTTCCACTTTAACAGCAGAGAAAATAGCAGGATGTGCCATCAGGGACTTTTCTAGACCCCAGGCCCCCGGTCCAGATCTAGCAATGCCCCTGCTTTTGACTCTTCTCAATATCTCCCTATACTAGATAATGGCCTGTTACAGCTTATTAGTCTTCTTGTAGTTTATGGGGGCCGGATCCTTAGAACAGATACTGGGTAAAGTCTGGTACACACGGGCCGAATGTTAGTCGCCATCGGCCAGGTCAACAGAATATGGCTGAACATTCGGCTTCTGTTGAACAGGCAGGCTAGGAAAACAGCTGTTAATCGTAATCCAATCAGTGCTGCCAGCCAATAGCAGTGATCGTGACTGGCGTGTTCTGGTGGGGGTGCAGTCCTCCAGGACCAATAAAATAGCTCAGCGGGGAGGTTGATCTACTAACATTGCACGGTTTGTACAGCGGGCTCCTCGGTTTTTTGCGGTTCAGCTCGCTGGGGGGAGGTTTATTGAAACTGGAGAGTGCAAAATCTGGTGCAGCTCTGCATGGTAGCCAATCAGCTTCCAGGTTGTCAAAGCTTAATTGAACAAGCAGAAGTAATGCCGCGTACACATGATCAGAATTCCGGCCAGAAAAAGACAGATGAGAGCTTTTCATCGGAAAATGCGACCGTGTGTACGCTCCATTGGAATTTAGCTGTCCGAATTCCCACCAGCCAAAAATTTATAGCATGTTTTCAATTTTCCCGATGGAAAAACTTTCTATCGGAAATTCCAATCGTGTGTATGCAATTCCGACAGGCCAAAAATCACGCATACTCAGATTGAACTACGAGACGGAAGCTATTGGCTACTGGCTATTGGACTTCCTTTTTCTAGTCCCGTCGTAAGTGTTGTATGTCACCGCGTTATAAATGATCGGAATTTGGTGTGACCGTGTGTAGGCAAGACAGCTCAAGCCGAATTCCATCGGGAAAACCATCAGAGCTTTTTCCAACGAGAATTCCGATCGTGTGTATGCGGCATTAGAAGCTGATTGGTCACCATGTACAAGATTCTGAACGCTCCAGTTTTAGTAAATCTCCCTCAAAGCGCGTTCCAGCATTAGGGTTATAACAGCAGGACTGGCGTTGCTTACTATTTGGGGCATTCAGACTTACATGAATCCTGTCATGAAAGCCATGAGGGGTAAACCATTGCGGATTTCAATCTGAAAATCATTGTTGTCTACCGGGTATGTTGACCCACTGGCTTCAGTACATTCTGAGACCCCATACACACTATTAGATTTTCTTCAGATTTACCAAAACCATATAATATGAGGTAAAACCTTAAGATATTCAAATTGTATGCAATCAGGCAGACCCTTGCACTACATGGTTTCGGTAAATCTGAAGACAAAAATCTGCAGAAAATCTGATAGTGTGTATGGAGTCTACAGCCTCGTACACACGGTATGATTGTTGGCACGGGATTGTCTGTTGACAGACTGTTGTCCTTAAATCTTACCATTAGTATGCTCCTTTTGACAATTTTTGTCCAATTTTCGGTCAAAATATGTTAGATGGTAGGCTAGTAAATTTTTGGCGGACAACGGTTTGACGTCAGATTTTCGTATGGTCAGTACACAAATCAGTCACACAAAAGTCGAAAGTACAAACACGCATGCTCGCAATCAATGCTCACCAGACACGAAATTAGCAGAAGGGGCCCAAAGGGTCAAGAGATGAAATTTCTCGTAGTACATCACTACGTTCGTGTTTAGTTAGTTAGTTAGTTAGTATGCAAGACAAGATCCCGGCACACGCCCTTTTGACAAAAATCAGACACTCGGTTTGCCAACAATCGTACCGTGTGTACGAGGCTTTAGGCTACTTTCACACTGAGGCGCCTTACAGGTGCTATAGCGCTAAAAAATAGCACATGTAAAGAGCACCTGTCTCTCCAGTGCGAAAGTGCTTTCACACTGTAGCAGTGCGCTTGCAGGACGGTAAAAAAAAGATCCTGCAAGACGCATCTTTGCAGTGCTGTTCGAGCGGTGTATACACCGCTCCTAAATCGACCCTACCCATTGAAATCAATGGGACAGCAGCGCTTTGCGGGTGGTTTTAACCCTTTTTCGGACACCCGCCCCAGTGTGAAAAGTAGCTTTAGGGTTAATTTAGTCCATGGAAGCACTGATTTGGGTGGTGGGGTGGTGATTGTGTTAAGTTCATCATACACAGCCACATTTTCTCAGATTTAGCCCATAGGCTAAAACGAGAGAACATTTTTCGATTCCCCCAATTCACATTAAACAGTGGGGATGGTGAAATCTTCACCGTCGCCTACCTTATTTATCAGCCACGGCATCGATCATTTTCCACCTAGCATAGTCAGTTATTAAATTGACTTTTGTTGCTTTCAGTGCCACCCACGGCTTTCAAGAACGTCTGCTGAATCGCCCAAAATACAAGCTGTGGGTTGCCCTACAAGCACGATCCGGCTTGACAAAAGTTGGATGTAAAAATGAATTGAATGGAACATGATGGCCAGTAGGGATAAGCTCAGGAGTGTTCGCATGGAACACGTGCAGAGCCCACCAGGAAGTCGGCGCAGTGCTTCGCTAATCGCATTCAGTGAGACATTGCCCCTATGCGCGGCTGCAGAGATCAGGCAATGTCTCACTGCCTGTGATTAGCGCAGCGCTGCGCCGACTTCCTGGCGGGCTCTGCACGTGTTCCATGCGAACACGCCTGAGCTCATCCCTAATGGTCAGCCATAATGTGTGTTTATCATTTATAAAGCGTAAGCAGTCCAATGACATTGGAAAGCCTCTCTGACACACAGGCTCACTTTGTTACCTTGCAGGAAGCAGCAGCATACTCCTCTGTTGTTGAACTCGTCTTGTAGTAAGCCAGACAAACTACCCTGCATTACGAAAAGCACAAAAAAAGTCTAATTATGGCTGATGACGGCTGGGGTCAAGCTCTCTCTGCTTATCTGGATCTAGAAGCAGCTTAGAGATCTACTCTGCAGAAAAACAGCCATCTGCAATCAATACTCACTCTGAGTTTCTGAGGTCTGCATAACATCTAACTTCAGCCAGCACTATTCAAGAAGGCGGGTAGGCGGGGTTATGCATGCCATAGGCACACTGAACAACTACTGTCCACTAGAGGCTGATCCACATTTACTAGTACAGCAGACTACAGGAAAATGGTGGCTTTATTATTATTCAGGATTTATATAGTGCCAACAGTGTTCGCAGCCCTTTACAATATAAAGGGGGACAGTACAGTTACAATACAGAAGGGATAGGAGGGCCCTGCTCGTGGAGCTTACAACCTAAAGGCTTTAAAGCTATTTTATCATTGCAAGGCAAGTTACCTGTCCCACTGCTCAAGTCAGCGAATTGCATTGCAGATTAGGAATGAGCTCCGGCATGTTCGCATGATCCACGTGCAGAGCCCGCCAGGAAGTCGGCGCAGCGCTGTGCTAATCACAGGCAGTGAGACATTGCCTGATCTCTGCAGCTGCGCTTCAGAGCAATGTCTCACTGCCTGTGATTAGCGCAGCGCTGCACCATCTTTCTGGCAGGCTCTGCACGTGGAGTATGCGAACACGCCGGATCTCATCCTTATCGCAGATCTAAGCATGCTAAATAATGTTTAGCATTCCACACTTCCAGGAGTGCTGCATGCCGGCGTTCCTCCATGGTCATACCTCCCAACTGTCCCTCTCTCCTTCTCAGTTGTCTCTCATTTTAAACAGATGTGTAGGCTAAGGATGAGCTCCGGCGTGTTCGCACACTCCATGTGCAGAGCCTGCCAGAAAGTCGTCAAAGCGCTGCGCTAATCACAGGCAGTGAGACATTGTCCTGATGTGTGGCTGCAGAAATCGGGAAATGTCTCACTGCCTGTGATTAGCGCAGTGCCGACTTCCTGGCGAACTCTGCACATGGCGTGCGCGAACACCCTGGAGCTCATCCTTAATTTAGGCCTATATAATAAACGTAATGTTTAGTTGCACTTCACTAAAGCTATTATATACAAACCTTCTTAGCATTCGTTCAGATGGGCACTAACATTAGGGTTGCCACCTCATGCCTTTAAACCCAAACATATATGAATTACACAGGTTCTGAGGCTAATTTAAAGCATATAAGGCACCAAGTGAGTTTATTTACCACCTTAATTATCCACAGAACCTGTGTAATTCATATTTGTTTGGATTTAAAGGAATGAGGTGGCAACCCAAGCTGACACCTGTCCAGTGTCCAGGCCTCTTTTGTTATTGTGTCTCCATCTGCCCCACGCTGCACACAGGCAGCCTATAGAGGTGACTGCAGACTCAGGGACTGAAAGTACATAGTACATACAAGTCATATGCCAAAATCTGACATGCATGCAAGAGAGGATGCATGGATCTGAATGCAACGCACACAGTGTGCCTACGTCCTGCACACATAACAAACTTTAACATATGGCTGTGTCCATGCAGTCGCTGCATCTGCATTCACCTCTATAGGCTGCCTGCATGCAACTTGGGGCATATATAGGTGCAATAACAAAGGCAGCCTACACGCAGGAAGGGGTGTCAGCAGCTCTCAGAATGAACCCTAAGGCCTCATACACACGATACAAAAATCAGAAGGAAAATGCGTAAAACAAGCTGTCTGTGGATTTTCGGATCATTAGTACGGTGCTTTCAACAACCGATTTGACTTTTTCTCAGACAAAAGCTGGATGAGCGGACTAGTAAATTTTTGACGAAGGATAGCTAAACGTCTGATTTTCGGATGGTCAGTACAATCCGTCACACAAAAGTCAAAAGTATAAACACGCATGATCGAAACCAAGTACAAGTAACGAGCCGGAAGAGTTCGATCTCGTAAACTGCCGTTCGTAATCGGGAATTAACATTCATGACACAGCAATTGATGAAATGTCGAAATGCAGCACACATTCTCATCTTCTTTAATGGGATAATAATGAAGCTGCTTTGCTGGTGACTGATGTAGTTATGGGAAACGTATTTTAAAAGGCATTTGTTTTGTAAATAGTATTAATTAAATTAGAGATGTTATCTGCCATCCAAATAAAAATAACTTAACAAAAAAATCACGAATCAACGCTCACCAAACTTCTACTAACATGAAATTAGCAGAAGGGGCCCAAAGGGTGGCGCTGGAGAAATGAACTTCCTTTTTATACTCTCATAGTATGTCACTACGGTCGTGTTTGTCGAATGACAATTCGCGGATAGTTAGTATGCTATACAAGATCCTGCACACGCTCTTTTGACAAAAATCAGATGCTCGGTCATACAACAATCGAACTGTGTGTACCAGGCTTTATTATCACATTATTGTTTCAAAATGCCTATAAGCGGGGGAGAAGAGATTTGCCCATTGCCCTATATGCTGCAGGAAGGGGAGCAACTCCTATTCATTTGATGACAATTTCCCAAACTATCCTGTTATTGGAAGTGTGTGACTGACACAATCTCAACTGCATACACGGTCAAGGTTCTGCTAGATCCTATAGTCTGCCTGCTGGGAATTGTGGATGCTGTGCTTAGGCTTTTACAGTATCTCACAAAAGTGAGTACACCCCTGACATTTTTGTAAATATTTTATTATATCTTTTCATGTGACAACACTGAAGAAATTGAATATGTGGTAGTTGTGTGCTGCCACCTAGTGGTGTGTCAATATAAAAGTTCCAATAAACACAGAAACTATGTGACATAAACCATGTGCAATAAACCTAGCTTCTGCTATCAGCAGGATGTTATCACAAAACAACAATAAATGAATATCTAAAAAATGTGATCGCGCTATCACTTTTTTAAACACTGAAGAAATGACACTTTGTTACAATGTAAAGTAGTGAGTGTACAGCTTGTGTAACAGTGTAAATTTGCTGTCCCCTCAAAATAACTCAACATGCAACCATTAATATCTAAACCGCTGGCAACAAATGTGAGTACACCCCTAAGTGAAAAATTCCAAATTGGGCCCAATTAGCCATTTTCCTTCCCCAGTGCCATGTGACTCGCTAGTGTTACAAGGTCTCAGGTGTGTTAAATTTGGTGTTATCACCCTAACTCTCTGATACTGGTCACTGGAATTTCAACATGGCACCTTATGGCAAAGAACTCTCTGAGGATCTGAAAAAAAGAATTGTTGTTCTACATACATTTTGACTAGGCTGTAGGAAGATTTCCAAGACCCTGAAACTGAGCTGCAACATGGTGGCCAAAACCATACAGCGGTTTAACAAGACACGTTCCACTCAGAACAGGCCTTGCCATGGTTGACCAAAGAAGTTGAGTGCACATGCTCAGCGTCATATCCAGAGGTTGTCTTTGGGAAATAGACGTATGAGTGCTGCCAGCGGTTGCCAGAGGTTGTCATGGGAAATAGACGTATGAGTGCTGCCAGCATTGCTGCAGAGGTTGGAGAGGTGGGGGGTCAGCCTGTCAGTGCTCAGAGTATACGCATCAAATTGGTCTGCATGGCTGTCATCTCAGAAGGAATCCTCTTCTAAAGATAATACACAAGAAAGCCCCCAAACAGTTTGCTGAAGACAAGCAGCTTAAGGACATGGATTACTGGAACCATGTCCTGTGGTCTGATGAGACCAAGATACATTTTTTTTTTTTTTTTGTGTAATCAGTATTTATTGCAATATAACAGAAACAGAAACATGAAATACAGGACAAGTCCAACATCACATTCAAGTACAATACTTATCGGCCTCAGAAAAGCCGCTCTAGGGTCAGTTTAACAGCATGTAAGTTGAACAGAGAAACGTACATAAAGAGAAAGGTCATAGAGTCGTAAGGAGTGGAAGAATGTCGTGGGTATACATATAGTAGGTGGGCTGGTGAAACCTTATAGTTGCAAGGGTAAAAAGAAACAAAATTACCCCAGTAGGCCCTGGGATTACTCTGGTATAAAAGTTACCTGAAAAATGGACACCTTCCCATCACTAGGGTAGAGGGGGGGGGGGCCCTAACAGCCGCCAGCTAGCCACCCTCCACCGCCAGCGTATCCCGGGAGTCCGGTGTCACCACAGAGGGTCGGCCGGAACGCCTCCCTCTGCCAATCTCGGAGATTCTCGCCTGGCAGCCCCAGGGTTAAAGCTGGGATCCCAGCCCACCATCTACCAGCTCCAGTAGCTCAGGCTTCATGACATTCAGACCAGGGAAAGGTTGGGATGTAAGAAAAGAGGGAAAAGAGGAGGGAAAAGGACAGCATAGGGTAGGAAAGAAGAACAACTGCGACTGCAGCGGATAGGGGGGGAGGGGTATAATAGGAGAGGCACGAAGAAGGGAAGGGGGGGGGGCAAGAGGAAAAGGACAGGTAGAAGACAGGTAGAGTAGGTCAATTTACCTGAGTATGAGTTCCAAATGTCTGCTTTGTCCGCACCGGGCACACCATTCTCGAGTGTTAAGTGTCCTAGGAAGCAGTCCCTCGCTAAGAGCCTCCAGGGGGAAATCCAGTCCCCCCCTGGGCTCCACCCAGTCTGAGAGTTTTAAGGGTAGGGTCTGCCAACTCCAGCAGAGCCACGTCTAAACTGGAGGGTACGTGGTTAGGGTCCGACGCATATGCCGACCAGGGTCTCCAGACATCATGAAATCGGTCTTTAAGGCCCTTACATGTAGCAACCCAATTCTCCGCCTCCTTCACCGCGTGCACTCCCCTGCACCACTCTTCTCGAGTGGGGATTCCAGGCCGCTTCCAGTATATCGGAATCAGGCGTCTGGCTGCATTCAGCAAATGTGCCAGCACAGTATTCTTATAAACACTGAGCGGGACCGAGGGCCCCTGCAGAAGGAAGTGCAGCGGCGAGAGAGGGACATCTATCCCGGTCACTGCCTTTACTTGGCCCTGTATGTCTTCCCAGAAGGGTCGAATTAGGGGGCACTCCCACCATATGTGAACTAGGGTCCCTCGTTGCCCACATCCCCTCCAACAGGACTACGATGCGGAGGGGTACATATCCGCTGGCACCCGGTACCAACGTGCCAATAGTTTAAAATTGGTCTCCTGGACCTTGGAGTCTCTAGAGGACGAATGGGTGAGGGAATAAAGGTGTGATAACTGCGTCTCTGTAAACGTCGTCCCCATGTCAGTCTCCCATCGTCTAATATAGGCAGGGGTGGCCTGGGGGCCGGCCGAGTCCAACAGCCGGTATAACTCAGAAACCAGGTGCGGAGTCGGCTCCTCCGCAAGAAAAATGCGCTCAAACGGGGTAAGGGACAGGGGATCCCTAATAGTATGACCATGTGCCTGGAAAAAGTGGTGCAGTTGTCGGTATCTCCAGAAGTTCATTCGTGAGCCACAACTACCTACGGGCAGGGCTTCATACGGCATAAGACCACCATCCCTCAAGAGTTTCCTGCAACTAGCGTTCCCATCGTCAACCCAATTCTCGAAGAAACCCATCTGTTCTCCCGGCGGGAACCATAGGAAGCCACCCAGTGGGGCCAACGGGGACATAGGGGGAGCCAGCTTAAGGGTTAGGTTGAGCCTGTCCCAAACTGAAAACACATGGGTCGTCAAGGGGGAGGTCGTCTCCGCCAGGCCCCTATATTCCCGGGGCAGCCAGGGCGCGTAAGATAAGTTCCTACCCGCCAGACATTTCTCCAGGAGGGACGCAGAGCTTAGTTCGAGAATGGAAATGCCAATCTAGAATCTTCTGGAAGGCCACAGCTTGATAATACTGTCTAATGTCCGGGACACCTAGGCCACCCCTCCTCTTCGAACGACGCAGCACCCGTAACGCTATTCTAGGTTTACGGTCGTTCCAAATAAAGCGAGACATCATACTACTTAAGCGGTCAAAGAAGCACTTGGGCAAGGGGACCGGAAGCATCTGCAAGTAAAAGAGTATACGGGGTAGGACATTCATCTTTATGACGTTCACCCGGCCAAACCATGTAAACGCCATCCCCGTCCATTGCAAGAGATCTCTCTTGATCGCGTCCAGTAAGGGTGGGTAATTAGCTAGGTACAGGGTATCAAAACGGTTCGTTAAGTGCACTGCCAAGTATCGCAGGGACGACATAGTCCAAACAAAGGGAAAGGCTGACTTGAGGGATGCCATGAGGTGAGGGGCTAAGTGAACGGGGAGTATTTCCGACTTTGAAAAATGTATCTTAAAATTAGATAACGACCCAAAAAGTTTCAGTTCCCTCATCAGGTTTGGCAGAGAGAGCAGGGGGTCCGTAAGGTGAAACAGCACATCATCAGCATAGGCCGAGAGTTTGTGTTCTGTGTTACCAACTTGGAGGCCCTTAATATCAGGGCTAGCCCTCACCGTGCGGAGAAACGGCTCCAGCACCCGGGCAAACAAGAGAGGTGAAAGAGGACACCCCTGCCTCGTGCCGTTTCTAATGGGGAACCGGGCCGACAAAGTCCCATTCACCTTGACCTGAGCACAAGGCGTGGAATATAGGGCCGCGATTGTAGTCAACATCCGCGGGCCCAATTGTATAGAGTGAAGCACCTCTGTCAGGTAGGACCAGTCTATGCGGTCAAAGGCCTTTTCAGCGTCAGTGGACAAAACAATATACGGTTGCGGGACAGGGCGGGAGCGGGCCCAGTGAATAAGATGGACCGCTCAAAGGGAGTTATCCCTGGCCTCCCTCCCGGCAACAAAGCCTGTCTGGTCAGGGTGGACAAGGTCAGGAATAAGGAGCTTCATTCTATTTGCTAAAATTTTCGTCAGAATCTTTATGTCCAAATTAAGAAGGGAAATAGGGCGGTAGCTCTGGGGGACGGTGGGGTCCTTGCCCTCCTTCGGTATAACAGTAATGTGAGCTAGAAGGGCTTCCTGGGGGATGGCACCACCCCCAGATATTGCATTAAAGTAGGCACACATGGGAGCCTGTAGCTGGGGCAGGAAAGTTTTGTAGTAAACCTTAGTGAATCCGTCTGGGCCAGGACTCTTACCATTAGGCAAGGACTCCACCGTGGCCCCAAGCTCCTCTACAGTAATTGGGAGCTCCAGGGCAGCGGATTGTTCTTCGGTAAGTTTCGGCAGATCAGCCGCCGCCAAGTAGGCACGGGTCGCCTTGAGTCTATCCACTCGGGTTGCGGGGGAGATTGTAGAGTCTATATTATATAGTGTTGTGTAGTACTCACGGAACCCGGCCGCTATTTTAGAGGATTGGACAACCGGAACCCCCGCAGAATCGTGCAATTTGTGAATATAGGTCTGAGCGTGGCGTTTACGGAGGGCACGGGCCAGCATCCAACCGCACTTATTCCCGTGTTCATAATATTTGTGGGCCAAAAAGCGAAATTGTTTGCGGGCTTGGCGGTCTAATAACCGCAGAAATAATTCCCGTAGCTCCGTCAAAGCCGACAAAGCCTCCGGACTCCCATTAGTCTTATGATCGAGTTCAGCTTTCTGAAGGGCAGTATATACCCGTGTAAAATCAGCCTGACGTTCTTTTTTCAGCCTAGACCCCTGAGAGATTAATGCCCCTCTAATCACCGCCTTATGGGCTTCCCATATAACCCCTTCACCCATTTCGGCTGGCGGATTTTCCTTGAAGTAGTTAGTCAGTGTATCCGTGACCTCCTTCACCGCTACCCCATCATCCAGTAAATTATCATTAAGCCGCCATGTCCAGGTCCTCTGCAGGACCATGGGCAGGGCAAAAACAACCGTCACTGGGGCATGGTCTGAGATAGAAATGACGTCGATAGACGCGGACTGAAGGAGTTCCAGGATATTGCGGTCAACGTAGATGTGGTCAATACGTGTGTACACATCATGCACCTTTGAATAATAACTGTAGTCCCTATCAGGGGGGTGCAGTGTCCGCCAACCGTCCGATAGGAGATGGGATTGCATAGTCTTGCGGTAATGTTTAAGGAATTTGTAGGAATGGGAGGGTCTCGCATGGGATGTGTCCAGCTGGGGGTCGGGGCTTACGTTAAAGTCGCCTCCTACAATTGAAAAGCCTTCCCTAAAATCCGCTAGACGGTCTAATGTACGGTCAATAAAAGTGAGCTGGTCAGCGTTAGGGGCATAAAGCATCGCGAACGTATAGAGTTGTCCAGCTGTAGTGCCCTTCAAAAAAACATACCTGCCCTGGGGGTCTACCTTGTGATCAGAGGGTTGGAAGGGGCAGGACTTATGCATGCCAATAGCTGTACCTCTCGATTTAGCTAAAGGGGAGTTGCTCAGAAACCACTGGTTAAAAAGATGGGTAGGTAGTTTAGGGGACGACTGATGCGTAAAGTGAGTCTCCTGAAGGAAAATCACCTGCGACTTCAGCCGCTTCAATTCCCCCCAGAGCTTACTACGCTTATGAGGGGAGCATAGGCCCCTAACATTGTAAGTGCTTACCCGCAGTGTAGCCATCCAAAAAATCTAGGCAGGGACATGCTCGAAAAGTGGTGGTGCGCCCGGTGCAGACGGCAGAGTGGCAGAGATGACCTAAAGAGGGAAGAGTCAGAAAAAGGAGAGCAGTCAAGGGAAGAGAGAGAAAGAAAAAGGGGGAGAAAAAACAAACATACACGTGAGAGATATATAAGGCACATCTGATAAAACATAGCGGCCGAGGCCGGTTAGAGGTAGAAAAAAAACTAAAAGTTATGGCGAGGTCCCCACCCAGAAGGGGGGTGGGGCCCAGGCCACAACCTCAGATCCCAACCAGGATCTAAGCCCGTAAAAAAGAAAAAAAAAAAGGAAAAAACGGGCATCCTACTGGGGGTACGTGGAATCCCATAACAAAGAGGGAAGTGGGTCTCCATCCCCGTCCACCGCATCTAACTTGGTGCGAGAAAGGAGGGGGAAAATAAAGAAGGCAACAATGACTAACGTTTTACAGGGTCCCCACGGCAGAACAAAAAAACAAGGCCATTAAAAAGAAAAAAAATTAACTGCAAATGCGAACCAAAAACCGGAACCAGCACAGGGTGCCGTGGGGAATTCCAGGTAAGTCAAGTCGAGTCAACCCAGAGTTCCTCAGATCACAGGAGCGCATCCTTGGGAAAAAGATTCGGTACCCTCAGGGACCCAGGGCAGCAGAGTCCGTGGAAGGATCCATGGATTGTCTCCTATGGCGCCGTCTGCAGTTCTGACTTCTAGCAGGCAGCCACGGTTGCGGTGTCGGCAATCTAAAAGCCGCAAAGTCCGAAGGGTTCCTCCAGTCCAGGAAGTCAACCTGTTCCAGCTCCAAGGAAGCCAAAAAGTGTGGGAGGTCATCTTTAGTTCGGAGAGTCACGGTCTTACCGTCCCTGGTAACTTGGAGGGCAAAGGGAAACCCCCACCGGTATGGCAGTCCAGCCTCTTGAATAGCCAGCAGGAGGGGGCGCAAGGCCCTGCGTTGCATAAGAGTGCGCCTTGAAATGTCCTGGTAAAAAGCCAGATGTGCACCATCAAAATCAAAATAGGGTTTCCCTCTCATTTTCTGCATTATGCGATCCTTAAGCGTATACTTATGTAGCTTACAGATAATGTCTCTGGGATTATTCACATCTTGAGAGGGAGGTTTCAAGGCCCTATGTGCACGGTCAATTTCCACAGTAGCTGTAGCAGGTAGGCCTAGGATCTCCTTAAAAACGCCTTCCAGGGTGGGAATAATGTCCCTAGTTCCTGTGGCCTCAGGTAGGCCCCGGATCCTAATGTTAGCTCTGCGACTGCGGTTCTCGGTGTCGTCTAACTGGCAAAGCAGGGCCTCAATCTGACGGCCTTGTGCATCACATTGGTCCTGCAGCATAGTTATAACAGGGAGATCCTCTTCAAATCTCTGCTCCAGGGACTCCATCCTGCCCCCCAGGTGCACTGTGTCTGCCTTAAGCTGTGCAATGTCCTCTTTAAACGCCTTCTCCACTCTATCAGCAAAGCGCTCCAGGTCAGCCTTGGTGGGGAGGGACAGGATATGGCGCCTGATATCTGCATCAGCCAGGGGGTCCGGTTCGTCAGGGGCTTCCGTCAGCAACCCGGGGGACCCTGGGGAGGTCGGGGGGGCAGAATCACTCACCGACTGCGGGGAAGTTATCGGCGAGGCATCCCTCCGGTGCGACTTTGCGGCCGTGGATGGCGCGGCCTTGCCAGCTTTCAGGGCCATTTTGGAGGCCTCCCGGCCCTTCTCCTCCTGCCCCGGGAAGAAGTTGTCTAGCTGCGCTTGCCTCGAGCGGTCCACCCGCGAGTGCTGGGATGACGCCCGGCTCTTGTGGGACATCGCTGTGTGAGGATGGGGACGGATTCACCCTCCTTACGCTGTTATCATGCGGCGGTGAGACGGAGCTGAGGAGACACACGTCTTCACTCCTCCATGGTCAGGCCACGCCCCCAAGATAAATTTATTTGATTCAGATGGTGTCAAGCATGTGTGGCGGCAGCCAGGTGAAGAGTACAAAGACAAGTGTGTCTGTCCTACAGTCAAGCATGTTGGTAGGAGTGTCATGGTGTGGGGCTGCATGAGTGCTGCCAGCACTGGGGAGCTACAGTTTATTGAGGGAACAATCAAAGCCAACATGTACTGTGACATACTGAAGCAGAGCATGATCCCCCTCCCTTTGGAGGCTGGGCCACAGGGCAGTATTCCAACATGATAATGACCCCAAACACACCCCCAAGACAACCACTGCCTTGCTAAAGAAGCTGTGGGTAAAGGTGATGGACTGGCCAAGCATGTCTCCAGACCTAAACCCTATTGAGCATGTGTGGGGCATCCTCAAATGGAAGGTGGAGGAGCGTACGGTCTCTAACATCCACCAGCTCTGTGATGTCGTCGTGGAAGAGGACTCCAGTGGCAACCTTTGAAGCTCTGGTGAACTCCATGCCAAAGAGGGTTAAAGCAGTGCTGAAAAATAATGGTGGCCACACAAAATATTGACACTTTGGGCCCAATTTGGATATTTTAACTTAGGGGTGTAATCACTTTTGTTGACAGCAGTTTAGACATTAATGGCTGTGTGTTAAGTTATTTTGAGGGGCAGTAAATTTACAGTGTTATACAAGGTGTACACTCACTACTTTACATCACAATTTTTAAATTAATTAGGATAAAATAATTGAGATTGATATCGATGTTCATTCCTAGGGGAGTAATGCCTCGTACACATGATCAAACTATCCGGCGGACCAGAGTCCGACCGGACAATCAGCCCGTGTGTGGGCTCCGGCAGACTCTTTTTCCCCAAAAGTCCGGCGGACTTAGAAAGTTGTTTTGACTCAAAAACTGTCTGCCAGACTGCGAGTCCGGCGGACAATCTGGCCGTGTGTGTGCTAGTCCGCTGGACTTTTGAAATGAACGGAGTTTCCTGCACACGGAGAAAAGTCTGTTCATTTTGAACGCGGCTCCAGGTAGCCGGGACTAGCGAAGGAAGTCAATTGACACGTCGCTGGCCCCGTCACCTGCTATGGACTTAAAGGGGAAGCCCTACGCCGAAAAAAACAGCGTGGGAGTCCCCCCCTAGGCTCATATAAGACCCTTATCAGAGCACGCTACCCGGCCAGTCAGAAAAGGGGGTGGGGACGAGCGAGAGCCCCCCCTCCTGAGCCGTACCATGCAACGTGCCCTCAACATGGGGGGTGCTTTGGGGAAGGGGGAGGCCGTGCGGCCCCCCACCCCAAAGCACCTTGTCCCCATGTTGATGAGGACAAGGGCCTCTTCCCGACAACCCTGGTGGTTGGTTGTCAGGGTCTGCAGGCGGGGGGCTTATCAGAATCCGGGATACCGGCCCCCCACCCTATGTGAATGAGTATGGGGTACAATGTACCCCTACCCATTCACCTGTGAAAAAAATCGAAATAAAACACAACCTTGTCAATCAGGGCTGCAGTGATGAAAGGATACGCTCTTGGAGCTGACTGCTCCTTCTATTGGCCTCACCTACTATGTAACTATACGTGAACAGTTAACCTACCAACACAGAAATGCCAACCGTAAATTATACTCTATATAGCAGGCATGGTTGGAAACCCCTGGACTTGCTCCACTTCAACTGGTCAAATATAGACTGCTACAAGTATCAGAGTTAAATAATTCTTAATCTCACCCTCCAGGGTAGGATATAAGGGAGCTGTCTCTATATAAGTATCCTCCCATGAGAAAGACTCAAAATGGTAACTTTTGTCCTTGCCCAAGAAGGAAAAGTTTGTATTTTAAGTTATGGGTTAGCAAAAGCCATACTTTATTCTTGGCTCATTGGCCATAGCCCTCTCTCCCTGGTGGTTTGAGGGAGACTAAACGTACCTTTTTGTATTCTGTTTTTTTATTTTTCCTTTTTTTTTTTTTATGTGTTATGGGACTTGACTGCCATTTAGTACCAATCTGTTATCTCTAAGCTTTCGAAATATAACATTTATTGGTTCTTAAAGTGGAAGTAAACCCACTTTTTAAACTTTTACCTACAGGAAAGCCTATAATAAGGCTTACCTGTAGGTAAAAAAAATATCTCCTAAACCTGTACGGTTTAGGAGATATTCCCCTCGGTATGCGCCGCTGACTGCAGCGGCGCATGCGCACAAGGGGGTTCTCTCCGCGAAAATCCGGCAGCGCTCGTCCGGCCGGATTTAAATCTCCCGCGCGCATGCGCGGGAGTGACGATATCGCGGCTCCGGCCACTCACAGCGCCGGAGCCGCGATACCCGGAAGAGACGCCGAGGGAGCATGTCGGCTTCCTCGGCGTGGATCGGGCGAGATGTCGGGGCCTCGTTCTAAGGTAAGTATTTCATAATGAGCTAGTATGCGGTGCATACTAGCTCATTATGCCTTTTGCTTTGCAGGTTTTAAAAAAAAAAAAAAAAAAATGCGGGTTTACTACCCCAAGGTATGTCATTTGACATACTAAGTTGATTTTCTGTACCTCTTGAATGTATGTCCTGAGTTCCTTATCTGCCATGTTTCTTATATCCAGTTTTTTTATGATCAAAAAAGGCCAATACATGATGAAAAAAGCACAATCAACTTTTGCCTATTAGTTCTTCGTGGGCCACGCAACTGGTGGCGTGGCAAGGGAGTTGTCCTTTGCCAACACACATTGTACTAAAGCAGTGATTGTCAACTTATGAGCTTGGCGGAGCTGTCAGAAACTGTAGACTTAATAGAGAAGAGAAAATTAGAGTCAGAGAGTGTGAATATGCTACATTGCTGGCTGGGGATATGCAGAAGACAATACAAAACTGGGAGCATGTTACTTGAGGCTAGTAGGAGCCGGACGCATGGATTCCAATGTTTTTTTTTTAAAGCACGTATGAATATTCACTAATGTCAGACTGATTCTCCTCCCAGCCAATCAGGAGATGCAGGGAAAGGCCGACCGACTGACCCACCAGCGGCCACCAGAAGACGGAGGGGGACACAGAGGAGCCACGCACCCTCCAACATGCCAGTCTGGGGACAGCACAGGGTAAGTGAGCCGGCGACTGGGGGTGTCTGTGTGCGGTGCGGGCTGGAGCGATGGGAGTCAGGTAAAGTCCGTCTGCGGACCAATAGAGCACCAGTCGCCACTGGTCTGAGGGCTGTACACCATATACCAAAGGGTGGGAGGCCGGGCACCAGGATACTAAAGAGTGTGCTTTATCTCATAAAGTTGGGAGACATGTCTGTGGTTTCCTCCGTTGTCTCCTATGTTCTGACACATTAGTAACATAGGGGCCAGCAAAAGGAAGCACAGAGCTCAGCCAGGTACTAGACTCCAACACATCGGGAAGTGTGCCAGATGCTATAGATCTTTCAGCAAGCTTAAGCTGGCCATACACAGAGATAATTAGTCAGCATCCTCCTCGTCGAGGACTCCTCCAGAGTGTGATCAGAGAATGCAGTAAGGCACCCTGCGGTGTCAAATTTGTGTACATTGGTGAGTTTTCTGGTTTTGCCATTAATTGGCATCAGTGGCGGCTGGTGAAGTGTTAGGATGTGGGGGCGCCCTTCCTTTTTAACCCTTCCCACTTGGTGAAAATTGGCATGGTTGCAGTGAAATAGTGGGTGTGGCTCTAAGGTGGTGTGGTTAGTGTCTGAGATGAACGAGGGATGGATGGAGAGGGAGAGAGGGATGGAGGGAGAGCAGGCCCAGATCCTACACAACAATAGAAATATGTGTATTCTAGAAAGTTTAACAATCAGCAGATAAAGATATTCCAAACACCTGGTGTTAGCACTTCAATCATCTCGGCACCATGGTTATTATGGTGTCAGGATGATTGAAGCAAATTATTTCTATTATTACATTGTAATATAAAATGAAATCATTCAACTCACCATAATGCAAAATCAGTGGGAGCCCTGAGCGTGTCACCAGCCAGGTCACCTGTCATCGGGTGTCCCCAGCAGAGTCCACCCTTACATCAGGTGCCCCCAGCGGACTCCCTCCTTACATGCAGCATGTGTCACATAAATTGTGTCCCACCAAATGCAGCAGCCTGTGTCACCACCAAATTGCAGCAGCCTGTGTCACCACCAAATTGCAGCAGCCTGTGTCACCACCAAATTGCAGCAGCCTGTGTCACCACCAAATGCAGCAGCCTGTGTCACCAACAAAATGCAGCAGCCTGTGTCACCAACAAAATGCAGCAGCCTGTGTCACCACCAAATTGCAGCAGCCTGTGTCACCACCAATCGCAGCAGCCTGTGTCACCACCAAATTGCAGCAGCCTGTGTCACCACCAATCGCAGCAGCCTGTGTCACCACCAATCGCAGCAGTCTGTGTCACCACCAGATTGCAGCAGCATGTGTCACCACCAGATTGCAGCAGCATGTGTCACCACCAGATTGCAGCAGCACGTGTCACCACCAGATTGCAGCAGCACGTGTCACCACCAGATTGCAGCATCATGTGTCACCACCAATTGCAGCATCATGTGTCACCACCAGATTGCAGCAGCATGTGTCACCACCAGATTGCAGCAGCATGTGTCACCACCAGATTGCAGCAGCATGTGTCACCACCAGATTGCAGCAGCACGTGTCACCACCAGATTGCAGCATCATGTGTCACCACCAATTGCAGCATCATGTGTCACCACCAGATTGCAGCAGCATGTGTCACCACCAATTGCAGCATCATGTGTCACCACCAGATTGCAGCAGCATGTGTCACCACCAAATTACAGCAGCCTGCCTGTGTCACATCAAACCCCCCCCCCCCCTTACTTGCCTTGCTGTGTGTTGTCCTCTCCAACATTGTCTCCTTCCACAGTGATGATGGAGAGGTCCGCTCCTCTCATACTTCCTGTTTCCTCTTGGAGAGAGAAAACAGGAAGTGACATCAAACTCAGATGTCTATCAAATCGCTGGTGAAGTGTTAGGATGTGGGGGCGCCAGACCCCGCCCTTCCTTTTTAACCCCTCCCACTTGGTGAAAATGGGCATGGTTGTAGCGAAATAGTGGGTGTGGCTCTAAGGTGGTGTGGTTAGTGTCTTGAGATATTTAGGAATATTAGTGACAAAAGACTCCAAGGACTATATAATGTAACCTAAAACCTTTACTTCAGAAATTTAAAAATAAGTGTGGTACCTGGTGTAAATTGCCACTGTCAGTCACAGGGAGAACTAACTTACCTAAGATGATATGGGCCCAGCAATTGCTGTATATACTGCATAATGCACCGATCTGGATACCAAAGTACTTTTTCCAATGTATAGACTCACAGTTCAGACCTTTAATTTGGAAGAATAAGGTAGCCAGAATAAAATTAACTACTCTACAGTATCCTAAAGACCAAGGAGGAATGGCTGTCCCCCATGCTCAGACATACTTTTTCACTGCGCAACTACAACACTTTACAGGGGATAAGCCTGACGCACCAGACCAGTCTAAATCTTTACTTACCAATCGTACCACAATGTACTCTGCTCTATCCCATATGGAAATGGGCTTCCCCACAACCCCTCCCCAATGTCCTACAGTCGCCTCCTTAAAAAAACTTTGGGGCAGTATTAAACGGAGATTAGGAATAAATGGGTTTTTTCCTAGCACACCAATTTGGCAGAATAAGTTCTACACAGAGCTAGCCAAAGTCAGCGGTCACGCACGGTGGGAGGCAGCAGGGGTAAAATATATGGATCAAATTTTTGATGAGATGGGCCTGAAATATTACGATAAACTAAGCCCTTGTACACACGGTCGGAGAATCCGTCGGAATGTGTCCTATCGGACCGTGTTGTCGGATAATCCGGCTGTGTGTGGTATGCATCAGTCTGAATATCCGTCTGACCCAATTTTCCAACTTGTTGGAAATATTTTCCGACCAACTGGTTCGATCGGACAAACTCTGATCATGTGTAGAGAATTTTGATCGGACCAAGTGCCACGCATGCTCAGATCAAATTCCTACATCAAAGCTATTGGCTACTAGGCTGAACGTAGTCCCATCGTAACGAAATTACGTCATCACGTTCTGAATGATCGGATTTTTCGACAACTTAGTCCGATCGTGTGTATGCAACAGTTTCGGACAAGATCTGACGGGCAAAATCCGACGGATTTGGTTGTCGAAATCTCCGACCGTGTGTACGGGGCTAAGAGAGGAGTTTCCACTATTGGGCAATATTCAATATCAATATATTCAGCTAAGCCACGCAGCCAGATATCAGAGCAACTGCTCGTCCCTGCGCTTGGTAGAATAAACCTTTTTGGAATCTGTATATGATGAAAAAAGGGGTATTATCTCCAGAACCTATACGCAACTGTTGACTCATATACAGGCACCCGATCTTCTGCCTTGCAGGGAGAAGTGGGAAAGAAACATTGGCCTCATTGACGGGGAACAATGGGAACAAATACTAAATGCTAGACCCCTAGTGTCAGTATCAACGGCACAGAGACTATCACACTTGTTCATTTTGCATAGGGTATATAGAACCTTGGTACAACTGCACCACTGGGGAAGCAGTGTTCATCAAGGAGACCTCATACACATGTTGTGGAAATGTCCCAAACTTGTTAGATATTGGAATAATGTTGTCACAACCATCAACTCTATCTATGAGGTTCAGCTGACTATGGATCCACTGGTGTGCTTGCTGGGAGGCCTGGATGAGGCCCTGTACTCCCCTTTCCTTGTACTCACATTCTTATAGATATACAGGACCTGTACTCCCCTCCCCTCCCCTTATACTTACATTCTTATACGGGAAAAAAAAACACCTACTACCATAAAATCACCAAAGAAGTTTGATAAAATATGTCAATTTTGGTTGGACACCACAAATGGGCACTGACTGGCACCTCTATGACACAATAAAAAAAGTGATGCCCAGCAATGCCACTCATCAGTGCCCATCCGTGCCACCTATAATTACCCATTAGTGCTGTAAACTATTGCCCATCATTGCCGCATTTCATTGCCGCCTATCAGTGTCACCTCATTGGTGCCCATCAGTGCCAATCATTAAAGATTAAAACGTACTTATTTAGAAAACATTTTAACAGAAACAAAGAAAAACTTTTTTTTTTAATTCTCTGCACTTTTTTTTTTTGTTGCGAAAAAAATAAAAATCGCAGAGGTGATCAAATAGCACGAAAAGAAAGCTCTATTTGTGGGAAAAAAATTATAAAAAAATTTGTTTGGGTACAGTTTAGCATGACCGCGCAATTGTCATTCAATTTGTGACAGCACTGAAAGCTGAAAATTGGCTTGGGCAGGAAAGTGTAAGCCTGGTATTGAAGTGGTTAAAGATGCATGCCAAAATTAGCACATGTTGTGGAGGGAAACAATAGACAAGTGACCTTTGTGGCAGAAGGCATACAGTTATAGGGTCATATACCGGGAGAAAGGTATAATGGCTGTCAGGCTGAAATGTTTTTCATTTGTTTTTTTGTTTCTCATTGGTTCTTGTTTTTATTTTTTAGTTCCCCCTATTTTATTGACATTACTACAAAAGTCAATATGTAAGACGTATTTGCATTTATATAAGTCACATTATAAAGTTAGCATACATTTTCCCTGTAGCTGTATAATCATTTATACTCTTTGTATGGTATGTATATATATATATATATATATATATACACACACATTTGTACTGAAAGTGCCTTTTATTTTTGACATAATAAAAACTTTTTGATAAAAAAAAAAAAAAATGTTTTGTACATGTTCCTAAACTCCTACTATTTTTTAGTAATGTGAATTGAAGCTTCAATGTCAAGACATGCCAGCAGATGGAGACCGTGCTTTTTATACATGTCTTTTTCCAGCTCCTGGGTCTTCTCTAATCTTAAAGCTGAATTGAACTTAAAAAAAAAAAAAAAAAATGCTTACAGATAGGATTTTAATGACTGAAGAGACCCTAATGATCTCTTCTTTCATGACTGCTTCTCCCTTCTGTCAGCATTAACGTACACTGAGCCATGCATGCACATAAAATACATTTATGGCACCGCTCTGTGCCATGCAGATTTGACTCTCATGCGAGAGCGATGTCATTGTGGCCGAGCCAAGTTTCCGAACAGTCCAAACCCAGAAGGCAGACCAAGAGAAGATGGAAGTGCCCGTGACCAATGGGAGCTCTTATTGCAAAATGCTGAAAGGGATCATTTGACAAGTACGTTTGCCATAATGTGCTAATATGCTCTGCATACTAGCACATTATGGCTAACTGTTCCTGGGAGCCAACCAAAAAAAGTTGCCGAGTTTAATTCTACTTTAAAATGATTATTTTTTTAAAAAATTCAAGCTTTACAAACATGTTATTCTTACCTGCTCTGTGTAATGGTTTCGCACAGAGCAGCCCCAATCCTCCTCTTATCAGGTTCCCTGCAGGAGCTTAAGTCTACTCCTGCCAAGTTCACCCCAAGCTGCTTCCAATGGGGCAATCGTGCGTGCTCGAACCCGAGCAAGCCGTTTGTGTCTATTCAGACACACAGCCCAGCTCGGCCCCACCCTCCCACTGACAGCAGCAGGAACCAATGGCTCCCTCTGCTCTCAGCCAAGCCTGTCAGAGCTGGAGAGGGGAGAAGAGCTGCCGCAGACATGCACAGCGCTAGACCCAGATCAGGTTCAGGTGAGTATTTAGGGAGGTTAGGGGGAAGCCAATATTAAAAGTTTTTTTCTACCTTAATGCAGAGAATGCATTGGGGTGCAAACATTTTTTAACTTTAGAACTGTTTTAAAGTTGAATTCCAGGCATATATAACACAAAATAATGCAGTTTTGTATTCGATTTCAAAATTGGTAACTGTATATTTATGTGCAACTAGTTTTAAGTACCAGAATTCGACTTGGTTTAAATCATTTGTGTGTCCATGTACAGGCATGGAGAGGAAGTACCAATAAGGTGCTGACAGGAGGAGAGAGCAGTTTACCGAAGGAGACCAGACCGAATTTTATAACTTCCACCTCAACATTTATAATTTTTTCTAGCAATGCATAATGGCCCATTTACCACACTGTGAATTAATACATATACCAGGAAGAGTGCCTGTACCATTTCTGGTAATGCACTGTAACACACATTAGTGCATTATCATGCATTGAGCTGTGCTGCAATGCACATCTGTTGGCAAGATGCATTGGGGTGCCATCCAGAGCACAAGGCGTCACATTGGCTTAACATATGTAATCTGCTTTGCTGCAATTTACCTTGACCCAACAGTGTAAATGCGCCTTAAGAAAGCACTTTCGTACAGTCTTTAAAGATTTCCTGCTAAAACACGAAGTTTCATAGGGCTTTCGGCAAAATTTGTAGGCTAAGTCCCAGGTTAATGAGACTAGAATTATGACATTTTTTCAGATAAGTGATCACCAAGTTCTTCTGTTTCTTAAGATCAGGCTCAAACCCTTTGTGAATTCTCTTGCAGTTAGTGCAGGGCAGACCAATGGTAGAGCCACGCAAACTGTAAGTACAGCTCCCCAACGCAAAGCACAGGAAGCACTGATGTAGAGGAAAGATGGTGTGTGATTGAGAGATATATATATCTCTAAATCTCAAAGTTCCAAGGGTGAGGTGCATGTAGCTCATAGATATATGTGCAATGCAATCCGGCCTTCCCAAGGGCCATAATATAGAAAAGGGTACTTCGTTTTTGAAGAAGGGCATTATCTGCCCAAGCTGGGAATTGTTAACCATCAATACCATGTAATTTTGATATATATTTATCTCTTCATCAAAGCGGAACTTCAGTCATTTTTTTTTCAACTTTCCATCTTTTAAATCTTCTGCCCTTGTTTTAACTTTAGATAGTAAAACTTTTTTTTTTTCTGCCAGTAAATACCTTATACAGCCCACTTCCTGTTTCTTGTCTGGTAAAAAGCCTAGGCTTATGACATACACAGCTCTCTGTCTCCTGAGACTTTGGCAGGAAGGAAAAGGGGGCCAATGAGAGCTTCAGAACTGTAGGCGTGTGTCTGAGTAAATCCAGAAAGTGAATAGGCAGCAGCTTCAGCTACCCACAATTAAAATGGTTGCAGACAGACGCAGTGGAGGGAGATTACTGCAGCATATTTGGCATGTACAGAATCACAGTATCTCACAAAAGTGAGTACACCCCTCATTTTTGAAAATATTTTATTATATATTTTAATGTGACAACACTGAAGAAATGACACTTTGCTACAATGTAAAGTAGTGTGTGTACAGCTTGTATAACAGTGTAATTTTACTGTCCCCGCTGGCAACAAAAGTGAGTACACCCCTAAGTGAAAATTTCCAAATTGGGCCCAGTGTTAATAGTTTGTGTGGCCACCATTATTTTCCAGCACTGCTTTAACCCTCTTGGGCATGGAGCTCACCAGAGCTTCACAGGTTGCCACTGGAGTCCTCTTCCACTCCTCCAGGGTGACATCATGGAGCTGGTGGATTATGGAGACCTTGTGCTCCTTCACCTTCCATTTGAGGATGCCCCACAGATGATCAATAGGGTTTAGATCTGGAGACATGCTTGGCCAGTCCATAACCTTTATCCTCGGCTTCTTTAGCAAGGCAGTGGTCGTCTTGGAGGTGTGTTTGGGGTCGTTATGTTGGAAAACTGCCCTGCGGCCCAGTCTCTGAGAATAGATTATGCTCTCCTTCAGTACATGTTGGCATTCATGATTCCCTCAATGAACTGTAGCTCCCCAGTGCCAGCAGCACTCATGCAGTCCTAGACCATGACACTCGCACCACCATGCTTGAGTATAGGCAAGACACACTTGTCTTTGTACTCCTCACCTGATTGCCGCCACACAACGCTTGACACCATCTGAACCAAATAAGTTCATCTTGGTCTCATCAGACCACAGTAATCCATCCCCTAAAGCAGGGGTTGACAAATTTGCTTGGAATCTAGGAACCAGCTAAAAAAGTTAGGAGCCAGGTCCGTGACGGCGATCTGGACCTGTCCCTGGCCTGACATGGAGACGAGTGAGGGGAAGATAGCCCCCAGCCCCCCACCTGTCTCCAAGTCATTGCCCATAGCTCTTAGAGGGACATTTTTAAATTGCATTTTAGTGTAAATATGAGATGTGAGGTCTCTCTGACCCCAGATCTCATATATAAAAGAGGACCTGTCATGCTTTTTTCTATTACAAGGGATTTTTACATTCCTTGTAATAGGAATAAAAGTGACACACATTTTTTTTTTTTAAAAGAACAGTGAAAAAAATTTAAATAAAAGTTAAAATAAGAAAAAATTTTTTTTAAATGCGCCCTGTCTCGCCAAGCTTGCGTGCAGAAGCGAACGCATATATGAAAGCGGTGTTCAAACCACACATGTGAGGTATCGCTGCGATCGGTAGAGTAAGAGCAATAATTCTAGCCCCAGACCTCCTCTGTAACTCAAAACGTGCAACCTATCGAATTTTTTAAACGTCGCCTATGGAGATTTTAAAGGGTAAAAGTTTGTCGCCATTCCATGAGCGGGCGCAATTTTGAAGCATGACATGTTGGGTATCGATTTACTCGGCGTAACATTATCTTTCACAATATAAAAAAAAAAAAATAGGCTAACTTTACTGTTGTCTTTTTTTTTTATTAAATAAAAAAATTTCCCCCAAAAAAGTGCGCTTGTGAGTCCGCTGTGCAAATACGGTGTGACAGACAGTATTGCAACGACCACCATTTTACTCTCTAGGGTGTTAGAATAAATAATAAAAAATAAAAAAAAAATATATATATATATATTTTTTTTTTTTTGTTTTGTTTTGTTTAGGGGTTCTAAGTAAAGGGATGGAGAAAGACTGGCAGGAAATCAATTAGCATTGTTGGTTGTAATTCCAACGGCCACCACAAGAGGGCGCCAGATTCCAGAAGGAACCATAGGATCACAGAAGGCCTCAAAGCCGGGGGCTCAATTACCGGCCGCCTGCGGCGCGGCCCGACGCGATCGCGCGGGGGGGGGGGTCCACGGAGACGGGATACCCCCAGCTATGCTGCCCCAGGCGCAAGGTCGCCGATTCTAGTCGCCAATGCGACCTGGCGACCGGGTTTTGTCGAGCACTGCCCTAAAGCCCCATACACACCATCAGATTTTCTGCTGATTTTTTTCCTTCAAATTTACCAAAACCATAGAATATGAGGTCAAACCTTAGGCGTTTCAATTTGTCTATGGTCTTGGCCACCGCGTTGCAGCTCAGTTTCAGGGTCTTGGCAATCTTCTTATAGTCTAGGTCAGTGATGGCAAACCTTAGCACTGCAGATGTTTTGGAAGTACATTTCTCATGATGCTCAACTACACTGTAGAGTGCATGAGCATCATGGGAAATGTAGTTCCAAAACATCAAGGGTGCCAAGGTTCGCCATCACTGGCCTAGGCCATCTTTATGTAGAACAATTATTCTTTACAGATTCTCAGAGAGTTCTTTGCCATGAGGTGCCATGTTGAACTTCCAGTGAACAGCATAAGAGAGGTGAGAGCAAACAAACAAAATTTAACACACCTTGAAACATTAACGAGTCACATGACACCGGGGAGGGAAAATGGATATTTCCACTGAGGGGTCTACTCACGTTTGTTGCCAGCAGTTTAGACATTAATGGCTGTCTGTTATTTTGAGGGGACAGCAAATTTTCTGTTATACAAGCTGTACACTCACTACTTTACATTGTAGCAAAGTGTCATTTCTTCAGTGTTGTCACATGAAAAGCTATAATAAAATATTTTCAAAAATGAGGGGTGTACTCACTTTTGTGAGATACTGTATATTATATATAAAATATATGCAAAGTGGTTGAAGGGAAGCTTCAGAATAGCAAAGATGTTTTTATAACAAAGAGTGCAGTTCCTCTTTAAAGTATTTTTTTTTTTTTTTTTTTATAAAAACAGCCTTAACTTGGTAAAATGGATTACAGCTTCCCCACTTTTTCCAAGATGATGCAGAGCCATAAATCTGCAAACCTCAACAATATTCCCCTTACCCTGTCAAAAAGCTTGTCAGAGGACTTGGAAGTTTTAATGGCTCAAAAAACTTTCCTTGACCAAATCTTAGCCTGGCCATAGAAGAATCAATATTAAGCTCTTCAGCGATTGGCTGAATTTAGATGAATCTATGGCCATTCCTGCTCAACAAAATTCGAAACAACCGACTAACAAATGTTAGCCATTTTTCAGTCAGTCAATCAGCAGCTGCCACCAATTGGATGCAGTGTTGATCAGTGTTCTGACAGGAGAATAGTCCCTGCTGTCAGAATTCAATAGCACAGTGGGGAAGATTCCTCCATATACCTTGCTTGTGTGGTTAGAAGAATCTGTTCAGTTTCTTTTCAATCAGCTTCTAGCTATTTGTAATTTTTCATAATTTACATCCTAGCAACAATGCTCCCCAGGACAAATTTGGTGAACCTCCCCTGCAGATACACAGAGGGCAAAAAAAAACAAAAACAAAGGTTCCTTTATTCTGAAGAATGCCATGTCCTGTGGTTAAACTTTTACACATAGGGGGTTTCTTTCCCAAATCATTAATTTACACACCCACTGACAGATTCTAACTGATTCCTGATTGCAGAAAGCACACATTTTAAAAACATGCTTTGGAGATCTGACAGCACTTGCATGGTAACTTGCTCTTGTCTGACAAGCTTTCAAAATCAAGGAGGCAAAAAAAAAAAAAAAAAAAAAAAAAAAAAAAAAAAAAGACAGATTTTCCCACAAGCCCCTGCAGCTGCAGAGAGGGTTAATCATGTTGGCACAATACTTCTATCCCTGGATTAGCTTCAAGAGAACTCACTGCACTCAACCCAAGTGGATCCTATGCAAGTGTGGTGGTGCTACGGTTGAGGCTCCTACATGTCGTCCGGTGCAACTGTATATAAAAGCTTGCACTCATCCTGGAGCTGTACAATACACTTTATTGGAAGAGAGTCAAAACTATCTGATACAACAATGCTAACATGTTTCAGCCAAGGAAGGCCTTAGCTATAGCTTTGACTAAGACCTTCTTTAGCTGAAACACATTAGCACTGCTGTTTTAGATGCTTTTTTCTGTTTTTCCAATAAAGTGTATTGTACAGCTTCAGAACAAGGGCTGACTTTTATATACCATTCCTATTAATGCTTCAAACTCATGGTGGCCTCCAGCCATCTAGCCAGTACAAACCATGGACTTTTTCTGTGGCTCTACCTTGTATGAAAGTAGTCCAAAAGAAAGAAGCTGCCAGCACATACCAAAAAGTATGTGCACCCAAATATCAATCTTGTGTTAATAGCACCATTAAAAATGTTGTGGTGCAAGTTTTTTTTTTTTTTTTATATATTGATTGAGTAAATGTTTGGCAAATAGCTGCTAAGCCTTCCAGTTTTTCTGAAGACTTCTTTAAATAGGGTGGCCACCAGTTGCCAATCCTGCAGGATGGTTCAAACTCACCTAAAATTCAGGCAGCTGTGCCTTTACCCTACACCCCCTGTTGGCTGATTTACAGTCTGACTAGCTACCAGCTGAGACCGAGACCTACTGTATCTGGTGTAGTGAGGAGAAGGAGAGAATTTGTGTTCAAAACGGAATGCATCTGCGAATCAGCTGCGTTCCCATAGAAGATAATGGGTTGTAATTTGCACCGCAATGCCCAGAAAACATGCACGTTTTTTGTGCAAAGCGCAGTGCAAATGCAATGCACATATGTGAACCAGATGCATTCAAATTAATGTATTTTAAAATGTCCTGCGAATTGGATGTGGTGTAAGCCGCATCTAATTTGCATAGGTATGAACGGGAGCTTAAGGAGGCAGGCTCCAGGGCTGCCGTACAAATTCTAGTCTCATTACTTTGTAGGACACTAACCTGAAACAAGTATGCAGGGCACAAGTCCATGCCTAGTACAATTTAGTTGCTCACTAGATAGCATAGTAAGGAAACATATGATATGTTCAAGGTTAATTTACAAAACATTACAGGAGAAAAAAAAAAAAAAAAACAACATACGAATGTGAAAAACAAAAATTAAAAATAAATGTCAGCTATTAAAAGTGATGTTTCATCTTCTCTCAGATCTGAACACTCTGCACCAACAAAGGAAGCAGACATTACGCGGTAATGACCAAAACCATTTTTATTAATCTAAACACATATCATGCGCTTGCATGAAGGAACTTGGTTACCTTAACTTCAGCATTTAAAAATAAAAACCAAAGGGTTGCTTTCTACAGTGGGACAGATGCCATGAACGGGGTAGTAACGTTTGACTGAGGACACATAAAGCTCTTTGAATCCTCGCTCACTTTGGCTATATTGTCTAGAATGTAACAGGCACGATGTTAGATCACTTCTTTACTTCTCCGAGGTCATCAATGCTTTCGTCGTCAACCTGTAAAGAGAAAAAGGGGGTTTTCATCACCTTACCAAAAAACAGAGACACTGTGTCTAACAAAACAGAGGTTTTCACAATTTAGGCTGGGTTCACACCTATGCAAATTGGATGCAGATTAATTTTTCTCCGCATTGCATTGTGACCGTCGCTCTATGGAGCCGGTTCACATATCTCCAGGGCGGCTGCGGAGCGGCTTGCACAAACGGCTCAGGCTTTGGCTCAGTTTCAGGGCTGAATTCAGGAAAGATTGAGCCCCGATTCGTCTCTGAAACAGAGAACAGGAACGCACAGCATTACTGTGCAGTCCACAGCAGTTTCCAGTGTGAATCGAGCCTTACAGATGACATTGAAAACCTGTCCACATGCCTCACTTCTGATTGCCAATGGATGGCCTCACCACTTCACGGAAAAAACATTCAATTTGTAAAGCTAGGCTGTGATATGCCAAAAAACCTCATCAGTGGGAGGGGATGTCTGAAACAGGGAATACCACACCAATCCACATATCCACAGCAGGATCCATGGACAGGTTTAACAATTCACTGGTAGAGGATAACCTCAAAATGTATAATTTCAAGAATAAAATGCTGCAGTGAAGACCATATGCTGTCTTTGTGGCTGTGTAGAAAGGAGGACCTGGATTGTGCCATCTTGGTAGAGGCACGGCTTTAATTTCTCAAGTCAGAGCTGTCCCCCACCCTGATGGCGGGTAATCTGGTGATTGGAGGAGGAACAGTCAAGAAGCAACAGGAAAGGTTTAGTAAACATGAATGCACAAAAGAAGCAGGAGCAGGGAAATGCTTGCACTTAAGCTTTCTCTCCAGCGAGGAAAAAAGAAAAATGAGCAGTACACTACAGATATTCTCACACTGCAAATATACAGCTATGAAGATAAAGAGTACATAGGCACAGAATACACATTGTTCAATTTCAGGAGCAAGTCATGACAAAACGTCAAAGACATTTTTCTGTTCGCTACAAGAGAAAACGTTTTGTTTTTAAAATTCAGGCATAACAAATCGCTGTTTTTACACTACCTTACTAATCGCACATGTACATAGGTTTTATTTGGAGGTGGGCTATCTTCCCCATAAAAGCAAATGTGAATGCAAAAGCAACACAAGAACTTTATTAACTAAAAGAAAATGTAAAGCGATTCTAAAGGTTCTAACTTAAATTGGCACAGTGTCTCTCCTGCGTGAATCGCTGTAGGTGTACGATGGCTTGCGCAGGCTCAGTTGTGGGCGTGCGCTGCCGACACCAGGCACTCGCTCCCACTGCATGCTGCAGGAGCGTGCCCAGGGTCGGGAGGGCTTTATGTCTTCCGGTGGCCCGCGATTGCCTACTACACAGGCAGAACGGGGAAATGCTTATGTAAACAAGGCATTTCCTTGTTCTGACAGGTGACAAGACAGGGATCTAATGTTCCCAGTGGTCGGGAACTGTGAGTCGTTATGTCCCAGTAAGCCCCCCCCCCCAGTTAGAAACACTCATAGGGAACACAGTTAACCTCTTGATCGCCCCTTAGTGTTAACCCCTTCCCTGCCGGTGACATTTACACAGTAATCGTGGCTATTTTTACCTCTGATTGCTGAATAAATGTCAATGGTCACAAAAGTGTCCGATCTGTCAGCCACAATGTCGCAGTTCCGATAAAAATCGCAGATCACCACCATTACAAGTAAAAAAAAAAAAAAAAAAAAAAAAACATATACATACATCATAAATCCATTTCCTATTTTGTAGATGCTATAATTTTTGCGCAAACCAATCAATATACGCTTATTGCATTTTTTTAACAAAAATATGTAGAAGAATACATATCTTAAACCGATGAAGAAATTCATTTTTTTTAATAAATGTGGGATATTATAGCAAAAAGTAAACTATAAACTATAGTAAACTACATTTTTTTTAAAACTGTCGGTCTTTTTTTGTTTATGGCGCAAAAACAAAAAAACAAAAACGCGTAGCTGATCAACCACCACCAAAAGAAAGCTCTATTTGAGGGAAAAAAAGGACTTCAGTTTTGTTTGGGTACAGAGTTGCATGACTGCACAATTGTCAGTTAAACGCGACGCAGTGCCGAATCACAAAAAAATGCTCTGTTCATTAAGAGGGTAAAACCTTCTGGAGCTGAAGTGCTTAAAAAAAATAAAATAAAAAAATGAGATGTTATACTTACTTGCTTTGTGCAATATTTTTCCACAGAGCAGCTCCAATCCTCTTATTTTTGGGTCCCCTGGTGGCCCTGAATCCTCCCCCCTGCCAAGTGCCCCCAACAGCAAGCCTCTTGCTATGGAAGCACTGGAGAAGTACTCCCGTGAATGGACATTGTCCCTTCTCTCACACAGTGCTACTCGATCCTGCCCTCCATTCTCTGCTTTATTCGGTCACTGGTTGTGACTGACAGCAGCAGAAGCCAATGGCTCCCACTGCTGTGTGAACCAATGAGGGGACAGAGTCCTGGGAGAGCCTCTGCTCTCATGTGCACTGCTGGATCAAGATGGGGCTCAGGTAAGTACAAAGGGAGGCTGGAGGGGTAGCTGCACCCAGAAAGATGAATTACCTTAATGGATAGAATGCATTGAAGGGAAAAAAAAAAACTTTCTGCCTCTAGAACCAATTTAAAGGAAGTCTAATGCAAGACAAAACACCCGATTCTGATCTGTATGAATTACCTCTGGCCACTTTTCTTGTATTACATCGATAATATCATCTGTAAAGTCTCCCTGAATGATGATTTCATCCTCCCCAGTTACCGAGGCACCACAGGAAAATCTCTGAGCAAAAAATCTTTGTGCTTCCTTGAGATCAATTTCTGTACAAAAATAAATAAAGTTAGTGATTCTGTAGTATAGTCAGCAACAGCATATAAGCAAAACATCAACGCTACAGAACTTTATACTTACCAAACGTGGCTAAACCGCATACCCTTGTTACATATTTCTTCTTTGCTCTAGGGATTTTAGCTATCGTAACCTTCTGTGGTACAGTTTTCTTCTTCTGTTTAATTTGTCCTCTGCCACCTGCACAGTTGCGAAACAGAAGAAGGTTATACTCAAGACACCTTTTTTGTTATAGTCAACAGATCATCTCTTTAATGAGGGGGGGTACATGATATAAAGGTTACACAAGTTTGGGGGCACAATGTCTGAACCGACAAACCTCATTTTTTCGGAATAAGCCATCCCCAAAATATCAAATTCTATATTTTAATTTTCCCTAACAAAACCTACTCTAAGGGGCTTATTTATAACAGAATGGATATTGCCATCTGCACTCTGCAAGGTTACTCCATATCCTGGCCTGCATTTTGGGACCCATTTAAAAGATGCAAGCTACATTAGTCTTCAGTATTCTAGAGAGTGCTCTCTGTTTAAAGGGAGCCAGCCCGACCTCCACACCATACAAACTCCATACATTTTTTTAGGCCTCATGCACACTGGACATTTCTCTCCTAGATGAATTTCCTCCTGGCAGGGCCATTTTGGCAGAAAAAATGGACACGTTACACGCAAGTGTGTAACAGGTTTAGCCACATGAAGGGTTTCAGCGTTAAATTTAATTTGCCAGAAAAATCATGTATTCTGCCCACTGAAATGAATTAACGCTTAAGTGGCAGTGTTTTTTTTCCTGCCTCTAAACACCTGTGTGTACATGGATACATAAGCTTACGTGCAGGAAGGCATTTAGAGGCAGGGGGAAAAAAAGCTGAAAACACATCCAGCGCGCATAAGGCCCAATAGTGTTCTGATGAATTTGGAGTCCTGAAGCAAGCAGAGGACCAAGCACATCGCCGTGCTTTATAATTGTGTGTTTTTTTAGCAACAGTATGGCTGCAGTACCGCTGCATTTTAAATTGGACCTTAAAGTGGATGTAAATCCGATTCGTGAAATTTGTGCTGGGCACATATATCTGCAGTTTTTTCTCATCTCTCTTCAAAGCCCCAAGTCGTGCGGTTTTCTCCTGCTCCATTCTACTATCAGCCTGATAACTTCTAACAAAAGTTCTTCGACACATGATAAATGCAGCCTGAATTTTGTGTCAGGGTGGGTGCTATGAATAGATTAGCAGAAAACTGCTCTACTTACAGCAGAGCTCTGAAGGTCTCGGCCTATCTGGAGGGGGGTGTGTGTCTTTCCTCCAATCAGCCTCCCTGTGTAATCCAACACTACACTGCTAAATGAGGAAGTGAAAATTGATGTGCACTTTCTAAACAGTAAATAAAGATGAAGATAGCAGATATACATGTAAAGCTTATGTAGGAGGATTTGTTTAATCTCTATCATCTGAGGCGGTTCCCTTCATTGGGTATATGTGAGAGTTTACATCCACTTTAACGCTGTACTCAGCAAAAAATATTAAACGATCCATGCAATGGGAGTCTTCCCTCCCCACTTCAAGGGTTACTGATGCCTATTACATCTAGGGGAGACAGAAAAAGCAACTATACTTATCTTTTTAAGATGGCACTTTTCTCTTCAATGCCCCAGGTTGTAGGCAGAACCCCAGCATCCTCACCTACAATACTACAGAGTCCCTGTGACTGATGGAGCAGGAAAGAGAAGCAGTTTTTGGTGACCGATGTGCAGCTGGGAGGAAGCCAGTGGGAGTGAGAAATAATGCAAGTACTGTATAGTTGCATTTCATGTTCCCCCTAGCCAACGAGGCTGCAAGCTGCAAGAATAATATGCTCATTTTGTCTAAGGGGAAAAGAAAGAAGAAGTATATATTTTGCTCTTTTTTTTCCCCGGAGTTCAGGTTTAACCACTTGCCTACCGGGCCAATTCCTACATTTGTCTCATACATGGGAAAATTCACATTTTTATAGCAGAAAATTACTTGGAACCCCCAAACATTCTCGCCTTTTGGCCACCACTTCATTTTCATTCTCAGAGCTATCCTCATAGGCCATATAAATTCCCCTACTGTAATAGCTTTTATTGTATGATACAGGTGGCAACTGCTTGCCAGTAGGGTACAATTACCCGAGGTCTCCTTTCACCATGTTTCAGTACAAAATATCGGCACTATTGCCATCCCCTTCCAGGGCAACATCCCAAAAACTGATATGGTCTTTGTTGTATTCAAAGATGAATATTCACCATATCCACAAAACTAAAAATATCCTTTGGATCACCACACCAAATCAGCAACAGATCATCATTGCAAAAACTGTACTATAGTGCTCTGGAAGGGATTGCATTCAGAAAAAAGAAAACAAACTTTCCTCTCACATCTCCAAACACATATTCGGCAAGAAGGGTACAGGACCCATTTGCGTGTGAGCACAGAGGGATGGAGGCGCTTTAAAAAAAAATTTTTTTTTATTTAAATTCCTTTTTTTTTTATTTTTTTTTTAACACCAATCTTTTGTTTTTATCAACTTTATTGCCATCGCAAGGGATGAACAACATCCTTTGTGATAGCATGGGCCGTGACAGGTCCTCTTAATGGAGAGATCAGTTTTGTTTTTTTAATATAATCTTTAGCTTAAATTTTTCACATAGAAAGAAGAGACATACAGTAAAAGTGTGTGTGTGATTTGAGGGGGGTGGGGGGGGGATATACAAAAGGGTAATGAACCACGAATCACCAGTCTGAAACATTAGTTTTAGAAAACTCTTTAGTACACACAGTTGTAGTCATCATAAGACTCCATCTTATTTATACCCTTACAACCTGGGGGATTGTGCGTGAGAACCTGGGTATCAAATCAGGGCTATACACCAACAAAGTACCATGAGCAGTGCACCAATTGTGACATGGGAAGAGGAATTAAAATAAATAAATAAAAATAAACAACCCTCAAACAGAAACAAAAACAAAACTAATCAGCACTTTATCTGAAATTAGAAACATTAGTAGAACATTACGTGGGTATGTACCACGCAGGACCCAACCAAAAAAAAATAAAAAATAAAAACTATGGCACCTGTGACACAGGAGAAATTGATCCAGTTGGCCCGTATACTGTAAAACTTTTTGTATCTGTCCTTGCACGCTGCCATCCATTCCTCCGCCGCCATGATACTATTGACCAGACGACTCCAGTCAGATCGACCGGGGATACGAGACGGCTCCCAATGTACAGGAATCAAGCACCTGGCTGCAGTTAAAAGGTGTGGCAAAACACCGATTTACGATAGCTGCTAAGAGGAATGGATGGCACGTGAAGCAGAAACTACAATGGGGAGTCGCTCGTATCAATATCCAGTATAACCTTTATCTGGACCCTGATGTCTTGCCAAAAGGGTCTAAGCTGTGGCCACTCCCACCATATGTGTGGGTAGGTACCACGGGGCCCACAACCCCTCCAACAGACATCAGGAACCGCCAGTTAAAATCTGGCTAGTGTGGCCAGAACTCTGTACCACCGGGTCAATAACTTAAAGCCATTTTCTTTCATCTTTGTGTTTACAGAGCTTTTGTGGGTAAGGTTGTATAAGTGATCTATTTGTGTCTCAGTGAACATATGCTGCAGGTCTCTCTCCCACTCTCGTATATAAACCAGTTTACTCCGAGACTCAGCAGGCCGTAACATCTCATAAAGCACTGAGATAGGGTCTGTAAACTTGCATAGTTTCTCAAACGGGGTCAGGGAGAATGGGGGGGTCTAATGGTATGAGGCAAACTATGAACAAAATGATGCAACTGTCTGTAGCACCACTCATCCATTGGAAATTGACCAAAAAGAACAGAGCCATTCCAAGGAGACTAGGCCCCATGTATGAACCTTCCGCACATGCAAAAGTAGGAGAGGTGTTCCCCGGGAGTGGACCATGGGAAGCCCCACAGGGGTGCAAGTGGGGACCCAAGGGGCAACAACAGCATCTTAGCATTCAAGGTGTCCCAAACCTGCAATACATGGACAGAGACAGACACGAAGTCCGAACGGCCCAGACAGTCCCAGGGGAGCCACAGAGCATTAGACAGGTTGCGCCCTGCTAAACATTTCTCAAGGGGGACTGAGGATTTGGTGGCGGCGTGGTGTTGGCAGTCTAATATCCGCTGCAAAGCAATCGTCTCATAATACTTCCGCATGGAAGTACACCATTTGGGGTGCTGCAGAGTGCGTAAAGCGAGATGGGGGCTCTGACCATACCAGATAAACTTTAAAAACAGACTGTTGATGGCCAAGAAAAAGGATCTGGGTAGTGAAAGAGGCACCATCTGAAGATGGAACAGTACTTTTGGCAGGATATTCATTTTAGGATACTGACTCGGGCCATCCAGGAAAAGGTATTGCGATCCCTTCTCAGTAGGTGCACTTTAAATTGTGGAACGCAAGGGGGAAAAGTTATACAACTGTGAAAACTCGGCTGGGAGAAAAATCTCCATATATTTTAACGAGGAACTACACCATGTGAAAGAGAAAGATGCATGGCAGGGAGCATAGCAAGAGGGAGAATTTACGACTTGCTATAATTAAATTTTAAAAAGGGAGTGAAATCTCTGCAACTCAGCCATTATGTTGGGAAGGGAAATCAGCGGAACCACGACATAGAATAAACCATTGCCGGCATACTCCGACAGCTTACGTTCCGTCGTCCCCACCTTGAACCCTTAATGTTAGGGTTTAGCCAGACCATAGTTAACAGCGGTTCCAGGGTGAAGGCAAATCTAAGCGGGACAGGACACAACCCTGTCTTGTCCCATTCTGTATAGGGAAGGGGGTCAGAGAGAGTTCCATTTACCTTTACACGAGCCTTCGGAGAACTATATAGGGAGCCTATCCACCTAAGCATATTTTGGCCAAGGTCTAATCTCAACAATACCGCCCGATGATACGTCCAGTCCACCCTGTCGAACACCTTCTTGGCGTCAGAAGGCATGGTGATCCGGTCTGTTGTAATTTCGCCCAATGAATTAGCTGTTAACTCGGTTGGAATTGTCCCTTGCCTCCCTCCCCGCTATGAAGCCAGTTTGGTTGGAGTGTATCACCGTAAGCATAATAGGCTTTAGCGGATTCGCTAATCATCAAAATCTTAATATCGGTGTTTAGCAACGAGATCGGTCTATAGCAAATTGGGTTGGTAGGGTCTTTCCCCTCTTTTGGGAGGACCGTGATATGGGCTAACAGTGCTTCCTTTGGGAGAGGAGTTCCTGAAGCTAGGGTATTAAAATACACTACCATATGATTAGAAAAGAGGGGGAAGAATTTAGTAAGCATTGGGGAACACATCGAGACCCGGAATTTTAGCCTGGGGCAGGTCTTTAATCACCAACTCGATCTCCAACAAAGAGATAGGCCTATCAATTTGTTCACTAATTTTTGTTGTCAGTTGAGGAGCTAGTGCCTCATCAAGATAATGTGAGAGGCATTCCGTTTTCTGCAGTGGTGTTTGACCAGCGAGCATGGCAGGAAGTTGGTAAAGTTGGGCGCAATAGTCCCGGAAGGCATGCGCAATTTTAGAGGGCAGCACTGTCTGAGATCCCAAAGCGGTTTGCAGTTTATGGACATGACTGGATGTGCGTTGGAGTCAGAGGGCCCTGGCTAGAAGTCTCCCGCATTTATTTCCAAACACATAAAATTTGTGTGAAACATGTCGCAGTCTATCCCATATGTGGGTCTCCAATAGGGTGAACAGTGTCTCCCTAAGGGACAAAAGGGTCAGTGTGCATGGTCGGAGTCATTTGGCATTTATGTTTAAGCTCTGCTGACCTTAGTTTAACCAACAAGGACTGTAGTTCTCTGTTGCATGCCTTTTTTAGCCTGGAGCCCTGAGCAATAAAGTTTCCCATGAACCACAGCCTTGGGTCCCTCCCACACAAAAGCCATCCCCATCTCCCCCGTCAAATTCTCCTTGAAGTAAAAAGAAATAGTATCCAAGACCCGCTTCTGAGCCACAGCATCATCAAGCAGGATTTTGTTTAGTCGCCAAATCCATTGTCATACATCCGGAGACAAAGGGGTGAGGGAGACGGAGACAGCTGCATGGTCAGAAATGGTAAGAGATCCGATGGACGCAGTGGAGAGTGGATTCCAAAAAGTGTTTGTCCACCAACAGAAGGTCTATACCTGTGTACACATTATGTGTGGCGGAATAGTAACTAAAATCCTTCATGGTGGGATATAGCACTCTCCAGCAGTCAACCAGATGTTGGGCATGTAGGGGGTTTACGAAAATGTTTGAGAAATGCAAATGAGTGTGTGGAACGGCCAGACAAAAAAGGTATCTATCTGCGGGTCAGGGCTAATGTTGAAATCCCCCCCACGACCAATTGTTCCTCAAGGAACGTGGAGAGAGTATAGAAGACCCTATCCAAGAATGCCAACTGCTGGGTATTTGGCGCATAAAGGGCTATGAGGGTAAGTTTACGTGCAAACAAGATACCCTTCAGAAAGACAAATTTGCCCTCCAGGTCATTGCAATGGTCTAGGGCAGTGATGGAGAGTGCATGAGCATCATGGGAAATGTAGTTCCAAAACATCTGGGGTGCCAAGGTTCGCCATCACTGGTCTAGGATGACGAAAGGGCAATCTTTATGCATCACATCCGCCACTTGGTCAGATTTTGGTCCGGGTGAATTGCTGAGATAAAACTGGTTATAATCTGGGGTCACTCTCTGAAAAAGTGAATGAGCGTCTCAGATTACTTTTACTATAGGGAATCACTTCAATATGAGGCTGTGTATGTATATGTGTATAATACATACACATACATACATACATACACATATATATATATATATATATATATATATATATATACACACATATATACACACATACACACACACATATATACATACACACATATATACATACACACACAGCAGGTGGTTAAGAGAAATATAGAGGCTGCTATTTCAATTCTGACATTTGGCGATGAGTAAAAGTGATTACCACACATAATTCACTTTGCTCTAAATACACCCAACACAGAGATGGAGATTTACTAAAACGGGAGCACTCAGAATCTGGTCCAGCTGTGCATGGTAGCCAATCAACTTCTAAATTTCAGCTTGTTAATTTAAGCTTTGGCAATAAAACCTGAAAGCCAATTGGTTTCTATGCAGAGCTGCACCAGATTTTGCACTCTCCAGTTTTAGTAAATCATCCCAAATGTCTAATTTGTTTCAAATTAACGTGATTTACAGCCGACTCCATAGTGTAGGGACTGGTTAGAAAGATTAGGTAGGCCCTAGTATTATATAGCTGTGAATAAGTATAGTATCCGACAGATCAAATCTGACTTTGTATGGCCTTTTCTAGAGGTGCAAGAAACTAGCCTTAAAAAGGTCCCTTTTATACTTATTTATTAAGTTTCAGCTGAATAACCAAAAAAATAAATAAATAAAGGAATTCAAAAACAAAAAAAAAAAAATGTTTTAAAAGAAAAATTCTCACTGAATGATGCGCAATGGCAAATTTGTGACCAATGACAAATTTAGAACATTTTACCTCTTTTTTGTTTTTTCTTCTCCTCCTCCTCAGCTAGCCCTAGGCCCTCACCAACAAATTCCTGTTTAGGAGAATTCCCTTTAAATCAAAGAAAAATACAGATAATTAGGGAGAAAAGCAGAATCAAGTACTTTCATTTCTACTGTGTCACTCTTCATGATTAAAAACCACACCAATGTGTCATTGCACATAAAGTAACATTTAAGGAACACACATTTCAATGTAAAAAAACTGACAAAGTTTCTAAACCAAAGTTTTAAAAACCATGCTGTTAAAACCAGGGACTGAGAAGCAGAATAGAATAGGAGGCCTTGGGTCAGTAAATCTGGTCTGTCTGGAAAGCGCCAAGGCTGGTCCGCCAGAAGTCAAAGTATCACTGCATACCATGTTATGGGTCAATTAGGTACAATGGGAATCACCAGAGCCCTTTCCCTTCTCTTGTACAGCAGTCTAGGAAGGATCTTCATTGGAGAGAAGGCATAAATCAACTCGAATTGAGTCCAAAAGGAATCACAAGGGCATCTAGGCTAGATGACCTGTGGTCTTGGATACAAATTTGTTAAAGCGGTTTTACCTACCGCTTGGTGATTTTTACCAACAGATAAGCCTATAATAAGGCTTACCTGTAGGTAAAATGAATATCTCCTATACGTGCACCGTTTAGGAGTTATTCACTCTGCTTGCAACCAGTTACGTCACTGGTACATGCGCTCTAAAGGTCCAGCATACTGTGTCGGACCTTCAGAGTTTCAAGCCGGAACCAAGGGCTCTCATGCGCATGCACGGGAGTGATGTCATTGTGGCTCTGGCCAATCATGTAGCCGAAGCACGCAAACCCAGAAGAAAGACCAAGGAAAAATGTCAGCCCTCTCAGCAGGTGAGAGCAAAGTGCTGGAGGGCTTCATTCTAAGGCGTGTATTTCATAACGTGCTAGTATGCGATGCATACTAGCACATTATGCCATTGCCTTGCAGGAGTTTTATTTTTACAACAGCGATGGTTAACAAGCGCTTTAAGCTTGTTCAATCTAGAGGCCAAGGTATCCACACGGCTTTCCCCACCTTTGATAATTTGAAAGATCTCTGGGTGTAAAAACTACCTAAACTCCTACCTCCTCCCCCCCCCCAGGTTAAAATATTGATGGTTTAGGAAGTTCACCTGCTAATGGTCTACTTAAAGGATGTGGACAGCTGAAAGCTGGAATGCGTGTTTCCACCCAGAAGAGTTGTCAGACTTGTTTTTCTTAGGGCAGCTTGATGTCTGATGACCCTTTGATGTTTACAGAGGCCACTGCTATGGCATGGTTGATAGTATAAAGTCTCTCAGGACCAGAATGTTCAAGGGATGTTTCAACTCCTGTGAGGACCAAGTACCCCGGACAGTCAGAGAATTGCAAATTCTGCCTTAGCCTACAAGCCTGACATCTGCTGTTAAAACCTTCCAGGGTGTGTAAAGGAAAGACTTTCCCAACTCCAGGGCAGGATTGAAGATCTACCATGTCGCAAAGAGCTTTGGCTGCGCAGAAGCATTGGGCAAACCGAAGAATAGATTTGTTCGTTCCACATTGTTAATATGTTGGGTTGGAAGGGATCTGGAGTGAAATTGGGCAAAAGTAACTGTCTCAAATGAGTCTAGTATCAAACCCAGAACCATTATACAGAAGAGAACTTAGGGTACCCTTTTGACTCTAAATGAGCTAAATTTTGGTCTCATCACTCCAAATGACTTTGTCCCGGAAGGTTTGAGGCTTGTCTCTGTGCTGTTTGGCATATTGTAATCTGGATAATTTGTGGCATTTTTGCATAGTAATGGCTTTCTCCTGGCGACTCGACCATGCAGCTTACAATATGCCAAACAGCACAGAGACAAGCCTCAAACCTTCCAGGACAAAGTCATTTGGAGTGATGAGACCAAAATTTTGCTTTTTGGCCACAACTATAAACACTACATTTAGAGAGGAGTCAACGAGGCCTATGATGAAAGGTACACCATTCCTACTGTGAAACACGGAGGTGGATCGCTGATGTTTTGGGAATCTGTGTGCTACAAAGGCACAGGAAATTTGGTCAAAATTGTTGGCAAGATGAATGCAGTATGTTATCAAAAATTACTGGAGGAACATTTGCATTCATCAGCCAGGAAGCTGCGCATGGGACGTACTGGGACATTCCAGCACGACAACGATCCAAAACACAAGGCCAAGTCGACCTGTCATTGGCTACAGCAGAATAAAGTGAAGGTTCTGGAGTGGCCATCTTAGTCTCCCGACCTCAATATCATAGAGCCACTCTGGGGAGATCTCAATCATGCAGTTCATGCAAGACAACCCAATAATTTACAGGAGCTGGAGGCTTTTTGCCAAGAGGAATGGGCAGCTTTACCATCTAAGATAAAGAGCCTCATCTACAATTACCACAAAAGACTTCAAAGAGGTCATTGATGTTAAAGGGGGGCAATACACTGTATTAAGAACTGGGGTATGTAAACTTTTTATCAGGGTCATTTGGGTAGTTTCTGTTGTCATCATGATTTAAAAAGCGTAAACACAGTTGATTAATAAATGGCTTCAGTCAAATACTAATCATGAGTGAAAGAAAGTTTTTGTGTTATTCATATTCTCTGAAAAACGGGCAAGAAATCAAATTCTGCCAGGGTATGTAAACATGAGCACAACTGTACATTCAATTACAATCAGATTATGTTGTAAAGTTCAGGTGGACTATTTGGAAGCACCAGCTCAGCTGTGTATATCAAATGTGTAGTCTGTCGTCTTATTATCTTAGCTGCTGGATAATTGATTACTTTGTAATTTAAATTTCACTTTGATAACCTATGGGTCTAGGTATTGTGGATTTTGTTTGATTTTTATTTGCACACCCGATTTCGGGTGGACGGAGGCTGTATTGTTTCCGGGTTTTCTTTTGTATGGTTTGCAAGATCTGCTCTAGTTAGATGATGGTAAAAAATTTCATAAAGAATGTGCAAAAAAAAAAAAAACCCATGGTGAAATTAGTAATGACAGAAAACTTCTGTTTACCCAAGGCTGACATCCCAAATCAAGCAGGAAACCTTGACTAAATTATTTGCGCTGCTGCTGTTTCTGTAACAACTAGTAGATTCCTCAAAGACATTCTTGAGAGATGTAATAAAGCATATACATGGTAATCTCACCTAATGTAAGTTTTGCAAACTCGTTTGGGAAATTCTTCTCAAGCCACTGTCTGCACTTTGGTACATCTGGCATGTATTCACAGTACTACAAAACAAGAGCGATACAAAAAAAAAAAAAAAAAAAAAAAAAAAAAAAAAGTGCATCAGACATTAAAGTACACAGTGAATAAACTACATTTTTTTCTCAAAAACTCTGTAAGAAGAAGAATGTGGAAGAATATCCAAGAAGAGTTGATTCCCATGGCAGGTCATAGAATATACTAAATTTTCAACTGGAAATCATTTGACATCACACAGTATTAGATGAACAGTGTGTCCCCAAAGGAATACATCAACATAATGCCATCATTTCAAATCCAACAGATAAAGACAAATCCCCAGAGGAGTAACAATACAGAAGAGGAATGTTATTAAATAAGGTTCTGCAGAAAATAATTTTCCTTCATATGTGAAGAGGAGGGAGTTGTTCATATTTACAACTCTTTCCTAAAACATGGCTAACAGGGCTATAATTAAAGTGATTGTAAACTCAGGTTTTTTATCTTAATGCATTAGGATAAAAAGCCTTCTATGTGCAGCAGCCCCCTTCAGCCCCTCTAATACTTACCTGAGCCTCTTCTAGACCCAGCAATATAATCAGCTGGCCAGGGTTCCCCTCCTTATTGACTGAGACAGCAGAGTGGCGTCATTGGTTCCCGCTGCTGTCAGTCAATCAGCCAATGAGGAGAGAAAGGGGGCGGGGCCAGGTCACGGACCCATGTCTGAATGGACTGGGCTCGGCACGGGAGCCCCAGAGCAAGCTTGCTTAGGGACACTCAACAGGAGGGAGGGGCCAGGAGCACTGAAGAGGGACCCGAGAAGAGGCGGATCCAGGCTACTCTGTGCAAATCCACTGCAGTAGGTGATAACACTTATTTTTACAAAAAAAAAAAAATGTGTTAATGTTGCGCCACAACTGGATTCACAATTGCATTCATTGCAGAAGATCGAGCTGCCAGCTTTCTTTTATCTACACCTTTCCTTAAACATCCCTAATATACCAACGAAGCCCAACAAAGGTAAACTTCAGGATAACTTAGAATCTGAACAGGGCTTCCTTATTAAAGTTGAACTTTAGAGGAAAATATTGCATGTAGGTCTCTGCAATAAAGCCTGAACCTGTTACTGTCACATACATGGACATCAATTAAACTAAAATGAACCCCCTAAAAGAGATCTTCTACTGAGTACCAAAGATTGAGGCAATGCCTTAATACTGAATATTAAACTGACACTGACAGTACACTTTTTTTTCAGCCAAAGTTGAAAGTATATTATCTACTTGCAATTACCCTATTGTCTCTCTCATGTGGGGATAAAGTGGCTACCCAAACGATTGACAATTCACTATTGTTAAATGGATTACCAATTTAAAGTAGAACTTCACCCAAAAGGCTGCTCTGCTTTTCTGTGCCCCCACCTCTTCTACTTTTGGCACATCATATTTTTTCAGCAGCTGGTACCTGGTTTTGACAGGTACTGGCACCCACTTCCACTCGGATCTCCTAGGTGATCCAAGCAGAATTTTGCCCCCCTCCCTCCCTGGCTGCAGCCGCTGGGACATGGCACAGGTCTCAGAAGGCTGCAGAACCATTTACAAATAACAGTGTGGCTCATGCATACGCAGTGGGAAGCCAGTTTTGAGGCCGCAAAGAGTCACAGCTGGCTTCCACACACTAAAGATGGCGGGGACCCGAAGACCAGTAAAGAACTGGCCTGGGTGAGGATAGCGCTGGATACCTGGACATGCAAGTATCCTTTAGTTAAACGTCTGCGGCTATAGTATTTGAACCCGACTTTTTTTTCCCCCCCTCACACCCGCTTTATTACCACACGGTCAGGGGAATTCATAAAGAGTCTAGGACACTCTTTAGAATTCTGGCATGCCACAATGTAACAAATGTTAGTGCAGGAGACCAGTATATGAATGTGGAGGCTCCCTGTGGCTAGAGTGTCTGAATGCACTTGCACTTCCTGGGGGAGGAGCTTTGCATCGGGGGTGGTAGAGCCCGATGAGGTTTAACAGACACCAGTTCCCCATCAAAGCATGAGCACAGAGTTTTAGGGTATACCCAATGTGTAGCGTAACAGGTATGAACATATGTAGATACATCTTGCATATGTGCATGATTTTATTATATATTTTTTTAACATTTCAGTTTTTTTTGTTTTGTTTTTAACCACACACACACACTGAATAATTCTCATTACAAAAACTCAATTAAGTCTGGCAGAAGTGATCACATCCACTTTCATAGAAAAGAAAAAATAAATAAATACAGTTGCTACACAATTCATGTTATTAAACATTTCCTTTTCAGTCTGCAGCACTGTAATGTTCTGTAAAATTCAATGCAATATTGGAAACTGGAGGCTCTCTGTACATTGTTGGTATACAGAACACCCAGAAATATAATTTCCTGCTTGTGTGATTGGCTAACTGATTTTCCCAGAAGTCTGCACTAAGATACATGTCAAATTTTAAGCACCCCCTACAATAGGAATTTTTGAGGAAATAATGCCCAAGGGTTAAATACTTCTAAAGGGATGCAGACCCTGCAGCTTTTTCATTAGAATACAGATTGCACCAAGTGATCAAAACAAATCATTCCTTTCCATTCAAATCAATCAGTAAAAGGACATAGTGAAACAAACCGCTTTTTTTTTTTTTTTAAGAGCATTAAAAAGGTAGAAAACTGCTACAAAGTTTGTTAAAATTGCCAGAGGGGATTTTCCTCAAGAAAACTGGAGTTACCCTTTAATAGGGAAAAGCTTCTAAATATTTAATCAACACAACAGAGTTGGCGATTACCTGACACAGACAAAGCTCCAATCTTGCACTGTGGTCTACCATTGTCTGACTACAGCATGCTGCATAGGTTTCTGGCCTGATCTGGAAATATGATCCTAACAGAGAGACACTGTCACCTTGCCCATGCAAAGCAAAGTGACAACGCCTCTACAAAAGGGCCTCCAACCAACTGCTTATAAATAACCCTACCACCTATCCCAGAATTCTGCATATAGGGCAGCATATGACCTCATTCCCTGCGATTTTGTTCAGGACTAGCAGTCATTCGCTAGGATCAAGCACTGTCACATCAAGAGTGATGCCACCACTTCCCTGGGTCCCTGACACCAGTCATTTTACAGTACATGCTGAGATGGAGGAAGGAGCAACAGCAAAACACTGCTAATCTTGGTATGGGAGGGGGGCCTTTACATAGACATGGTCACTTTGCCATGAATAGGAAAGGTGTCTCTTTAAATTCTGCAACATTAGGACAGAGATGTTCACATTCTGTGCTGTTAGAACTTTACTATAACCCCCACTATAACCCCCACCAGGGAATCATTTAGCTTACCTCTGTTGGCAATGAACACACTGTAAAGAGGAAAAAACAAAAATAATGTAAGTTAAACAATTTTTTTAATTTTTTTTTTATTTTTTAGTAGTCCAAGGAAATTAATGAAATATAAATATTGAAAAATACAGTAGAACAACAATTTGTTTTTCTCTTTTGTAGTGATATAATCACCTTAATAGTGATCACTGCTTATCTTCCAATATCTCTTAGTGAAAGTTGAGAAAGACAGCGAAGAAAGCAATGTTCAGAATTGAAAAAACGGGCACTGCCACTTCTGGGCTCAGGCAGTCAGCTCCCGATAAGGCACGCCAGGCCCACCCTCTATCTAACTCTTTATTCCTAGTCCTGACTCGGTGAGAATGTTGAAGTCAGAAGGAAAAATGTAAAAATATAAGAAATAGAGGGGGAGGGGAAAGCTCTATTTCTGCACGTGGAGGGTTGGATAGGAACAAACTCCCTTTTGTGAGTGAAGATCCAATTTAGGCTGTATAAAGGTTGATTCTGGCTGCAGCTACATGTGTGATTGTAAGAACTAGTCATTAATGGACTGAGAACCTGAATATCTACCCTTACATTGTTATATTACAACAACCAATTTTTTTATTCTCTGCCAAAGCAGAGAATCAGAAATGTAAGACTACTTCATCTCCCTTCCAAGCTCATATGCCGGAGATGCCCATTTACAAATCTGCAGTGCAGTTACGTGCGTTATGCTGCATAAGGGTGAGCTCCAGGGTGTTCGCTCACCCACGTGCAGAGTCCTCCAGGAAGTTGGCACTGCTCTGCACTAATCAAAGACAGTGAGACATTCCCCAATCTCTGCAGCCGTGCATCAGAACAATGTCTCACTGCCTGTGATTAGCACAGTGCCGACTTCCTAGCGGGCTCCGCACGTGGGGTGTGCGAACACGCTGGATGCTCATCCTTAATGCTGCATATAAACATGTGTTATTTTAGGGCAGCTCTTTGAAATAACTGAGCTGCAAACCCACCCTGACAGATGTTACTCTTTTCTTTTAAAGCAATTCAAGGTATGTAGGTGCATTGCTATAGTGTGCTGAGGTGCTATTCAAAATGGACGACACCACAATGCATGCACTAGTTCAGGGTTTTAGCAACCAGGGCTCCAGAGGTGGCTAGGGGGTCCAGTTTTTATTTATTTTTTGCCATCTGTAAAGAGATAATTCTTCCCAATGACCACAGGTGTAAGTTAGCGCATTCCTCCCACTGATCATCACATGAACGTATCCTGAGTTGTAGATATTGTCATTTTTAGTAGGGGTTCCCTGAGATCCCAAAGTTATTTCAAAGGTTCCTCTGTGTTGAAAAGGTCGAGAAAGGCTGCACTAGATTTTAGTGTAAAAATAACTGTCACGCAACCAATGTGCTGTCAGGAACATATTACACCCCAAATAGGAGATGCAACATGTTCTAAAGGTAAACTTTACAAAGTAGTTACATATTCCCAGCAAGCATTAAAACAAGCCTCCTTGACCTCTTGCTGCTTCCACTATGAAATGATTTATTCATAAGCCTTCTTCCAAGGATCCACATATATGCACTTCTGCATTAGTACTGTAAGCTGGCCCCATAGCACGTTCCCAGCACAGAGACAAAGTATCACCACCCAGCACCTAATTTTATCATTGCCATGATAGCTAGTGCACTCCCTCACCAAAACATAAAAAATAAAGTGGCCACATCAAGACGTGATCTAGGATGGTCCCAGGGTCAAAAGTCAGTGTGTTTTAACAAAATGTGCACTATTAATCGTGGCTCTGCTATGGGTACAAATATCAAATAATGCACACAAATGTTTCTTTGGTGGCGGGCCATGATAATGACAAGAAATATACAGCTACATTTGAAAAAATAAAAATAAATTCTGGGCAAGATTTTTTTTTTTTTTTTTTTTTAAACACAGGAGGAATCTTCACTTCTCAACATACGAAAGCACAATTTATCCTGAAAACAGCAAGATACACGTAATTCACTTGCATACACCAAGTAGTTGTAAATATGTACAATTATTGTACTAACATGTCAAAGTTGCAAAGCTGGTTTAGGTGTCAAAATTTGTTTTACATTCCACCACAAAAGGGTTAAAGATTCTTAAAAGTTCACAACAAAGACTCTTGCGGTCTTCTGAAAAAAGCAGGTACCTGTTTTTGACAGGTACCCTGTCCTCACTACGGCGAGGTATGTCAGAAGTTCGGCCCCCTCCTCCTCCCTTGCTGCTGGGCCAGTAAAAGAGCAGCGTGCTCCGTGCATGCGCAGTAGGGACCTAGCAGTGAAGCCACAGTATGTGTAGCTGCTGACTTCATTTGTGGAGGGAGAGGCTGGAAAAAATCACTTTCCAGCCAATACGACACTCAATTACCCTTTTCCTTTTCTTACTTTCTCTTCATCCCTATATTTCCCCATTATCCCCCAGTGATAATTTGTAAAATGCTTACATGATGTGGTTTTCTGTGGCCTATGGCCTCTGAAAGGCCCTTTGTTTCTTGTTCTTGTTGTGTACTTATTTCCCCTCCCCTTTTTATTCTGTACCCATATATATTTTGATCTTTATATGCAGAAAATATTACTAAAAATACCGGTATATTCAACCTAAAAGTGAAGATATCGAAGGGTGCAATTTACAAGGAATAGCACAGCAGCGCACCAGTGCTCATAATAGATGTTACCACAAAGGCCTGGTGCAAACAAGCCATAAAGTCGATTCTCTATCAGTTCCTAAAAGCTCAGAAACACCCAGTATTTGTTTATATTAGAGGGCTGGGAGTCTGCTATAGTGCCTTAGTTGTGAATTTTAAAGATGAATTTCTCTACAATGCCTAATGATAGAGAGGTAAACGAGGGCATGTATTAATGTTTGATCAGAATATGGAAATACTTAGTCTGGGCACAGGTTCCTTACGTTGCCCTTCTCAACACATAAAAACATTTTAACGCAACAATTTGGGTGCTCAGGGAACTTTTTGCTTGATTCCGAACAATAACCAGCTTTGAGCACACAAGAGAAAAGAGAGCAGTAAGCAAAGTTCATACCTCCACAATAAAGAACTTTTAGTGGATAATCACCATCCACCTTGGGAATTCTAGAGTCTCCTTTGAAATCCGAATGTGGCTCTGGATTCTCAGTTGCTGTATTAGCCATCTCAGAGATCCTGAAAAACAAGTCATTGCATTTAAATCTTATATTAATTATGTATTATGACAAAATTGCCCAATAATTGTAAATGCATTTTATGTCTGTTACTAAAATCATGCATTTGTTCGAAAAAAAGTTTCAAAGTATATGACAGAGTTGGTTGAACTCTCCAGAGGTGGCACCCCCACAGCTGGCATTAGACTACTGATGGGATAGTAGCCTGTGTGCGCTAATTTCAGAGATTTATATGCTAAAACAGGTGGCTCGCCAAGAGAGATCTGCTAGTACCTTAAGATCATGGTTACTCCTATGCACATCACCAGTCGGACTGGAGAGTTTTTGCTTACGAATTCTTTATGTATTTCTTCCCTTTATTGTTTTGTTTGTATGTTGTAAAAAGCACAGAGAAACAGAGCGCACACCAGCCCTAGTGCATTAAAGTTTATTTAACTCAGTAAAAGGTTAAAAAAGCCAGGTATGTCACTCACAAACATCCGTTGAGTAGTAGCATTGGTATTTACAGCCTCCACTGTTGCCTCCTTCCCCGATTTTAGGCTCCCTGCAGTAGCTAGCAATACGGATGGTTAAGTACTCGGTTCGCTTGCTGGCTGCAGGTACACTCTCTCTCCACGCCTCACACGCACGGACCTGCCGGCTCTGGATGACGTCACTCGCAACGGGGGGGGGCGGATCTCTCAACGTGTGTACTGACTCTGACGCTGGCTATAACTGTTCCCAAGACAACATGTTTCGGAGGCGTGGCCTCCTTCAGGTGACGCCCTAATGTGTGCTTACAGCATAAATACGCTGACACCCTCCCCGCCCTCCCTGCTAGTGCCAATCACAGGGAGCCTAACATCTAGGGGAGGAGACAAGCCCATCTACCAATCAAGAAGAGCGAGTTTGTCTGCCACCCAGTGGACTTTAATAAGAGCAGCAACACCCAGAGTGGATGTAACAAGCAATATATATTGTGCAGAGGTATTCTGGAGGAACTGGATAGGATGTGACAGCGCCGTACTTGATTTATTTGTTTCCTGTTGTTTGTATGTTGTACCTGCTTTAGTTATGGGTGCCGAGAACTCAGGGTATTACAAAATGTTTTTATGGTATAAGATAAATGAGATGTTATACATATACCAACACCTATAGATTGTTTTGACTATGGAAAATACTGCTTAAAGATTGTATACCTATGCAATGATACCATGTAGTGCCTTGTGTTGTCTTTAATAAAAAACTTTTATTGATTTAAAAATCATGCATTTGTATTAGACTGGGTTGTAACAAGAGGGTTTTTTGTCTGAGATCATGCTACACATATAACTGCACGTAGCAGTAAATGATTTCCCTAGATCAATCCCTAGTGGTTTTAACCTGCCCACAAAAAAAATAAAAATATATAATATAGATATACACACACACACACACACACACAGCAGGGACATCAAAACGTGGGTGTGCCCTTTACCAACAGAATTGGTGCTAAGCAGCATCTCTCGCTCATCTCACAAAGCTGGAATACAGACCATGGCCAGACTGCTGATTAAAATTAAAATATATATAATAATTATTATTATTATTAATAGACTCAAAAGGCCAAGGAATGTTTGGTGAAACTTCTCTTTCAAACACAAAAACAATTTTTTGTGACACAGTCCATCAGAATCAGTTCAAAGCGATTACCAACCATGTGGTATTTGCATGTATAACATACAGCAAGCCTTTGTAAGCTGTATGTTTTTATGTGGGGTACACAGACCGGATATCAAACAACATCGTCCGTTACAGTAGAAAAACTGGCCAAATTTTGTCCCGTGCATACAGCTGCTTGTCTGACAGAAGCTGATCCCATGATCGGCTTCTGTCAAACAAGCATTCTTGAATACCAGCAGCCAACTGGCATCCAATTAACACTTGCATCCAACAGCTGAGAGTGCTGACCAGCGAGTTCTGGTGAGAAGGGCAGTCCCCGTCAGGAAAAAAAATAAAAATAGCACAGCAGTAAGATTGCTGTACTAACATCAGATGTATTAGTACCGTACTCTGTCAGTTTTTTTTTTTCGTTCAGCCGGCTTGATTGAAAAAAAAAATAAAATTATAGTGTGTACCAGGCTTTACAACACAGTTAAAAATTCAGTATGGTTTATGGTATATATAAAATGAAACGGAGTACTTAACCACCTCAGTACTGAGCACTTACACCCCCCTTCCTGCCCAGGCCATTTTTCACCTTTCAGCATCACACTTTGAATAATTGTGCAGTCATGCTACACTGCAACTATGAAATGTTTATCATTTTCTTCACACAAATAGAGCTTTCTTTTGGTGGTATTTAATCACTGCTGGGTTTTTTTATTTTTTACCAAAAAAACGTCAGTGTGAGGCAAGGAGCGCCAATTACCGGCATCTCCGTGTTTACATGTGACCGGCTGTGATTGGACAAGACCGATCACATGCTTAACCAATTCACATCCAGGATTCCCCTTTCACCGCCCATAAGAATGATCAAGCGGTGGAACAGCTGCTATGATCATTCTTATGGCGTAGAGTATCGCCGGCTGAAAATGCCGATATCTGAATGATGTCTGTAGCCTCAGGCATCATTCAGATATCACCACAAAGGCTGAGGACGTCATATGATTGCCTGTGGATGCCAAGGGGTTAACCACTTGCTGACCGCCTCACGCCGATATACGTCGGGAAAGTGGCACGGTGGGGGACCCGGTTCACACGATCGGCAATCGCGTGCATTGAGCGCCAGCACAGGGATTTGTGTGTATAAACACACAAATCCCTGTGCTATCAGGGGAGAGGAGACATGTCGTTTATTCCTAGTAAATAGGAACAACGATATATCTCCTCTCTTACTCAGTCCTATCCCCATACAGTTAGAACACACTGAGGGAACACATTTAACCCCTTCCCTACCAGTGACAACATTTACACAGTAATCAGTGCATTTTATAGCACTGATCGCTGAATAAATGTCAATGGTCCTTAAAATGTGTCAAGTGTCCGATCTGTCTGCCGCAATATTGCAATCCCGATTTAAAAAAAAAAAAAAAACACAACAAAATCACAGATTGCCACCATTACTAGTAAAAAAATAAATAAAAATGCCATCTTTCCCATGGTTTGCAGACGCTATAACTTTTGCACAAACCAATCAATATATGCTTTTTGCGATTATTTTTACCAAGAATATGTAGAATAATATATATTGGCCTAAACGGATGAAGAAATATGTTTTCTAAAAACATTTTTGGAGCTAAAGTAAAAAAATAGGTTTTTTTTGTTTTTTTTCCAAAATGGTCGATTTTTTTTGTTTATAGCACAAGTAATAAAATACCACCAAAAGAAAGCTCTATTTGTGGGAAAAACAGAACGCAAATTTTGTCTGGGTACAGCATTGCATGACCGCGCAATTACCAGTTAAAGCGAAGCAGTGCCAAATCATAAAAAGTGCTCTGGTCAGGAAGGGGGTAAAAATCTTCCAGGGCTGAAGTGATTAAAGAGCCGTGGCTCTTTACAAAGATCGGGGTCGCGCCATGTCCTTGCAACACGGCGCGGCCGTCACACTGTGCGCCCCCGTGGGTGTGCAAGAGTGGCCTTTCTGGGATATCATATGACATCGTCCCAGAACGAGAGCCCCACCGCTCCTCCATCATTTGACTGTGGGCGGGCAGCAACTGGTTAAAGTGATTTTAAAGGATCTTTTTTTTTTTTTTTTTTAAAACAACAAACATATTATACTTACCGCCTCTGTGCAGTTGGTTTTGCACAGAGCAGCCTGGATCCTCCTCTTCTCCTAGCCCCTCCCTCCTTTGAGCGCCCCTCAGCCAGCAGCTTGCTACAGGGGTCACCCAAGCTGAGTCAGAGCTCCATGTATCCATTCAGATGCGGAGCCCCGAACTGGCCCCGCCCCCTCTCCCCCGATTGGCTGAGACAGAGCAGCGGTTCCATTGGTTCCCGCAGCTGTCAGACAGTCAGTCAGCCAGCCAATCAGGAGGAGTGTCCTGGATGGCTGAGGAGATTGTGGACATCGCTGAAGAGAGAAGGGGCTCAGGTAGGGGGTTGCTGGGGGGGGCTGCCACACACAGGTTTTTTATCTTAATGTTCCCTGCTGTGGAGATTCATCTTCTCTGTCACTATAGTCCCCAGTGCAGAAAGCAATGGAAGTCATAACTGTTTGAATGGTCACAGGAATAAGATGTAAAAGAAAATCTTCCAACAGATAAACCTGTTCATGTGGCTGTGTCTCTAGAACAGGAAGTAATGGGAAATTGACAAAAAAAGTGAGTCCTAAGTACTCTACTCCAGGGTTTCTCAACCAGGGTTCTATGGAACTCTAGGGTTCCTCCCGAGGTTGCTAGGGGTTCTTTGAGTAATTTCTGCATATCAGATTCGTTCATACTGACATCATTGATCTTTTTTCGCTACCTGTAAGGGGATAGATCTTCCAATGACCACACGTTTAATGAGCATTCTTCCCACTGATCATCACACTAATGTATCATGAGTTGTAGATATAGTAATATGTGGTAGGGGCTCACCGAGACCGGAAAGTTATTTCAAGGGTTCCTCTGTGCTAAAAAGTTTGAGAAAGGCTACTCCACTGATTAAAAAAGAAGTTTTACATACATTTTACAACATACGGTACATTGACTTTACATACATTTTAACCATGACATGACTTCAGTCTAAGGCCTCATGCACACTGGAAGTTTTACTGCAGCTCTTAAGCCCCATACACACTGTCAGTTTTTTTGCTGAGTTTTTCCTTCAGATTTACCAAAACCATATAATATGAGGTCAAACCTTAGGAGTTTCAATTTGTATGCAATCAGGCGGGCCCTTGTACTACATGGCTTTGGTAAATCTGAAGGAAAAAGTCAGCAGAAAATCTGATAGTGTGTATGGGGCTTTAGGGGTGTTTAGCTTTTTTTTCTGCCTCTAAACGCCCCTCAAGGTTAGCCTATGGGGTTGATTTACTAAAGGCAAATATGCTGTGCACTAGAGGTCGACCGATATGGGTTTTTCTCTGGCCGATGCCGATGCCGATATTTAGAAATCGGGGCGGCCGATGGCCGATATATGATGCCGATTTTTGCAGCCGATTTTTGTGGCCGATTTTTTTTATTTTTCCTTCATTAAATCTAACAGTTTAGGCGGCTGTGGAGGAGGTGGGGATACAGAGAGGCGGCTGTGGAGGTGGGGGGGTACAGAGAGGCTGCTGTGGAGGTGGGGGGCTACAGAGAGGCTGCTGTGGAGGTGGGGGGCTACAGAGAGGCTGCTGTGGAGGTGGGGGGCTACAGAGAGGCGACTGTGGAGGAGGGGGGGTACAGAGAGGCGACTGTGGAGGAGGGGGGGTACAGAGAGGCGACTGTGGAGGAGGGGGGGTACAGAGAGGCGACTGTGGAGGAGGGGGGGTACAGAGAGGCGACTGTGGAGGAGGGGGGGTACAGAGAGGCGACTGTGGAGGAGGGGGGGTACAGAGAGGCGACTGTGGAGGAGGGGGGGTACAGAGAGGCGACTGTGGAGGAGGGGGGGTACAGAGAGGCGACTGTGGAGGAGGGGGGGTACAGAGAGGCGACTGTGGAGGAGGGGGGGTACAGAGAGGCGACTGTGGAGGAGGGGGGGTACAGAGAGGCGACTGTGGAGGAGGGGGGGTACAGAGAGGCGACTGTGGAGGAGGGGGGGTACAGAGAGGCGACTGTGGAGGAGGGGGGGTACAGAGAGGCGACTGTGGAGGAGGGGGGGTACAGAGAGGCGACTGTGGAGGAGGGGGGGTACAGAGAGGCGACTGTGGAGGAGGGGGGGTACAGAGAGGCAACTGTGGAGGAGGGGGGGTACAGAGAGGCGACTGTGGAGGAGGGGGGGTACAGAGAGGCGACTGTGGAGGAGGGGGGGTACAGAGAGGCGACTGTGGAGGAGGGGGGGTACAGAGAGGCGACTGTGGAGGAGGGGTACAGAGAGGCGACTGTGGAGGAGGGGTACAGAGAGGCGACTGTGGAGGGGGGGTACAGAGAGGCGACTGTGGAGGGGGGGTACAGAGAGGCGACTGTGGAGGGGGGTACAGAGAGGCGACTGTGGAGGGGGGGTACTGAGAGGCGACTGTGGAGGGGGGGTACAGAGAGGCGACTGTGGAGGGGGGTACAGAGAGGCGACTGTGGAGGGGGGTACAGAGAGGCGACTGTGGAGGGGGGTACAGAGAGGCGACTGTGGAGGGGGGTACAGAGAGGCGACTGTGGAGGAGGGGGGGTACAGAGAGGCGACTGTGGAGGAGGGGGGGTACAGAGAGGCGACTGTGGAGGAGGGGGGGTACAGAGAGGCGACTGTGGAGGAGGGGGGGTACAGAGAGGCGACTGTGGAGGAGGGGTACAGAGAGGCGACTGTGGAGGGGGGGTACAGAGAGGCGACTGTGGAGGGGGGGTACAGAGAGGCGACTGTGGAGGGGGGTACAGAGAGGCGACTGTGGAGGGGGGGTACTGAGAGGCGACTGTGGAGGGGGGGTACAGAGAGGCGACTGTGGAGGGGGGTACAGAGAGGCGACTGTGGAGGGGGGTACAGAGAGGCGACTGTGGAGGGGGGTACAGAGAGGCGACTGTGGAGGGGGGTACAGAGAGGCGACTGTGGAGGGGGGTACAGAGAGGCGACTGTGGAGGGGGGTACAGAGAGGTGACTGTGGAGGGGGGGTACAGAGAGGCGACTGTGGAGGGGGGGTACAGAGAGGCGACTGTGGAGGGGGGGTACAGAAAGGTGACTGTGGAGGGGGGGTACAGAAAGGTGACTGTGGAGGGGGGGTACAGAAAGGTGACTGTGGAGGGGGGGTACAGAAAGGTGACTGTGGAGGGGGGGGTACAGAAAGGTGACTGTGGAGGGGGGGGTACAGAAAGGTGACTGTGGAGGGGGGGGTACAGAAAGGTGACTGTGGAGGGGGGGGTACAGAAAGGTGACTGTGGAGGGGGGTACTGAGAGGTGAATGTAGAGGGGTGGTATATAGAGGTGACTGTGGAGGAGGATCATCCATTTTCTAAATGGCAGGTTTCACTTTAAAAGGATATTAATTTATACAGTAGCATACTCCATTTTTTTGACTCACCGTGCATACAAGCTGGCATCTATCTGTATGCACGTGACCCAATAGCATGCACCTAGCCCTGATGAGCTGACCAGCCAATCACAGTGAGATAGAAACAGGCTCCGCCTCCGCAGGGAAGGAAGAGGATCTTAGCTAGTGCTGGCTACGATCTCCTGCGGAGGCTTGTGATATGTTAATGATGTTCCTCTGCTACTGCCTGGGGAAGGGAGGGGCGGGGCAGTGCAGTGCCAGTGAAACTTTCTCCTTCACCCGTGCGGCTGGCCACTATAGGGTGGAAGGATGGAGGATCAATTGTACATGCTGCTGCAGCGGAGACACAGGTCTGTACTGCAGGCGGCCGGGTATAGTGTTACCCGCAAATCGGCGTGGTATGCACAATAATCGGCCGATGCCGATTTCTTAAAAACGGCCAAATATCGGCCGATATATCGGTCGACCTCTACTGTGCACTGCAAGTTCACTTGCTCCAGAGCTTAGAAAAATAGGTAAAATTTCACTTTGCAAAGAATACTCAATCACATGCAAGTAAAATAAATAACAGCATTTTTGTTTGTACATGATTACATGAAACCAGCAGAGCCTCCCCTCTAGATCTAGAGCAAATGCACTTAAAGTAGACTTGCAGTGCACAGTATATTTGCCTTTAGTAAATCAACCGCCGTGTCCATGGGCGTTTAGAGGCAGAAAAAAAAAAAACCCCGGTCAGTGAGTCCAGGAGCAGCAGAGTGTTGGCAGCAAAACCACTTGTTACGCCTGTGTGTTTAGTGCTTGAGCATTATTTCATTTTAATGGCCAGAATAAATTATTCTAGCCAATAAAAGGAATTAACACCCAAGCGCTTGATGCGCCTGAACAAATTACGTGAATTTACAAACGTGTCTGACAAACTGTTGCCAGAAGGAAAGGCGTGTAGAAAGGTTAGCAAAACACCCAGTGTGCACAAAGCCTAAATGTCACTATCAACTTTCGAAATTCAATTCACATCTTACTGACATTGTTACAAGTATCAAATTAAAAAAACAGCCCTGCTTTTATTTAGAACCCATTCACAGTGCTGTAGTGACATGCATGCGATGCAGTACCGTTCATTCTTAAGCCCCATACACACTATCAGATTGTCTGCAGACTTTTGTCTTCAGATTTACCAAAACCATATAATATGAGGTCAAACCTCAAGAGTTTCAATGTGTATGCAATCAGGCAGGCCCTTCTACTACATGGTTTTGGTAAATCTGAAGACAAAAGTCTGCAGACAATCTGATAGTGTGTATGGGGCTTTAGGCTACGTTCAAATGGACGTCTGCAGACTCAAAAGTCCTCTAGCCTAAAATTCCCAGTTATGTCAGGCGAGTCACAGGTGGTGTTTACACCCGGCCATAGAAGTGATCGGTTGTAACTGCTTGCGATTTTGCATCGCTGTGCATGCGCATAAAGAAATGACTTATTCCCTGAATGTGAAACAT